>NC_142384.1:18553059-18853059 GCF_059441005.1 Hippichthys cyanospilos
TTTAAAAGCAATCGTGGCAACAGTGCCCCCAATGCCTGACATTGCCAAGTTTGCTCCATTTATTTGCCAAAAGGAAGTCACATCATGAGATTCCCTTGGTAAGCTTTTTCTTTGGTCTTTTTTTTTTTCAACAAAACCGATTCCAAAACAAAGGAAGAATAATACTAAAAAGAATAGTTCATAAGCAAGCAGTACACTGAAAAAGAATCGTGCTTTTTTTTACAGTTTTGCATCTTTGCAGTTGACTTGTTCTAGCACTTGGCGACAAGACAACAAACACAATCCTGTACCTTGTATTGTTTTGTTTTTTCAACAGCAGCTTTACACTTATACAGCTGTCAAAAACACGATTTAAAAAAATAGAATAGCCAGGTCAACGTTTGGCAGTTTGACATTGCATTGGCCTATTAAAATCTCACGTTTGACTTCAAAACTCTTGACTTTGAGAACAATAGGATCCTTATTTAAATGAGCGACATTTCTGACCTACTGAACCATTTTAGACAGGAAAACAAAATCGAAATATAATCATACGTGTGAATTGATCTGGAACATTAAAACAGGACACCAATATTAGAAACATTTTAACCCGAAAAACAGGTATCGTCGGTTCAAAAAACTTTGACAGCAATTGCCAGACTTTGAGCAGCGAGAGCACGGCTGCACCACCCGGTGGCGTGGACGCGCAATTACACTTTCCACGCAAAAGCAAAGTCTGTTTTCCACCGTCATCTGCTCTCCCCCTGGCAGGAGGGGGTGGGGGGCGCCCCCCTCTTTGAGAAGGACTTCTTTAGTGTGAGCAAGTCCGCCATCATTACCTAACGATGCCGTTTGGCGCGCGAGCGGCACGCGGGCGGCCTTCCGCACAGACACACAGAGCAGCACGGCGCCGAACCCACCCAGCGGGTCCGCGGGACAGACAGACAGGCGGACGCATCGGGGGACGGACAGACAGAAGAAACAGAGCACCTCACCGATGGATTTCTGCCGCAGCATACCGTGCGGGGGGCCGCGAGGCGCGGCGTAGCGGCCCCGCTCGTAGGCCAGAACCAGACCGGACGCCGCCAGGCCGGCCTGCTCCGCGTAGTTTGGCTGAAAAGGCAGACGCTCATTTAGCGCACGGACTCGCCGAGGAATTACGCGCACCGGCTTCTTTAAAAAGGACGGGCTATTTTACAGGTACCTCCATTACTGACTGATGAGTGAGTGGGGACTATTTGAGCAGCAGAGAAGGAGGTCCAAGTCATTGCAGTACCTCATTTCAACTTTTTTTTTCTTAAATGTCAAAGTGTCATTTTAGTATCGGCCGCGGATGGATGGTGGGTCGCAAAGGGCCCCTAAGCCGTAGGTTGCATTTTTTTCCGCACTCCCAAAACTCAGTTTAGTACTAAATGGATGACTTGAGTACTTAAAGTAGACGGCTGCTTTGGTACCTCATTCATGAAGATTTCTTCATTGAAAGTAGCAAAATATTGCCGGTAGCCAAATGAGCTATGTACGCGCACCT
Source organism: Hippichthys cyanospilos (assembly GCF_059441005.1). NCBI lineage: Eukaryota > Metazoa > Chordata > Actinopteri > Syngnathiformes > Syngnathidae > Hippichthys > Hippichthys cyanospilos. The sequence continues at coordinate 18,554,567 of NC_142384.1, forward strand.
CGTTGCTGTAGAAGGTCCGTCCCCTGTCGCGTTTGGGCCCCTGTCCCCGCGTCCCCGCCGACTCGTTGCTGCTGATTGTCTGCTGAGCCGCTGCAAGAATTTCATCTAATTTATCTGAGAAGAAGAGCGAGGGGAGGGGAGGGAGGGAGGGAGGGAGGGAGGGAGGGAAGGAGAGGAAAGGAAAGGAGAGGAAAGGAGAGGAAAGGAAAGGAAAGGAGAGGAGAGGAAAGGAGAGGAAAGGAAAGGAAAGGAAAGCAAAGGAAAGGAAAGGAAGGGAAAGATGGACAGCAGAGGAGGCAACGCACACCACAATGAAACAGGAAAAAAAGGGACAAGAGCCACGCAAAAATGGGAAAAACCAAGACGGGACGAGGAAGGCGGGAGACGGCGGCGCCGGCGCCTTACTGAGCGCCATCTGATAGACGGTCCTCTTCTTCTCGGCCGCTTGGGAGGAGTCCAGTTCTGGAAAGAGGCGCCGGGCCCCCGGCCGGTCAGCCGGCCGGCCGGGGTCGAAGGCGGCGCCGCGCTGGACATTACCTGACTTTTTCTTCCACGGGGCGCCGGCTGCCGGGAGGACAAAAAGGACGCTTCAGGACATGCGCAAATAGCGCAAGTCCCCCCCCCACCCCCACCGCATGCACTACTTCTACATTCACGACAAGCAAATATAAAGTTGCACCTCTTTCCACTGTTGGCGCCACCGGGAGGGGGAGGGGGGGCAGGAAAAGACACAAAAGGCACGTTAGTCGCACATCACATTGGCGGGGGGACTCAAGAAGACAAACAAGATGAGATGTCGATTCTCATGTGCGGGGCGGCCATTTTGCCAGGTCACGGCTTTTGAAAGCCGCGCGCCCCAACTCGGGCGAGCCGCAAACGTGAGGGCGATACGGCCGCCCCCCGAGATGGATGGAAAGAGCCTCTGCTCCCGTTTTCATTTATGAGCACGAGCCGAATTTCAGGTTATACCTCTGTGGATTTTGCTTACAGGGACGAAAGAAAAAGCAAAAACGCGGGTGGGACTGGAAAAGCGGCAATGCGGGCCCGGAGGAGAAAAAACAAACAAACTTGGGCCTCACCCATCTCCTCCAGCTCGGACGTCATGGACTTGGAGCGCAGGGCGATGGCGGGCGCGCTCAGCCTCTTGCTCTGCTGCGGGACTGCACCGGCAGGGGGTCAGTCGCCGCTCGCCCCTCCCCCCCCCGCTCGCCGCTCGGACTTACTTTTCTTGCGGGCGCCGTCCTCCATGTCGGGGTTGCGCGTCACCATCACCACCTTGACCATCAGGCTGTTGCCGCCCTGCCGGATCATGTTGACCACCTGCCGGTGGCCCACCTTCACCACGTTGTGCCCGTTCACCTGCCGCGCACCCAAGCGCACGCCGTTCGCTTTTAGCGCGGCCGCGTGGCTTTTCGGCTTAAGACCTCGAAGAACAAAAGGCGTTGGCTGGTTTCTTCGGTCCGCCTCACCTCGATGAGGAAGTCGCCCATCCTGAGGCCGGCCCGCCAGGCCACCCCGCCCTCGTCCACCGACTCCAGGTACTGCAGGGCGGGGAAGGCGGGCGTGGGGGTGAACTCCTCGATGGGGGTCTGAGCTGGAAGAGGGCGGCAAATTGACGCGGTCCCCCCCGCCCCCTCGCCGGCCGGTTAGGGTTAGGGTTAGCTAACCGCTCACCTTTGGCGCCTCGCAGCACAAAGCCGAAGCCCTCGCTGTCTTTCTTCTGCAGCAGCACCGTCTTCTCCTTGATGATGTAGTCGCTGCCGGCCACACGGGGGCGCGCGCGGGGTCAATTTCCTGTTTTGTTTTGTTTTGATTTTCCGCCCGCGGGCTTTACAGGAGAAGCCGGCTCCGAAAAATAAATCAAATAACGGCTCTCGCGCCAGCGAGACCGTCATCTCGCACCTCGTCACCGCCGCTATTTGTGACGCTTTCGGATGCCTTTTTATCATTGATTGCTCACAAAGGACAATAGTTGTTTCGCTTCAATGTTCCCCGTGCTCCTCCACTTTATATCTTTACGCGTTTCGGCCACACTTCCCACCGACGATTTAGCTGCTACCATCGTTGTACATATTGGCATGACACATATGCGACACGCGTCGTGTCTGACGTCAGCGTTGTCAGCGCGTCGTCGGCACTTTAGAAATGACGTCGAAGCGCTTCGCCTGACCCCGAGCTAAACCGTGTGCTCAAAATAATCGGAAACAAGAATATTATTTCTCCGGCGAACCTGGAAATGATTCCCGGATCGCTGCAAATGCCGGATAAAAATATACAAATGAAACATCCTAAAAAGGTGTCTCGCTCTGCACTCATGTCCAACACCGTCCTAATGCAAACAAGTGAACTGAAAAACAAACAGGGGCGGAGCTACATGGTGGCCGGGGCTGGCCTGGGGGACAATTTGGGGATGTGCATGCATGCATGTACCTGCCATGAATTGCTTATTTGTGCCTAATGAATGAAAACGAATGATTTGATTTCGATTCATTTTTTTTCCCCACGTCCGTTGGTCCATGTGCATGCCACCCCTTCGGGGAAATTCCGGCTGTGCCCCGGACAGTACTTTATGTGACCTGTTTCCTTGGACCGGACTAGTCCGGGTTAATTGTAATTGCACGCCCACGCCACAAGGTGGTGCAGGCTGCGCCACATTGACGATTGACGCGGGAGGTATCAAACATCCGGGTCGCGGGCCAGAAGCGCCATCAAATGACATTTCCGGCCGATTTCAACTCGCGAGTTAAGGTATCGTATAACTGGAAGGACAAAAGTATTGGGTCGGATTTGGCCTTCAGGAAACGGTACTGAACAGATAGCAAGTCAACTCCCGAGGAACCAAACTTGGAAAAAAAAAAAAAAATCCGATGAGACACTTTGATGGCGCTCACACGCTCATTATGCGCAAAAACACACTTTTTATTTCAAGAAAATGACGAGTAACTGGGGAGAGATATGTTTGCATTGATGTGGAAGATGTTTGAAGGCTACGCTTGGTTTCATCTTCACACAAGTCTACTCTCCGTGGCTTTTAATTCAGGTTTTTTGTCTAAAAAAGAAAAAGCTCAAAGCCAGAGTTATTAATAGCCAAACAAAAGGAAATAGGTGAACTCGGAGATACGCAGCCACTAAAAAAAAGGGAACGCTAGCCCTGCACGTTACAATACATAGGCGGTACTACGTGAACAATCCGATCCCATCTCTTACCCGGAAAAACAAGATTCTACCGTATTCTCTTTAGTAATCATCATTTGAAAATAGATGAGTGACACTAAGCTACTTTGGACGACTTTTTGTGAATTGTTTTTTTCTTTCTGCATCGCGGTGACTTTGACAGGAATATTTGGGGGTTTAGTGGCATCTGAAACATCTCAAAAGTCCTTCGCTTCCTTGAAAACATGAATGAAAAGAAGGAAGATGTGTTTTCGAACAGTTTGCATGTATATATAAAAGCACACTACTACAGCGCTTGAATATTAAGAGGAGGAATGGCCACTACCGTCATCTTCCCATTCATTCAAAAACACACATGTAGCTGTAGTCCTAAATACTGGACATGGCCAAATTCTGCTCCACGGCACTGAAAGAGTTGACAAATGTCCCTTTTAAAGCCGCCATTGAACGGAGAATTTAGCGTGGCACGACTATTGTCAAACCGACTTTCACCTGAGGATTCGGACTTCCGGCAGAATCAGAGTGAGAATTGCGGAGACTAAAGTCAGAATTCCAACTTGAAAGCCACCGCCAAACTGACGTCTGACCGGACTGGAAATTGGGAGAATGAGAATAAGGTGAGTCCCGCGAGCGCCGATTCCGAATTGTGCGGGAAAGAAAGCTTAGCGGGCCGCTCCTGTTTTTGCACCGGACGAGACGGAGACGACAAACGCAAGGCGGGACCCCGCCGCGCCGCGCCGCGCCACAAACGCGCCGCGGTGCGGTGGCGTCGCGGTGCGGTGGCGTCGCGGGCTCCGCGGGCTCGGCCGATTCGCGTGCCTCGCGCGGCGAATCAAAACACATGCGGGAGGGAGGGAGGGCGGGCGGGCGGGCGCCGCAACATCCGTCAAGCGGATGCCGCCGGCCATGACGCCAACGCATACGCCTGCGGCTCGACGGAAGGAATGGGCGGGGATTAAAAGGAAAAAAAAAGGGCCGGACCCGGTCCCGGTCCCGGTACCTGTAAATGAACCAGATGCTCCGATTCGGGGGGCCCAGCGTGGGCCAGGAGGAGGAGAGGGAGAGGGAGCGCCAGAGATCCGCCTCGCCGCATGCCCCCGCCGCCATTTCCTCCCCTCCCTCTCCTTCTCGACGAAAGGCGAGGAGGAGGAGAGGAGGAAGACGAGGAGGAGGACGAGGGGGAGGAGGAGGGGGAGGAGGACGGGGAGCGAGGCCGGCCCGCGCCCCCCCGGCCCCTTCATGCCTAAAAAGACGGCGGGCGAGCGAGCGAGCGAGCGAGCGAGCGGGAGCTGCGTCGGATGCGACAGGAAGGAGGCCGGCGCGGGAGGGGGGGCGGGAGAGAGGAAGGGGGCGGGGCTGCCATCGAGGCCCATTCATAAAAAGCGCGCGGCGCCCCTCGATCATCCGGGGATTCTTGGGACCATGTCGAAGCGCCGCGTCGGACCCCCGGTCCGTACCGCCGACCGTAGGGTGATTTCGAGTCTTTTAAGGCCACCCGAGACCAATTTGATTGCCGCGTCCTACATGGTTTTCTTTTCAAACATGAGAGCAAATTAATTGGAAACAGAATTGGCAGCGGGCAATTCTCATCATAAATAGCACGAGGTGCGTTTATGACGCCTTGCGTTCCACTTTAACACGTGGACGGCGACATTTTTTCGTCCCCCCTTTACAACATTCTTTTCACCTTACAACTTAAAAAACGACGAGCTCTTCTCAAAGCTGGCGGTCATACAGTACGTCACCACACGCCTCAACGTTGATGTTTTTATCTGGGGTTTTACTCGCATTGGCTAAGTAGCCTAGGTTTCTGTTGCCCGCCGTGCCACCATTTCGCCTCACTTAGGCCGAACCGATTCATTTCGTCCCATTTTGATCGTAGCAATTTTGTAATGCATCAGAAAAAAACCATCTTTGTATCCCTTGCCTGTTTTTCAACTAATGTCACGAAACATTTGATATATCATATCTGCTATATAGGATATAGGACATATATATTATATAGGACAAATCACATAACCATGATATATGCCCCGACATATATCATATGTCTTTAAAGTGATACATACATAGCATGTGATATAAAGCGGATGATATGTGACAAATCATATGCCGTATATCACAAAGTGATATCTAACCATGTGATGTATGCCATATGCTTTCTATCATGCCTTCTTATCTGACGACGAGCGATCCGCTAAGGTCAGGCGCAAGCGCGCACATGGTCGCGGCGCCGAGAGGAAGCCGTAGCGGAAACTCACGTCCTCGTCTTCATCCTCTCGGTCCGGGTGGCCGACTAGCATCCGCGGAAGCGCGGGTCCTGCCCCCCCCCCCCCTCGGTCCATCCCTCCCCGCTGATATTCCCTTCCCCTCTCGCCGACCACATTTGCGGGCGGGCGGGCGGGCGCGCGCGTCCGTGTCAGAGGAGCGCCCGCCCGCAAATGTGGTCGGCGAGAGGGGAAGGGAATATCTCCCTGAATCGCTCCTCTGACACGGACGCGCGCGCCCGCCCGCCCGCCCGCCAGCCAGCGCGCTCGGCTGGCCGCTTTCCAGCCAGGCGTCAAGGACTCTGCAGTACGACAATTAGGATATGAAGTCATTTCAAACGGCCATCTGGGACAATAAAAGCAGGGGCGGAGCTATTCCGGCCGGCATTCAAAAATGCCTTCACGTTTGGAGTGATTTTTTTTTTTTTTTTTTGCATATTTATCCCGATATATCGAGACGCGCTCAAGAACGTGCCGCTTGAACGATTGGACGATTTCGTAGCATGAAAAGTCACCGATTTATGACCGCGGACGACCAGGACAAGTGTCCGATGTGATCTTTCAGTCAACACAAACAAGCGAGAACGCTTTTCAACTATCTACGTACTTTGGCGACCCCTGTGACCCCTCCCCTCGCAAATGTGCTCATTTGGACCAAAACGTCACGCGCTTCATTTGGTTTTACTCATGGAGAAAAAGCAGCGGTCAGAAGAAGCACCTTGGATGCCCCCCCCCCCACACACACACACACACACAAACACGCACCCCAGCTCCCCCCCGGCCCACACGCTCCCGAAGCCGGATCGGGAGGCGGCGGAACGCGAGCCGACAATTTGGATCTCAAAAAATCCCGCTTCTCTCGAAGGCAACGTTGGCGCTTGAGCTCGCATTATTGCATAGCAAAAGGCTCATTTTGTCAGCCGGCGGCCATCGCTCGTTAAACGCGTGCTCGGAGGTTACCCGAGGACGCCGTCGGCGCGAGAGCCGCTTTACAACATTTGGGAGGAGGAGGGGGGGGGACAGGACCACAACAACGCCACCCAAATTGCGCGACTAAGGCATTTTGCACTCTTGGTTAGCTTGAAGCCCGTGTTTCTCAATCCGTTTTTTTGTTTTTGCAAAGCCAAAACATTTCAATCCCCCCCCCCCCAAAATAAAAATTGTAAAACTGTATAATATACCTAATACAGGTTACAGGCTAGTCTGAAACCAAAAAAATAACTGCATCAAAGTCTAAATACAAAAAAAATGTCAATCCTTATTGAAACTCAAGATATTATTAATGTGGAACACCTCAAAAAAACGTTTTTTGTCACATCACTCAATGATGTGATTTAGCAATTGAATACGTTTCAAACTCCCGCTGCACCGCCTGGTGGCGTGGATGTGCAATTACACTTCACACAGCAAAAACTAAGCCCCCCCCCCAATATTTTGAGAAAGACCGCCCCAAACTGACAGACACATTCTCTTCGTGTTAACGTTTATTGGCGATATTGTTGCTTGTTGTGACGTGAAGCTGGACAAAAACTACTCAGACTTCGAACGTTTGCGTTTCCTTTGTATTTTTCGACAGCTCGTATCCGCCACATTGCTCATATCTCAAGGCGGCACGCACAGTCAAAAAATACTATTTTAAAGCAAAAACCATGATGACTTTTTTGTTTTCCGATACATATCGACTGCTTTCCGATGCCGCGCCGCCCCTTCTGGCCGAAAATATCAGTGCAGGAATATCGTTTGTACTTGAACTAGAAATCAGAACCTTGGCATTTCAGATGCCCACTTGCATCCTGGCATATTTGCATTCACCAAAAACAAATAAATAAATACAAGTGTCCCCTTTGTCGCCCTTCACCGTTCAGCCTCCAGATGGAGACGCCACGGGGGGAGAGCGAGTGGCGGCTTGACAATTAAAAAGTGCATCGGGGGTTCTTGGCGGAAAAAAAAAAAAAAAAAAAAAAATCAAAAATACAGCGGGCCGCTGCGCCGGTCGCGGATGACAGGAGCGTCGGCGGGGGATTTGACCCGTGAGCCGCGGCGGACTAAACGTCGCCGCTTGAATTATCTGCTGTGACCAAACGCATTTACAAAAGCATCAAATACCAAGTTGCCGCCGCCGGACACAAACACACTCGGCCAGCTGAGAAGAGGAGTCGGGGACGCAAAAATTATTTTTGCAAGAACAAACCGAAAAAATAAGCAACATTTATATCTGTTACTTTTCGGCCAACACTTGCCAAAAGGAAATACCTAGCACATAGCAAAATGCTAACGAGCTAAACACATACGAGGCAACGCTATACAAGACGCTAAAGGTGACCACCAACGAACGACTCATTTTGGCCATATTAGCATCAACTCACAGTCACGGGCGGCCCAGGTCGCTCAGAGAGAAGGAACAACACGTGACGGCTCCCCGCCACCGGCAAAAAACAAAGGCCCAGCCAAACAAGGCGCCAACCCGGAACTGGGAAAAGATCAACTAAATCAGCTGCAAATGATTTCACCGGGACAACGGCTGCTTTATAGGACGCCATACTTTTGCCCTTCATTTTCGGGGGAAGAAAAAGTGCGTCCTATACTCGGGGAATGACCTTCTTTCCCAGTGCGCATCCGGGGGCCGCATTTTGCTATCCGCATTTTGCTGTTGGGGTTGGACGCGCCCATATTTTTGGGACAAAAAGTGTGTCATTTTTGAGAAATGACGGTACTTGGAACGCGGCCGTCCGAGCTGCGGCCCGGGGGCCAATTTCGGCCCGCCGTCCTCGGCGGCGCGTGTGGAAAATACATTTTGACGTGGCCCGCGATGCTATGCAAACCAGCCAAGAATTCTTGGATGGCAGACAGCGGGAGAAGATCCATTGTTTATTTTATTCCAAATATCATTTTCCGGACGGTATTATTTGATGACGATTTCACGACCGGCAAAGGAAAATTGATCTGCGGTCGTCCGAATTGAGATTCGGTCGCGGTTAATGACGGTCGAGCTACGACGAGGTGAACGGCCGGCACGGCGACATCACGCCGAGCCTCAAACGGCTGCCGGCTCCTCCGGGGAAACGTTGAGGAGCAAGAAGAGCACAAGCGCCGCGCGCCGTCCAAACACATCGACAAGAAAGAGGCCTTCTTACCTGGGGGCGTCAAAACTGTCGTAGGAGCCCACCGTGTAGTGACGGAACAAACGCTTGGCGCGCTCCCCGCGGCTCTCTGCGCTCGCACAAACGGATTCTCGGTTAATGCCGATGACAAACGCCGTTCCAATCAAATAAGGCAAAAAAAACTTCTTTCCCTTTCGTTCCTTCCTTCCTCCCCTCCCCTTTCCTCCCCCCCTTTCCTCTTTGCATCCCTCCTTTCCTCCCTTGCTTGCGCAAAGATGAAAAAGAGTGGAAAAAACTGACCCGATCGCGCTTCTTGACTTCGATGCAGGACTTCCTCCACGCAGTCGGAGGGGAACCAGCCGGTCCGGCCGCGGACCGTCCCCTCCCAGTAGCCGCCTTCGCCTACGCTCAGCACTGCCGACAGACGGCGCACAAAAACGTTTTGTAAAAAAGCTCAACAAACAACGCGCAATCAAATCCAGATGGGGATCGCTAAGGCCGTTAGCTCAGCACCATATGATTTCGACGAAACGGAAGACATTTTGGGGCATTTTTCCGCCCATGATAGTGGGTTTCCAAAATGTATCGATTCGAGCTCACCACTAGATGGCACTACATTCAAACGCAGTCGACTAAAATACAAAGAAAGACGAAAGACAATCGAATGCATCATTTCCTTTCTAGAGAATGGGCCAAGGCAAGTGGCGGGGGGGGGCTCACCTTTGACCCTGTCGCCTTTGCCGAAGCTGATTTCGCGCTCGCCCTGGGCCGAATGCGCCCGCGTGGCCACGAAGACGCGGCCCGGCACGGCGCTGTACAGCCGGCGCCGCTGGCCGGCCGTCTGCGCGCCGGCGCCGGCGGCGGCGGGCCTGCCCGCAGGTCAAACACACGCAAAATTAGACAGAGCTCAAAATTCGAACGAAACAAATGAACAAAGTGCGGGTCGGACGGAGAGATTTGTCTCAGAATGATTCCGCATATAACGCGGAACGCTTTTTTAAAATTTCAGACGAAGCCGTTACACTGTAAAAAGTAGTTAAGAGTTGTGGAAAGTTGATCTTTTTTCTCTTTGGCTAAATGAAAAAGGACACCGTTTCAGATCCGCTTCTGCAAGTTTGAGAAGCGCACGATGTCGGTCGGGAGGGGCTTGGGGGCAAAAGCGCAAAATGACAAAGGCTTTTCGGGATCGGCGTGCGGAATGGGGAGACAAATCCCTCCCCCCGGGAGGCGGGCGGGCGGGCCGACCGACCCCTGCTTGCGACCCTGCTGCCGGCTGCGCTCGTCCTTGTCTCCGGCGCGTCCCCGGGACGGCGAGCGCGTCCTGGCCCCCCGGGGGCTGCTGGAGCTGCGGACGCTCCCCGTGTGCTTGAAGCCCTGGCCGGCAAAAAGGCGGCTCGGCGGGGCCGGCGCGGGCGGCGCGGCGCGGCGCGGCGACTTTGGCTTAGCCGGGCGGCTACCTGCACGGAGACGATGTTGGCGCCGAGCGAGTTGGGCGCCGCCATCCAGTCGGGCAAGTTCATGCTGCTGTCGCTGTTGGCGCGCAGGAAGGGGTGAGGCTGGGGCAACGTCAGCGTCAGCGCGCTCTCGCGCCTCTGGGGGGCGTACTTTGGCGACTCCACGAAGGGGACTGGCCGGCGGGGGGGCAAGATCAGGAGATTCCCCAAACACAATACAAGAGCGCTTTTTTTTCCCCCCACAAAAATGAAGGCCAAAAAGGTACGGTAACCCCGAAATGTGATTGTTTTTTGTTTTATTCATCACCGTTCGCGTAGGAGAGATCCCTTTGCTAGTTTGCTTCTTTTTTCTCTCGTGAGGCCTTTTTGTTTTTTCTTAGGTTTTTGTGCGTTTGATTTGCGCTTCGGGGCCACCGCGGCGGATTTCCTCCGTGTGGCCCCTGAGCGAAAACGGTTTTGACAGCCTTCATTTTTGGATCCAGCAAGACCTCACCTTGCTTTTAGCGATACATTTTTTTTTTTAATGAAAAGAGACTGACCCACGTCGGCGTCCCGGTGGTTTTTGATGATCTCCCCCAGCTCGAAATGACCCGACACGACGGCCACCTGACCCGACGACAACATGGGCGGTTTCGCTTTTGCGCCCGTTTCAAACGGAAGACAGCCAAGCCCTCCGCGTACCTGGAAGGGAGTCTGCCCGTTGTTGTTCTTCGTCTCTTTGTTGGCCCCTCGGTAGAGCAGGATTCGTGCGCAGCTTTCCTAAAAAATCAAAAGTGATCCATGCGCATTTATTGGCAAATTTTTTGTGACCTTCCCTAGCCAGGGCGGTCGCCATTCCGCTGATTTGCTAAACATTAGGAAAAAATATATGAAGCGCCTGGCAATGAATGTAAAAATACGTCTTTCACTATCAGGCAATGAGTACCTTGTTATATAAAGCACATATGTGCAAGGCAGTGTTTCCAGATGCATTCTGGGAAGTGGAGTCCGCCCCGTAGAAGAGGAGGTGCTCCAGGTGCTGAGAATTGCCGTTCTGACACGCCTGCGGGGGGGGCCACGGCACACACGCACAAGGGGGTTTTTGACATGACGCGCTTCCTAAGCCGCCGCCGGCTTTGGTTCCGCCGCCAAAAAATGAAAGTAAATGACAAACTTGGAATGTCATACGATTCACGGCGATGTTAATGTTTGATGATTAGTAGTTTCACCTTTTGGGGCCGGCCAAAATGGTCCTCACAAGTGTGGGGGGTCCCCACAAGGAGAAGAAAACACACGCGCGGCGCGACGGAGACCAAGACGGAGACGGAGGGCGAGCGAGCGAGCGGGCGGGCGGACCTGGTGCGTTTCGTCCCAGCCGTTCTCGTCCCTGATGCCCAGCTTGGCGTGGTGGTACAGCAGCGTTTCGCAGCAGGAGGTGTCGCCCCCTGTCAGCACGGTGTGGTAGAGCGGCGTCAGACCCCGGCGGTCCTTGTAGTCCGGGGAGGCGCCCAGGGACAGCAGGACCTAACGCAACATCAATACCAAAGACAGATTGTCGGATGGATCTTTTTTTTCCTTTTTCGCCGCACGCGCGACGGGGCGGCGCTTGCACCGACCAGCAGGGCAATATGGCGGTGGCCTCGGACGGCCTTGTGGAGCGGCGTGAGGCCGTCTTTGGCGCGGAAGTCGATGTGGGCGCCTCCCTCCACCAGCACGCGGATGGGCTCGCCGCCGCCGGGCTCGCACTGCACCGCCAGCGACAGCGGCGTCTCTGCGCCGGCGAGAGAGCGTCCGACACGCGTGCAAAAAAGCGCGCGGGCAAACGCGCGCGGAAACTCATGCCCTCGTTTCCATGCGTCGTATTGACCTCCGGTGTCGGCGTCCTGGTAGTTGGGATCCAGGCCTTTGTCCAAGAACTTGCTCATTTTGTCCACGCCGTTGGTTTGGATGTAGTCCATGAATTTCTTCAGACTGGCCTGCACCAGGGCGCGCGCGCGCACACACACACACACACAAACAAGTGGAAGCTTGCTGCGGCGCCCCCTAACACGTAGGCTCGGTATTACATTGTGTTTGTTTTTTTTTTTGGATGAACCTTTGCAAGACCTGCATGGGAGGTTCCTACCTTGGTGTGCAGTTTGGCCAGCTGCTTCTCGTCCAGGTTGGTCTGCTTGTACACTCGCGTTTTGTATCGGAACTAAAAGGAAAGACGACGACAACACGTACAACTGTGCTGCCCTCCTGTGGGGAAACGGATGTTTTTGCATTCTGCGTGTATTTATACTTCTATACGTCATGTATTCATAGAGTCAATCTTGCTTAGTTTTGGCATTGATCCCAACAGTCTTTTCATGTGAGCAAGAGGGATTTTTCACCGTTGTTCAGATGTACTTTCCACAAACCGTCGTCTTTATTTCTGATTGTACATTAAACGGGTTTGAGTGACTCATCCGATCGTTTTGTTGGCACTCCCTTTAGCGCAGCTCCATCTAGCGAATGCGTAGTGCGAGCCCAGCTTCTACGCTATGTGGCGTTTTCAAACTGTTTTCAAACATGCAGCTCATTGAAGGCGCGCCTTATAATCACCTCATTGCCTTATAATCAGTGCGCATATTTAGACCATTTACTCGTTTCTGTTTATTCATCGTGCTACCTTAGCTACAAGCTTCTTTGATATTTCCTGTGGCGCAGCTCCATCTAGTGGATGCATAACGCAAGCAACCACTGTAGCTTCTATCCTATGTGCCTTATAATGCGGTGCGCCCTATACATGAAAAGGGTTTTAAAAGAGGCCAATCATTGAAGGTGCGTTTTATAAAGTTGGGAAAATACAGCCGGAGCAGGACGTTTTATTTTCCCAATAAAAGGTACTGGAACATCCGAGGGAATTAGCATTAAGGCAAAAGTTGGAAACGAGCCCGTTGCGGGGGTTTGCGGCGGACGAGTCGAGTCAATATTGTTTCAAATTAAGGTCGTTGTAAGGCCTGATGTTTTTCTGTTACTTTTCCAGATTTCGGTAGCTCCTGAAGAGCTCATGCAAGACAGCGCACACCTCTAAATAGGGCACCCCTTTCTCGAAGGACTGCGGGTACTCCTTGAGCAGCCGCTCCTCCTCCAGGAATTTGGCGTCGTGGCCGTCGGTGGCGGGCTGGAACAGGCCGTAGTTCAGGACGTCTCGCAGCGACTCGGTGAGCGAGCACAGCACCTGCTGCTTGGCCTTCCACACCGTGGCGTCCGGGTTGAAGCGCAGGCATTTCTGAGCGGAGCGAAGGCGACAGCTTTCGAGGTCGGGATTTTGCTAGCGCCGCCGGGTGGTCGACGCAAAATGTTTTATCGCGCCGCGTTTTGGAGAAAAAAATCGGGGGCAACGCGTGATAAAACATTGGCTTTTCAATATGTCCGAAATCGACAATATTTGCAGTTTTGAATGGCGGCAAATGAGCCCGACAAGGGCTAAATTTGACATCTGCGGGGTGTGCGTCTCTACCTCCCGTTTGCAAGCATTTAGAAGGGACGGCAGCGTGGCATTTTGAAAGTCCGAGTGTTTTGACAATCCATGCAGTATTTTACCCTCCGAGAGTTTTGTTTTTTTTGTAGGTTTTTCCTGATATCACACATCGAAACCCTGAGCGGGATCCAAATTTTGCCCAGGGGTTAAGAACCATTCCCGTTTCTTAAAGAGCGAGTTGTTCATCGTGTTGGAAGGCAACAGGAACTGCAGTGCACCTTCCGCGCAGAAGAGGGAGACAGCGGCAGATTAAAATAGGTCAACCCCAGTGAAGAAGGTGCGCATAGAATATGAATGGCTGTACGGTGCGGTATTCTTTCTCTCTCTCACGCACGCACGCACGCACGCACGCACACATTCAAAGAGGCACTGTCAGCAAAGTGAAGAAGTCGCAACACAAAAAAAGCATGAAGGATGATTGTTGTCACGGCGACGGCGCACTGTCGCACCGCCATTGGCCCTCGCGCTGGCGGATACCTCAGTCTCACACACACACACGCGCAAAGATTTGTGTATGCATCGCATTCATTCTCCCTCGATTTTATTCACCGTCTCGCACAGCCTGCGCGGTTACCACGGCAACCGGTTCATTAGCCGAGCAAGCCGCTTGTTGCCATAGAGACTTAGGGTACTTTGTGTGTGTCTGGGTGTATATACGTGTGTGTGTGTCTGAAGGGGGTGCGGGTTAGAACGGAGGGCAAATGATTCAGTTCTATAAGCTTGGCTCGCTTTCACGCGCGCGCACACAAAAACGTTGACGTCTCGGGGAAACGGAAAGCGCTGACAACGGCGATTCTCAAGCGGCAGAAAACCTTTCAGCTCGCCTACGGAACCGGGATTTAGAACGCTCCGTCGTCGGCGTCGTTCTGTTCACTTCCCCGAGCAGCAGACTACGTTTCACGATCGGGCAATAAATAGCAATAAAAAGACAACGTAGGCAATAGCGCTAATAATGTAGTGCAAAATATGCGTCTGACGTCTGACGTCCACTTTGTTAGCGCGTCGTTAGCACTTAGACATCATACGGGAAGCACTTCCACTCCAAACTAAACTTAAGTAAACTCAGGTGCTCAAAATAATCCAAAAAATAACGATTATTTCTGGATCACTGCAAATGTCAAATAAAACCATACAAATCAAACGTCCTAAAAAGGTGTCGCTCTTTCTCTCTCCACTCATCGCCAACACACAGCACCATCTCAAGGCAAACAAGTGAACTGCATGCATGTTGTCAACTGCTGCAATTAACATGACGAATTGAAAGGGTTTTGTTCTTCTTAAATGATATATTTGGATTATTATGCACTAATGTAATTCCAACATGTATTTGCTACCGTGCATTTTTATTACTATTATTTTCACCTGAAGGGTTTAGGAGCATTTTTGCGGGCTTGGAACAGATTAGGCTATTTACATGTAAAAGCGGCTCTACTTATGAAAGACTCAGTTACGAAATGATTCCGGAAGGAAAATATTGGGAATAGATTTTCCTCCGCAAGCTTAAATGAGTTTGACAGCCCCGGTATAGTCGTTGCAAAAGAAATCGATAGGATGGATGGAGGCGGGGAAGGAGCCATTCCGCACACTTGACTTTGTTTTTTCTTTCAGTTTTTTTTTTTTTTTTCTTTTCATTTCCCCACAGAGCTCATTAAAGCCTTCCCGTCCCCTGAAACACTCAAGGGCCAACGGGGAAGGAGACAAAAGGTCGCGGCCGAAGACGAGCCACGGGGCGGGGACGGGCTGCCGCACTTCGATCCAACGCCTCCAAATAGTTTGGGATCTTAAAATACTAGTATTTGAAATAGTAAAAGTAATCGGAGAGTAATCTTAAGTTGTAAAGTACATGCCTTAAGGTAGTAAAGTGCCAAAAGTCATTCATTAGCGGGACTTTAATGTATGGAGATGAGTTTTGCAAAACAGTACTAAATTGATTGATTACTTTGGGACGTAAGTACTCAACTAATCCATTGATTTAGGTACTAAGAGTACTAGTGGTTCAGGTCATTACGTCCCAAAGTAATCCATTATTTTGGACACAAAAAAAAATAGTCATTGAAATAATAAAAGTAACCGATGACCCCGAGCGGTAAAGTGCTTCGTTTTTAGTTTGTGTGATCTGCACTTGAGGTCCTCCCGGAGGAATGACAATATTGACTCCACGCCGGCGTCCAAATACTTTTGCCCCGACGGCTGGATGGACGAGGCCGCTCCCCCGGTCTCGTTACGCCGCAAAATAATGAGCGTCCCAATCGGCTGACGCGCGGAACCCGGCCGACGGGCGGCGGCTAATAGCTAAACAAAAGCTAATAGCGCAGCGCGAGAAACGCGAGGACGCGCGGTCGGGTCGACGGTCCTCCGACTCGACGCCGGGCCGGGAAGAGGCTCGGCCGAGCGGAAGCTAAAACGGAGGCGAGCTCGGAGGCGCCAGCTAAATGGGGCCAAACTCAGCCGGGGGAAGTTGGCCAAGACGGGAGCCGCGTCAGCGACCGCGTGCTAATTCGTGGAAACGCAGACGAGGCGCTAGCTCCAACAGATGCGCTAGATTGCGAGTTGGGCTAGGAGGAAGCGTTTAAAAGCGGGCGATATGATTAGCCTTGACGCCAGCATCTTTCTCGGGCTTAATTGACGGAAAATGAGGTGGGGTTGAGGAGAAAGGATGACGCTTTTTACGACTCCCGCGAGGATTTATGCCACCATCCTCTTCCGCGCGCGCCCGCTCTAATCACGGCAGCCGCCAACCTGGCTTCACCTCTGCCCGTCTCCGTTTTGCCTCCGCCTTTTATTGCGCCTCCGACCCTCCCCGTTCCCAAACGGCCATCTTTTTTTTTGTCTTCCGGTTATCCGTCATTCCCATTTGTCCGATTTGAAACCGGAGGATCAATAATACGTCGCGAGCTCTACCGGTCGACGCTTGAGATTTGGAGTTTTTATCTGCCGCCTCGAAGTGTACGCAAAATGAAAAGGATTAAATCAATCAGATAACTGAGTTACTATTCATTTCAATACAAAAACCTTTGCATATGCTCACAGCATAGGGGAGTACCTGGCACAAACAAAAATGCTAACGAGCTAAACGCATGCAAAGCAGCACTATATAGCACGCTAACATTAGCTAGCATCTTAGCCGCAGTGGCGAGTTGACGGCTCAACAAACAAACTCGTTTTTGGCATAAGCACAACTTCCGGACACCCGTGGGTCAGATTTCACGGACGACGGCGACCGCTCTCAAGTCAAGTCGCGCCGTCCTTCCTCGCGACCAAAAAAAAAAAAAAAAAAAAGCTCAAGCCAAACAAAGCACAAACAAATCGACCGTTAAAAGATAAACTCAATCGATTCCAAAACGTCGTTATTTGGGGTGCGGCCCACGCGGCCCGGAACCTCCGTCCTGGACGCTCGGCAGCATCCGGGCCCTCTTGTTTGAGACTTCAAATCCCTCGCTAAACCTTGCGCGCTATTTTCTCCGATCCTTTGATCTTTACATCGAACGCAAAGCATCGAAAGGAGACGCGAGGGAGCTGCAATTTCACCCGGGCGACGACGACAAAGTTCAACACGGCACCATTTTTTGGCTTAAATAGCGGCAGAATCCCGAAAACGCCGAAGAAAAAGAGTTAAAGGAGCTTCGCGTTGGCCCCGTTGTTGCTACGGTTACACCAAGCGAGGCCGGCGCTCGCCAAAAAGCTCGGCGTCGGCCGCGTTGGCGTTTTCTCGTTCTCAAGCGCCTCGGCGTCCGCTCACCGTTTGCTTGATGTCCGGGATGCCGATGCGGAACACCATCATGGCGATGTGGGCGTCCTCGGGGGGCTGCGGCCCGGAGCCGGACGCGCGCTCCTTCTGCCTCCGCTGCTGCCGATCGGCCAGCTGCTGGCGCGGGGGATCGGCCGAGTAGGGGTTGGCCGCGCGTCCCGGCGGCCCGGCCCGTCCGGCGCCTTTCCCCGAGGGCCCGGGCCCCTCGACCCTGCCGACCCCTCGCCGAACCTCCTCCGCGTCCTCGTCCTCCGGCTCGCCGTTTTCGTCCTCGCCGTCCTCGTCGCGCCCGTCTTCTTCCATCTCCTCCTCCTCTTCTTCCTCCTCCTCCTCTTCCTCCTCCTCGTCCTCGGCCCCCGGGTACGGGTGTCGGCCGTTCCCCAGCATCCTCTGGCGCTCCTCGTCGCCGGACAGCGGGCTGAAGGGCATCGTCACGGCGACGGCGAAGGCGGCCCCGACGGCAACGCCATCATTCCTGGGGTGATGCTGCGCGGGAAGGACAAAGTTACCGGAGAAGGACGGGAAAAACAGAGAAGAAACGAAAAAGTGAAATGAAAAAGAACGGCGGTTGGAAAGAGACCAAACCGGGTCGTCCCTTTTGCGATACGGCTGTTACGTAACGGCCGGAACACCCGCCGGCCCCCCTCCGTTTTGGAATAAAGGCGTAATGTGACGAACGGCGGGACTGCTAACGATACTTACGAATACAACACAACAATACAATACGAATACGGAATAGGGTGTCGATCGGAGGGCGTAAAACGGTCTCGTGCTGCCATCGCCTATCTCACAAAAAAAAAAAAAATGCCAGTCGTGTGACCATAATTACGTGACTAGCATTATTCAGTGAGGCAAATTGTGAAAAAGAAAAAAAGAGCAAAAATGACCACCGGGTTAGCATCGGTCGCTCCCAATGCCTTTCGCAATGAAAATAAATCAAACAATTAAAAAAACAACAAAAAAGCATGCTAATCTCCGCCGAATAATCTGGCCGGCATCCATCTTTGCCAGCCCGTTTCCGCCGCCGGGTCAAAGGGTTAGCACGTTCCGTCGGGCGCATTTTAAAAAGCGCATTAACCCCGCTAACCCCGATAGCGCCGGGAGGCGCTCGGCGTAAGCTACGCTCATTTTCAAATGCAAAAACAACTGGCCGCCGTTGGCTAACGCGGAAAAGATGAAGAGGGAGCAAGACGTGGGAAAAAAAAAGAAAAAAAACATCTTTGATTTGAAATGGAAGCAAGTAACAAAAACAAGCGAGGCGCTATTTAGCAAACGACATACTGGGGAAAAACCTAAAAGCGCGCAATTGATTTCAGCGGCCGTTTGATGGGCTGGCTGTTACCATTTAGGGGACGCCAGTCCACTCAGCTTGTCACTTTGTCTCCAAAATGGACATCTCCGTCCAAAGTCGGTGAAAAGTCCACCCCGGGACACGGAAAAGGAGTCACTCGCAGAAAGCCGGTCCGGGTGGAGCGGCAAGTCGGGCAAGGGCGGGAGACGACGTCTTTGCCGCGCTAAGATTGGCCCTCCCGTCTATCTGGGACGCGGCCCGGTCCCCGGGACATTTGAGCCGAGCGGGAAACTTCGTCATTGTCCCAATTTCCCGATTCGCCCGCCCGCTCGTTTCTTTGACGCGGCCGCACAAAAAGAGCGAGAGAGGAGGCGGCCCGCGCCGGCGACGCCCGGGACAGAGCAAAGGGGAAGCGTTTGGGATGACCCCGCCCCATCCCCAAGCCATTGGTCGCAGACAGGCATCCGTCCTAGCGCGCCGTTTGCTCCGATCGTTTCATCTTTACGTCAAAGGCGTTGAAAGAAGACGGTAGGGAGCTGAAATGTCACCCAGATGGGGACAGCAACTTGCACTTAGTTATCACACTAGGACTATGCTGAAATACCGCCAGAATCACGTGGAAGAACGCGATCCAAATATTCCTCGAGGGTTCTTCGGAAATTGCCCGATAGGAAAGGTAGAGGTGTGGATTTAACATCCTGCGCTATTTTGATCTCTAAATCAAAGCCATTTCACATCAAAGGGAAAGCATTGAAAGAAGAGCGCGGGGAGCTGAAATTTCAGCTCCCGGGAGCGCGCCGCCCCTCGGCTAAAACGTGCGAGAAAATGTCGCAAACGGCCGGGGGTCGGAGACCCCTGCCGCGGAAATCTTCGGCCGATTAAAGAAGAGACGAGCGCCGCCGTCCTCCGCCGAGATGGCTCGCAAATAGCCCGCTAATTAATTAGCGTCTCGGCGGGGCCGGCGCTACGCCGGGGCCGGCCCGCGGGGGGGCCTCATCCATAAGTGAACGGCGGCGGGCGTAGCCGCGGGCCGCAACATACGAGGCGCCGTCAAATATTCATGGCCCATGCAAAACGAAAGCGGGACGAGGAGCGAGTTTTCCCCTGTCGGAAAGGGGCCGCCCCGCCGCCATCTGCTCACACGAAGCGGACAGCGCCCGCACCGACCACGCCATCGTCATCCCGGTCGGAAAAGTTACGCCTGTATATGTTGTTTTTTGCTCTTTTTCTTTGGATTGTTTTGTGGTTTCGAAGCCGGCCGGCCGCTCGGTCAAACGCCAGGAAGCGGAAAAAGACGTCAGGGCGAGCGAGCGAGCGAGCGAGCGAGCGCGGACACCGGCCCCGTCAAAAAATAGCCCCGTCAAAGGGCTGAGGCCATTTGACGGCCCGAAGCCTCGCTTGGGAAAATTGCAAAGAGGGAAAGAAAGAAATGGACGCTCACAGGTCGCCGCAAGACAAAGGCGTGACTAGAGGACCGGGCAAAATGAAGGCCCGTTGCGCCGGTCGGGCCGGCTACAAAAGCCTCCCGACGCGCCACGCAAAGGCCTTTCCACCGTTTGCGCCATTTCCCTTTTCGGCGACGCGCTCCGGTCTCGGCCCCATATCAAAACCTGAGCGCCTTCGCCGACATCGGCCGTCGTCCGCCGCAACATCCGCATGCGCTTCGCTAGCTAGCTGGCTAAAGCCCGCGGGAGAATCCGCCGCCGCCGCCGCCGCCACTTTCGAGTGCCTCGTTGCCCGCTGTGAGCGGGCGCACTACAATACAGATTTCGACTGCCGCTTATTGCGATATTGAAACCAATATGAGAAGGAAACCCGTGGTGGATGAATGCGTGAAAGGGTACACGGAAAAGAAAAAAAAAACAAAACGCTGGGACAGAGGACGTGAATGGCAACCAAACTCTGGCAATGTCAGCGTTTGCATTTGAACTCATCTTCCCTGTGAAAATTTGTAGGCCGACACCCCCATTTTGTAGCGATACTTTTTACGCAGCCTTACTACACGGCTGCTTTCTTGGCGTATTTCAAGCCGTGAAAAAAAAAAATAATCCATACAGAGATTTTCTTTGATCCTTGCCAGCTTTCTGCAGCGTTTGACACACATAAGGCGTGCGCGCGCGCGCGCACGCACAGCCAGCAGCAAAGATGAAGCACTGCAGTGACTGGGAGAAACTCCTCCCAACATGGCAGCTAATTCCTCCGTTTGCGGCGTTACGGGTTGGACTCCAACGTTCCTGTTGGACTCCAACGCGGCTTGAAAAACAAAGCCGCCGCGCGCGCCGTCATCCCGGCCCGTCCGCCGCAGCTAAATATAGAAGCGGCGATTTGATGACGATGCCGCCGTGTCGGTATACGAGCCCCAGAGCCCCCCTAACCCCGGCAAACCCCCCCCCCCATAAAGTGAGAGTGACTTCATGGCGCGCGCGCGGCACAGCAACCGGCGCCAATTTCCCAGCTTATGAGGTGACAGCAGAGGCCCAACGGTGTCGGTTGTGCGGAAGGGGATGGTGGCGCTTGCGCGTTCCGACCATCGCTCGCTCCTCCCATCACGTGGGCTCGTCCGGCGACTTTTGGGGCTCCTTTCCAAGGCGCGACAAACGCAAGATCGCGTCTGCGTGAAAGGGGGTAAGCGGGGCAAAGGTTATCCATTCGAAAATTCTCTATCCGTGTGGCGTCGAAATTCCCCGGCGCCGACTTAACGGAGGTACGGCAGCAGCCGCGCGTAAGGGGATAACGGAAAGCCGAGCGATCTGCGTGAATCGCGCCGGCATGAAACGTAAGCCTCAAGCGAGCGTGTGAATACACCGGCTTCTCTGGCAGTATCGGAGGCAGCGTGGCGTCTGCGTGAAAGGGGACGCGCAATGGATACCGAGGGCCTCGAAAGAGACGGCAAAAAAGGGGATGCTACCAAATGACAGTAGCCCCCTCAGAAGGGCCACTTTCACTTGGTTTCACGCAGATGGTGGCAGGTAGTACGGCGGGGGCTTCCGCGCGAACCTTGACAAAAACCGCAGGCCCCGTCCCAAATAGACCCGGCTCGTCGCGTGACGGACGCCAAACGTCAAAGCCACGCGGACGGCGTTAAACGAGTAGAATGAATTAGCCTGAGCGGCGGCGCCGGCAAAGTAGGACGGAGCGCCGGGGAGGCTTCCTGTCCCAGATCGGTCGTTAACCGACGGCGAGAAAGGGGGGAGAGCGAGTCGAAGGCGCCGGCTAAATCCGGAGTTATGAAGCACAACCCCCTTGAGCGGCGGAGCAAATATTGGAAAGAAAGCCAAGACACGCTCCGACAAATAAAAGGGGGAGAAGTCAAGAGGAGCGCGTGAAAAGCTCCTTGACGAGCCCGTCGATAAGAACCTCTTCTTCCCACGCCCTGACACTATCGCATTCCTCACCCAATAATCCAATTCATGCTAATTAATCATCTTTTATCTCCGGCCGGGACGCCGTCAAATTTCCCGGGTAGTATCACCGAGAGGGCAGATGGCAGCCGCGTGAAAGGGGATAGGACGAGGCCAGAACAAACGGCGGGAAGTTCTCTCGTCGCTCTTCGGAGGTCGAAAAACGAGGCGAGAAGATGCTTCTTCGTTGCCCGGCTGATACGACCCCCGTTTCACAGCCGTGCCTTTCACGCATGACAGTGAGCCTTGAGAATTCAGGGTGGGAGGGTGTCTGTGCGAAAGGTAGAAGCGAATTTTCGACACAACGGGTCTTTCACCTTTAAAGCTCACGCCACGACCGTTTGGGGGTTGTCAACGCTAATTAAAAACAGAAGACCCTTCACAAACCGGCACGGGGAGTGGAAAAATCCCCTGACACGCTGCGCTTCTTCAACTTTTTTTTTTTTAAATTCTTATCAGATTCACTTTTTTAACGAATGTGGTGACAAGACAGGGGTCTACTCTACTACTGTTGTGCCTGTCAAGCGAACAAGAGCCCGGGAAAATGCCAAAGTGTGGATGTGAAAGGGGCCTATCTGAAGCTGGATCGTGGCAGTATGAAAGGGGTTAGCTGAAAACTAGGACATCGGGAGTGACAGATTTAGTAGCAGACACAGCTTGTTTATGCGGAACCCCCTTAAACACAGCCCTGATAATACCTTTCAAACAGACAAGAGCTCGGGAAAACGCCGGCTCGTGATAGGGGCCTAACAGAGGCTGCATCGCGGCTGTACGAAAGGGGTTAGTTGTAAGTCTTGTTTTTGCAGAATCCCCTTATTGTAATATTTTCACGCAGACAAGGGCGCAGGAAAAGCCCAATTAGCTTTGCCAACTGGCGTGAAGGAGAATTCGCGTAACAGCCAATATGGCTGTGTGACAGGGGGTGTAGGCGCTAAGCTAAATAGATCAACATTTGGTCCTCGATGTTTTCTTGGAGTCAGTCAGTACTTTGCAAAAAAGTTGCTAATGAATTCTAACGAACGCGCCGTCACCGGCGCTCGGGACAAAGCGGCCAGGCTCGCCGTTTGGCGCGCGCCGCTCGCAACCTTTCCAACTAGATCTGTGGCGGCAAACGCAAATTTTCAGCCGTCAAAAATGTCAAACCGCAAAGCATCACTTGCGCCTGAGTGGGAGGAGCCTGGTCATAGCAATTGATTGCTCAGCCTTGCGAGATTTACAGGCGCATGTTCTTGATCCTCTTGGAGGCACGAGGAAACGGTTTCCGCTTGGTTTTGGAGTTACTCATCAAAATGTGTTGCCAATTCCCCACGCGGCGCCTCACAAATGTGGCAAACAACTACACTGTTTCCACACTTGCTTCGCTGGGATTTTATGCACCAATTGGCCTTTTTACGCCCCCCCCCCCCCAACACACACATACATCCATGAATCCATACTGTACGTGGGCGGGACTTTGAAGATGTGACACGTAGCAGCAGCTGCTCACTTACACACGCACGCACGCACGCACTCACATTTTGACAGTCGGCGAGCGCGACGTTGTCATCCGGCAGCTATGCAGCATCTGGGATGCCTTGCTCCAGGGCAGCCCAGAAGCCGACTCGCACACACATGCACACACGCACACACACACACACACACGCACACGCACGGCGATGAGACATATTGTTACCGTCTTGCGGAGCCGGTCCTGCTGCCGATGAGGATGATGGATGTGAAGAAGAGGAGAAGTCCGGAGGAGGCGACGAGGCGAGATGCTGCCGCTGCTGGGGAGGAGAGAGAGAGAGCGAGAGAGAGAGCAGAGTGGGCAGAAAAAAAAAAAAAAAAAAAAGCCAAGAATGAGAGGAACGGGCACGCTGGGAAGCAGGCAGCCTCCTGGCTCGCTCTGTATCTCCTCCTCTTCGCGGACGTGATGGAGGCACGCCCCCCCCCTCCCCCCCGCAGCTCCATCCCGGGTATCCCCCCTTTTGTTGGGCTGGCATCCTCCCCTCCCCCTCCCCTTCCCGTCTTTGACGTTTGGACCGAGCGAATAAGAGGCAACCGAAGGGAGATTAGCCGCGACGATGACGCGGGAAGCCATTGCTGCCATGCCGCTTCCTAATCATGAAGTCAGGCGTCAAAGTGCGCCTTCCGCCCAGGCGCTCGCTCGCTTCTTCTTACGCTGCCCGACCGTGTCAAATACGCAAAAATAGGACGGCGGGCCGCAGGCGGGCCGCAGGCGGGCCGCAAGCGGGCCGCAAGCGGGCCGAGGGCCTGCCGCCTTTTTTTTCCCGGCCCATGTCAATATTGATATAAATATCAGGGCCGCTAAAACGTGTGAGGTGGACCGCTAAAACGTGTGAGGTGGAGCGCACGCGGCCCCCGGGCCCTAGTTTGGACGGCCATGCCTTAAGGGGTAGGCTTTAAGACCCCATCCGGGGGTCGTCGACCTTTTAGAAATGGAGCGCTGCTTCCAAAAAACAAAGTCATACAATAGAGCTGCTCAAACTTACAAAAAAATCCAGGTAAAGGATACTCCACGTTTTGATTTCTTTGAACTTAACGGCTACATGGAGGCTTTTTACAGCAGCAAAACTACTGCTGACCTTTATTTCCAACAGCATGGAGGGCCATGTCAATGTGTCATTTAAGCAAAAGGTGGCCAAAAGGTGGAGGTTGCACATCCTGCCAAACTTGTTGGGAAGCAGTTTTTTTTTTTTTTTTCAAAAAGTCCAAATTGTCAACAAGAATTGCTGGCTCGATTTCAGCGTAAATGAAAGTCGAAGAAGTTCCACGTGGCCTTGGCACGGGAAGGGGGAGGCACCCAAAAACCATGACGGTGACACACGCAAAAAAAACACGCCATAAAGATTCAAACGCATAAAAACAAGCCCAGAAGTTGAAATATGAAAAGGTGTAAGTCTTTAATAATAATACAAGCTACAATTTGTACATTTCTACAGCAAACTGTTTTTTTTGGGGGGTTTTTTTTGCATTTTTTAGTAAGACTAACACTTTTTAGGAGGGCAGGTGGGACCTAATATAAAGTTTTACAAGTGTGGATGAGAAATTCATTACAAGTCATATAATATATATTTATATATATATTTCTGTCATCTATATATTCAACTCATTAAGGTTTTTGTCCCATTAAATAACCGTAAAATATTTACCCCTATCAACAATCAAAGTGAAGTATAAATTAGGTTCAAGCACCATTCGGTTTTAAAACCAGGAGCACGAGGGGGCCGCCGAGTTTCAAATAAATACGCGAGGGTACACTGGGATGTACTGTAAGGTTGCCGTGGAAACAGCGGAAAGATTGTCAGCGTTTGTTCCTCCAAACACAAGTTATCGGCTTTAGTCCGGACGGCGGCGGAGGGAGGCTCCGAAAAGCACCTTCCATTTCCATTTCGTACAAAAACGCACATTATTAGCATTGGAAATCCACATGTGAGTACGACGGCGAGCGAGACGGGGAAGCGCCGGCCCCGCCCGCCTCCACGTTACATCAAAAGTATTGCGACGAAATAGGTTTACGGCGACTTTGTCAAAAAGCCGTGAGAAAGCGGGAACGGAGGCTATGAAGCATAACGCCTGCGACCGACTCAGCAACCTGGCATGTCCCGTTTGACGCCGCCGCCATCCTACTTCTGCCAGGTTGGGAAATTTCGGGGGTTCCGCCGACCTTTCCCGCCCGTGCGCCGTACCTGGTACAAATCCAAGTGCGAAAGGGGCCGATGACACCTCGATACAGCTAATGCTACCACTTTGTGGTGAATTTGTAACCACTTTCAACATGATTTTTTTTGAAGAAGAAGAAGAAGGAGAAAACAGTCGCGACCTTCCACGGGGACAAAAGGCAGCGGCCGAAAGCGCCGGCTCAACTAGTGGAAAAGACGCGCGCACACATACAAACGGTTAGAAAGGAGATTATTGTTGCCGTGAAGCGGAAGGAGGCTTTCAAAAAGTCCGGTAGGAAAAGAGAGGCACCGAGCCGCCCGCCCAAGGTCCGGCACGCCATTCATTAACCGCGGGTCCGGCCCGGTTACCGCGACGGGGGAAAACCGCGGACTCCGGCCGGTCAGTCCGAGTACTGGAGGTCCAAGTCCACCGTTCCGTCCGTCACCACCAGCCTGACCCGCCTGGGCTTAGAAGGGCCCGCGGAGTGAGACGCGGGCCCGTAGTGCGGGACGTCCTGGTGGTCGGCCGTCTGGTTCTGATGGCGCGCATCCTTTTTGAAGGCTTCGCCTTTGTGTCCCGAGAAGCCGCCGGCGGAAAAAGCGGGCGGGTTGGGCGGCTGGGAAGCGCAGGGCTCCAGGACCAGCCGCCCCTGCGTGCCCGACGGTTCCATCAAGCAGTGGTAAGTGTAGTTCGCCGAGCCCAGGCCCGGGTACCCGTCGGGCCCGTCCCTGAGGCCCAGCGTCAGCGAGTGGTCCCCGCTGAAGTTGAGGACGTAAGGGGGTCCCTGCGGGCCGTAGGAGAAGGAGGCCGGCGGGTGGCCTTTGCTCGCGGGCGTGCCCGGCGGCGTGCCGCGCACCGCTTGAGGAGCGGCGTGATGCGGCATGGGAGAGGGCGACGAAGTGAAGCTGAAGTCGAACGGGTCCCGCTGAGGATAACGCGTCTGGTTCTTGTCCGGCGGCGGCGGCGGCGGCGGCGGGGCGGGCTTGTCGTGCTTGGGGGCCTTCTCCTGCGCGCACGGGAAGCCGTCTTTACTGGGGAAGAAGAACTGCCTGGGCAGAGCGGCGAAGTTTTTGTACGTCGCCGTAGCGTGGTCCTGCTTTTCCGAGTCGCTTTTACTCCGGCCGAACGCCTGCTTGTCGAAATGGACGGCGGGCCTGCCGTGGTTGGTGCCGGCTGGGAAATAGCCCAGGTTGTGAGCGCCTTTGCGCTGGCCCTGCTGGTCTTCGCGGATCTTTTCCGCGTATCTGGCGCCGAACGCTTTGGACGCGGGGTGGTCTTTGGGGGGAGCGCTGTACAGGTTCTGGCCGGGGTTCCCGCCTTGAAACTTCATAACCCTGTGGATCACGGTGGAGGACTTCTCCTGGGGGTTGAAGGGATTGTCGGGGGGGGGCGCATTCCTTCCGGCCAAGAGTTGAGGATTGAGGAACTTGGCGGCGACGCCGAACGGCATGACGGGCTTGGCTTGGGGGGCCTCCCGCGAGGCGCCGGGCTGGCAGCCGGCAAAAGAGGCGGACTGCTTGGGAAGGGCCGTGCGGTGGAAGGGTCCGTGGGTTTTCAGGTCGGACGCGGCCTTGGACTGGCCGGCGCTCGGCTTGACGTTGGGGCCGGGCTGCGCTAAGTGCAAAGGGTTGGGAGACGTGGCCCCGGGGCCGGCGAACGGGCGGGGTCCGCCGGCGGCCGAGGAGGGTTGGGCTTTCAAGTCCTCCCTGGACTGCCTCGTCCCGGGGTGTTTGCTGAGAAATCGGTCTTTCGCCGCCGCCGCCTCGGGATTAGCGAGCGCAGAGAAACCGAAGCCCGCGTGGTGCGGAAGTCTGCCGGCGGCAGGCTTGGCCTCGCAGTCCAGGGGAGCCGAATGGTTTTTGGGCGGGAGCAGACCGGGGAAGAACTGGAGATCCTCGCTCGTGAAACTCGCGTTGCCGGGACTCGGGGAACCGAGGTAGGGGGTCTCCGCGGTCCAGGCGTCGGGGGGGCTGTGCGAGAGGGGGCTACCGAAGGGATCGGCGGGGGGGTCCAGCGAGCACAGGTCGGAGGGCGACGAGCTCAGGATGTTCTGCGGCTGATCGTAGCCTTCGAAGTTGAGGCACTGGAAGTCCAGGATGTCGTCGCAGTTTGCGAAGTTGGGCTCGCCCGGGAGAATGTTGTCGGCGCTCGGGAAGGGCGGGGACTGGGACGGGGGCTGCATGATGGAAGCCGGGAGTCCGGACAAGGCGGCCGTCTTTTCCAGAATCTGCGAGGAGCAGAGGCCCTCGGAGAGTCTGACCAGACTGCTGTCGATCTGCTGGAGGGACTGGCCGAGGGAGCCGGCCGGCGTCTCCGAGGGGCCGCACTTGGAGGCCGCTTTGTGCCGCTGCTTCTTGACCTCCGGCCTCTCGGCGATCGCGCCCTCCGAGTTCTCGCTCAGAGGAGAGGACAGGGAAAGCGGGGAGAGCGACAAAGACATCTGCGGCGCTTCGGCTTTCGAGAGCGGCGCGTTACTGTTCCACCTCTGAGCCGACGAGCGCGGCTCCTCGCGGACCTTGCTCAAGTCCAGCAGACCCGGCGGTTGCTTGGCTAACGGAGGCCCCCGAAGCTCTTTCTTCCCCGCCGTCTCGGTTTTCACTTTGGGCTTTGTCTGCTCCTCGTCGCTGTCTTCCACCTCCCAGATGTCTTCCGCCTTTCTCCGCAATTTGAGAATCGGCAAAGGAAAACCGTTGAAATCCAAGTCGGACTGCGGCTTCTGCGGCGAGCCGTTCTCAAAGAGGCAGCAGCCTCCTTTGAATCCGTCTTCAGTTTTTGTTCCGCGGACAACGGACGAGGTCTCGCACGGGGTTCTGTCTGGATTGGGGGGATTCTCCCGGTCGGCTTTTCCTCGAAAACATTCTCCGGCCGGTGGGGCTTTAGGGGAGGCCTTCGTCTTCCCGCCCCGTTTTTTCAAGCGAAGGAGTTTGCTCTTGGACTTTTTGCTGGCCTCCACGTGGGCCTGAGCCGCCCGCATCTCCATGCTTAACACGGACACCGAATCCATGATGGCTTTAAGCGGATCGTTTTCCGTTTCCTCCCTCTTTTCCGCTTTGATCATCTGGTCCAATCCGTCGCTCTGCATCTCCCACAGTTTTCCCCTCCTCCGCTTGAAACGGATCCTGAAGTTCAGTTCTGGCTTCGTCTCCTCATCGCTCCGCTCCAAGACCGACGCTTCGGTGGACGGGTCTCCCTCCGGCTTATCGTTGGCCCGATGGTTTCCGTCTAGCTCGGCCGCCTCTTGGTCGCCGTCCTCGGCTCGCGTCTCAGATTTCACTTTGTGAATTTTCCTGAGCCGGCTGGGACGAGCTTTCGGAAGCCGAGGCCGGAGGACCCTGCCCGTGTAGTTTTTCACGGCGAGCCTTCTGGCGCTTGACCTCCGGACTTCCGCGAGCACCGCTTTTCTCTTTCTGCCGCGTTTGGTAGCCTTTTCTGGACAGTGAGGCGCTTCCCGACCCGAGGGCGAGCCGGAAAGGTCTTTCCGGGCTGCGACGGGAGCGGCGACGTCCTGTTCCGGCTCGACGGCGCTGCGGAACGTGCGCTTCTTTAGAGGTATGTTGGACTGCATGGCGTCAGGCTGCTGCGCCGTCTGGCACGCGTCGGCTGGAATCCGGGACTGGAGAGGCGGCGGGTCGGCCGCCGGTTTGCCGAGCCGATCGGGATTCCGCGCCGGGGGGACTAAACCGGGTTCCGCGCCGTTTGACTTGAGCTCCGCTTTGGTCTTTACTCGTCTGGTCATTTTCTGAGCCCGCCCGGGATTCCGCCCCGTCGCCACGGGACCGCCGGGGAGTTCTCCCGGTTTTGAGGCCGCGGGACTGCCCGGGAGCGGTTCTCTCCGTTTCCGGGGACAACGATCGGCCCGCGCTTGCTCTTTCACCGAGGGCTTATCTTTCTTCAAACAATCTGACAGGAGGACCTTGGCCCGCTTCAAGACGATGTCGCGACATACGTTGCGAATGATTTGACTTGCCGGTCCAACCGGTGCTTGTGGAACATCAACCTCGCCGGGATTTGGAGACTTAAGTGGCACGTTATCCTGTCCTGTGGTTTTAGCGCGGGTCGCCGCTTTACATTCAGGGGCAGTGGACTTCATCTTCTGTTTGTGCTCTTCGGGTTTGTCTTCTTCTGAGCTCCTTTCTGCGCCGGCCGCCGTCTGGATTTTAATAACTTTGTTCTTTCCGCCTTCCTCCAGCTGGGGAGAGTCAGCCACCGTCCCCTTGGAGACGCGCCGCTTGCGTCCCGTTTCCTTCTCGACGGCCTCGAAGAACATTTCCCGCACTCCCCGAGGAGCCTCGGCGGCGCGGGGGGCCGGTGGGAGTGGGGAGGGCGGTGCCCGTTTTTGTCGGTATTTCTGTGTAGTCAGCGGTCTGAGGCCCTGAATCTGCCTCATCTTCCCTCGCAGCTCCTCCCTTACGTCCCGCTCTACGACGACTGTTCCTGGCGCCTCCCTGCAAGGAACTGCGATTCTAGTGAGGCGGACTGTCAGGTATCGCTTGAGCGACACTACCGGCTTGTCTGGGACTCCTTCACAAGGGTCCGGGATAGTCTGACACGCGGCGGCCTCCGCCTTCCCTTGCTCCGCGCTTATCTGCGTGGCGGCGATGGAGGTTTTGTCCCAATCCACCTTGTCTGCGCTTTTGTTTCTGGACGAGCTTCTCAAGGGAAGCGCTCTGGCAAATTTTCCATTCAGACCTACTCGCGCCCTGCTCTTCTGAAGCAGGCCGAGCGAGAAGCGTTTGACGTTGGGCGTCGCCCTCGGTTTCACCACCTCCAGCTGCTGCAAGATGGCCCGCTCTTTGCTTCTGGGATCCTTGCAGACCAGTAGGAAATCCAGGGAATGGCGCCGCACCCTGATCCTCAGGTCCCTGAACACGCACTGCGACAGAAGCGGCAGCGGCCGTCGCTCTTTTCCCGCCTCGCCCGTTTCGCAGGGTCTCGATAGCCTGTGGTTCTGTCGCCGCCACTTGTTTGTCTGATTCCACTTTCGGTTTTTGAGGGCGTTCTTCCGCATCTGATGGGTGAAGGAGTTTCGAGAGGGGATTGCTAGAAAAGGAAAAACAAGGTTGGGCTCGTGATCCACTTTCACTCATACAGTATATCAAAGGGGCGGTGACATGAAAAGTCATCTTTTTTGGAGCTTTTGACCATGTTCCAACGTTGATTTCTCGCTGTTTTGTATAGCTCAGTAAACAGCGGATCTTCATTTTTATCGTTGACTTTGCTTGAGCTGCGGGGCATCTGAAGCTCAGACACTGGGGGTGTTGCAAGCCAAATATAAGACGCATCTGTATGTAGGACGCACTCTTAATTTGTAACGTTGAATGCGCTCCAATTAATCTTCGCCACGCAGCTCGCGTTAATTTGACCATAAATGCCCAATGCGTCCCCGATTTTACGATTGTGTGTTTATGTCAAAGGACCGCAACTGATAAGCTAGTCAAATTGAAGACCTTTCTGTGCGCTCAAACCGTAACAAGCAGCTAAGTTTGAAAACCCGAGGTTTATAGGACGCACCCATACTTCTGGCCTTCATCGTTTTTCGGGGGAAAAGCGCGTCTTATGTTTGGAGAAGTACGGTAAAGTCGGTCAAATAAAAAGACCCGAGGAGTGTGAGGCAAGGTAGCGACGGCTACCCGCGGCCAAGAAAAAAGAAAGGCTACCTGAATGCAATCCCGGAATAATGGGCCTGCTGCTCAGGTGTCCCTTCTCTCGCTGATGGCGAAGGTAGCGCTCCCGGAGGCGGTACTTCTGGCCCACGGGGTCTTTTGTTTCCTCGCATTCCGGCTGCTTCCCCCTGTGTTTAAAGTGGCCTTCCCCTTTCCTGCGGGAGGAACCGCAACGGCCTATTAGACGCCGCTCCGCACGGGGTCCCAAATCTCCGGCGGAGAAACGTGAGCTCGCACCTCTCGCAGGTGCAGCACTCGCACATTTCGTTGCCCTCGCCGAAGAAGCTGGCGCCGTAGTAGCACGTGATCTCCTCCCCGGGCGAGATGGGTCGAATCACTTCCACGCAAGCGCCATTCTTCTCGCCGGGGACGAACTGGGCGCGGGGTCGGGGAATAAACACAAAAGACAGACGGTCGTGACGATCCGCGCGTGCAAATCGGGTAAACGCCGGGCGAGACGCGATTTTGCTCACCTTGCAGTTTGGCTTGCAGTCTTCCGGCACAAAGACATGAAAGCGAGGCGAGATCCGATTAGTTTGGGCACATATCAAAATCAAATGTCATTCACTCAGTGGGTCTTAATGGGATTAAATCCTAAACAAAACCTTCGTTATCGTGGAGCCGCACATGTGAAAAAGCTCATTTGGGGGATTTCTGTGATGTTTGCAATGCAAACAAGCAAAGCGTGCATGTATGTATAATAGTCAGTTCTCAATCGTGACGATTCTTAAACAATTCATGTCATTGAAAAAAGAAATACTTCTGAATATTTCTAAACATGATATTTAATCCTTCCTGTAACATTAGTGGGAAAAAAATATCAATGGCCAGCAGCTAACCCGCATTTTTGAAAAGCAGAATCATTTAATTTATTCCATGTTCATTTGGGGGAAAAAAACGTCGTCATCGAGGATGCAGCCGCAACTACTCGATGCAGTGACGACAGATCGACAGCAGAGGGAGCCATTCATTCACACAACTCCCCAACAATCGTCGAACATTTCAAAACCGTCCCAAAATTTAGGGTTAGAAGTTGCAGTCTCTCTTTGTTTTTAATTTCGGGGGGTGCCACTGACCGTGGTTAATGAAGGCGGCGGGTCCCAGCCAGAGCTGAGCGCAGCGTTTGCGCGTGGAGTACATGACGCTGAAGTCGTTGACGCCGGCCCGCAGCACGGCGCTGTCGTCCGGACTCAGCTCGGCGATGCAGCCGAGAAGGACCTCCACGCGCTCCCCCGCAAACCTGCCCGCCGGGAACAAACGTTACGCCCCAAACTCTTGTCAAGCGACCTTGTCGTGACAACTGTAAGACATCCCCGAGCAGACTTCCATTCCACACAAGAGAGCACTAACGAAGTAGACGATAGTCAACGATAAAAACACGAATAGAGAAGTGATAGTGAGGCGCTAATAAAGGAACAGACACATTACGGAACGTGTTATAAGAGCGAGGTTTGGACGCACCAATGTCTGGTAGAGGTAATCTTGGCACCGTTGGTCTCCGAGGAGTAGCGGTCGCATGACTCGATCCTGATGCCGCTATCCAACAGGAAGGCGCTGAGGTAGCGGTTCACCTGCGGAGAAGATGCCGCGGAAATAACAGTAATATGACACGTTGCCGCTTTTTCCGTTTTGTAAACGAGCCGAAACGTAGGCGTGGGTCATTCGGGAATTGGCGGACGTTTTACATCCCGCCCATCTGAAATATCTAAAACATGTAGAATATGTACTAGTCCTGAGACCGAGAAAACAGGAGAAAAGAATTCTTGAAAATAGTTTTAAATAGTGCAACTAAAATGACATTATTGCATAATAATCAAATGGTGTAAAGAATAAAAAAAGCAACCATTTAAACGAATCATATTTATCATAGCAGTTGACGACATGCAGTTTTTTGACCCCCTTTCCTCACTACGCAAGTTCATTTTCCCATCAATACCCACAGTTGCGCAGCATCAGTTTTTCACCAGGAATACGACTGCATATGGCAAAAAAAAGCGCAATTAACGAGTCCAATGGAATACCGTGCCACTCTTAATTGAGGTAGCTGGAAACATCAGAACTTTGACATGGACCTCTCCATTTTTTCCAATGTGTGAAGGAGGATCGGCTCGCTTCCTTGATTGAAAATCGTGCCGTAACCGCCTCGGCTAACGCCGGCTGTCGAGGTCACCTTCAATCTAAGCGTATAGCAGTTCAACGACAAGCTACGAATACGCACGTGCTGCCTGAGTAGCTCCTGCCGGTGGCTCCCCAAAGAGTTGAAATAGTCGCCCGCCAACTCGCCCACCGTCAGCGCCTCGAAGGTGGCGTTGAAGTCGTGCGTGCGTTGGAAGCGCAGCAACGTCTCCTTCAGGTTGCCCCAGCGACGCACCTCTGGCGCTGGGCTGCACGCATGCACAAGGAGGGGATTAGGGGAAAAAAAAAAAAAAAAAACACTTTCCCAGCAAAACTTGT
This sequence comes from Hippichthys cyanospilos, assembly GCF_059441005.1. Classification (NCBI taxonomy): domain Eukaryota; kingdom Metazoa; phylum Chordata; class Actinopteri; order Syngnathiformes; family Syngnathidae; genus Hippichthys; species Hippichthys cyanospilos. Next base: position 18,588,270 of record NC_142384.1, read on the forward strand.
GTGTGTGTGTTGAGGGGGAGAAGTAAAAATTCGCGACATATTGGAAACTAGGCCCGCAGAAACGTAATTATCGATTGACTGGCTAAAAATAGATTTTGCATTATTGAACAATAACGTCCACTTGGTGTCGCCATTATCACACTGTGACGTAGTGCACCCTGAAAATTGCCGCTTGTGGCCCCAAAATATAAAATGTCAAAATCAGAGGCCGGTTTTTTGAATTATTTCACGATTTTGCGGTTGTCGCAAGGGATCACCGTATATTACAATTTTAAGCCTTGCGAATGACATATCACTTACTTCACATTCAAATTCATGTTAAGTCAAACGGAGAAAAAAGGTTTGGTGTTGAGTTATGCGGTTATAAGTTGCTCTCCGACTCCCGCTCGGATATCTGCATCTCATTACCTTGCGCTCGCGAAGTGCGTGATCATGCAAAACCTTCAAACCTGATCCTAAAGCATCGTAAACATAATTCGTCGCAGATTTTTTAAAAGCTAGAAACCTCCTACGGCCAGGACCCCGGCCGGGTCCACCTTTCCAGCAGGTTCTAATCCGCCCCCGCCGGCCCCGTGACCGATACGGTCGGGATTTCAATCACAAGCAAATGACCTGATATTCATTTTGTGGGTGGTGAAGCCCAGGAGCGGGTCCAGCACCAGGCTGGTGGCCAGGTCATCCGTCTCACACAGCTCCTTCACACTCATTCTAGTGCAGCAGTCCATCGCCTCCCACCATCAGCATGCTGAAAAAAAACAAAAGAGGAAATCATCACATACAGCACGAAGCACAAAGTCACGATACATCAAGATGAGAAGAATTTACTTTAAAGACACTGACAAACTGAAAGACGGGTGAAACAAAACATTGACAAACGTAGTGTTACGATTGCATAATAATTCACAGAGTTCAGGATATTACGGTTGTCCTTGTTTGACATTTTTCATTCCCTCCACGGACGACTTAACTGCTATGATGCAATTTACTGATAAGGCTCGACGTTTCGCTTTTGATGTTGTTGAAGACTTTCCACAAAAGAGAAAGACTTGCCGACAAGAAGCCGGACTCTGGGATCGTATTCTTTCTGCCCTCGTTCCTTCTCTCTTGCGTTCCTTTCCTCAGACCTGCTTTTGGCGACGCAGCTTTCCACCAGTCGCTTAACCTTAATTTCCTGCATTCCATCACACCTGTGTTTTAAAATTCACGCAGACCGTTCATCACTTGAACCTTCATTTCTGCCTTCCTTCCTCCCTCAGACGTTTTGTCTTCTTTTCCTTCTTTTTTTGCTTTTTCTCAGGCCCACTATTTTGCTTTGCATCTTTCATCCTGCTTTTTTTCTGCCATCTCCGCAAGGCTATAGAATCCACTTGGTTCGTTCTGGACTCAAGCCGTTAGCCCATTATTCGCGGCTCCTGTAAGAAACAAAAAAGTAAACTGACGAAGCGTACACCTGTCCGGTACATCAATAGGGTTTCCCCGTTACATCGCCATATACGTGATGTGACCCGGGAGGAAGAAAAAAAAATCAACGTTGACATTTGGTGAATATTCAGGAACACACGGCGTGCTTTTTCGTCACTAGCTAGCTCCTACGAGGAAAAAAGTCAAAACGACCCCCAGATCTAGTGTCGACGAGGCTTTAGCGCGTTAGCTTAGCTTGTAGCTCATCAGCTGCTCGGGTGCATCTCCGCATCACACAAACATGTCGGCGACAGATTCGAAGCGTGGCCTGGACATACCACACAACCCACCTGGGAGTCTTTTTCGGCTCAACGACAGGAAGAGCGTCAGAGCGGAGGAGTAAAATCCCAAAAGTAGCACGTCTTCGCCTGGGTAGCTAGCCTAGCCTAGCCTAGCAACATGCTAGCGAGCTAGCTGGCTAGCTTTCCACCCGAGATTATTAAAAACACTTCTGGATTATAATTGAAACGCGGTGTGCATACGTCCGTAATTCGGGTTGGGATTGCACGCAATGAGTTGCGTTTATTGTCTTGTGTATGGTTGCCAGCTAAAAACTGGCTTTGTCTGTGTATAGTATTTAAAAAATAAAAATAAAAACAAAACAAAAAAACGGGTTAAAAAGCTTCGTCTTGTAGTAAAAGTTCATCCGCTACATCGTAGTGCAACCGAACTTCGCTACCTTGCGGACACGCCCACCCAAGGTCCCGTTTATTGGATTCGTCGCCAGTCCGGCAAATCAGACGCAGCCGGTTGCAAAATTACTTGCATAATTGGCCGGATTGCTGCAGGGGCGGGGTTTAAAATGAGTTGATGGGCGGTCGAGGTGAGCAGAAAGCAGAAAGCGGCGGACTGCGGGTTGACCAATGCCATTGGTCAAATTTGCCGTATATTTAGCAAATCACGCGGACACGATTGGTTTTTATCGCCTATGATCGGTCCATGTTTGCCCGGCGGCGGGGATTACAGATGTGGCGATACATGGTTAAAAATGAGAAAAACAAAAACAAAAACATAACCGTGGCCGCATTTTTGAAACGCTTGAGTCTATTTACCCCGCCCTCGATTACATTAGCTACGCTGACAAACACGCTGAGCACGGAAAAGGTTCAACAATTAGTCACTGTTCATATTTTGCAATGTGGTTGAGCTAGCGATTGAATGAAGAATTAGTCATGGTCATTAAATAAGGTGTGTGTTTGTTGTTTTTTTCAAAATATGTATTTGATTTTCAATTGCACTCAAGAATTAACATAAAAATTCAACCCATTTTTAAGTAATATTTACATTTTAAATAAAACGATTTACTTTTAAAATAAATATTTCAAACTTTAAAAATTTACATTAGAACCCAACCAATTGAACGTTTAAAGCTGAAAATTCACCCAAAATGTCAACATTAATACATGCAATAAACCTACCTGAATTTTAACATTTCTGATTTTAAGAAATGTTGTTCAGTCATGCTTTCTCTGCACCCCTCATTCTTAAATCCCCAAACACATTACTGTATTATTTTTGTTAACACAGTTACGTAAAGACAAACAACCCCCACCACCCCAAAAAAATCCAGACACCAATATACAAATTCTCTTTATATTTAATTTCTATGCTTTTAACAGAGACAAATTGCAATGGGTTGAGAACTACTGGTGAAAATAACAAATAGAATATTATTGTTAGTAGTTTCACTCATTTCTTTTTTTTTTTTTCTCCACATGGGAATGATCTTATCTGCTGCTGTGCTAACACATCCAGTGAAAGGACATGTTGCAAAACATCCCTGATCTTGTTCCTTAAAAACAACTAAATCCTACATCAGAGAGCGAGAGAGAGAGAGATATTGTCAGTAAAAACAGTATGAACAACAAAAAAAGTGATGAATAACAATGGTTTTAAAAAAAAAAGTCTGTACAGCTATTATGAAAGGATGGAAGTTGCCTCACGTGGCCATCTTGGACCATTTTTTGAGAAATCCTTAAATTTACTTCTCGGATCGGAATAGCATGCGTTTCCCTCTAGATTACAACTTGGCGATAAGCTTTTTCTCCCCCCCCCCCCCCGTTGATTTTGCAAAGGTGTGATTTGTTTTTTCCTGAGTTGATCTCAGCGGATGGGCGCCGACGCGTCATCGTCAACTAAAGTCAAACGGAGGACGAGGAGACGGCCCAGAGTGAGAAACCCTGAAAGACTGCAGGATGATATGCTTTCATGTGGAGAGACACCCTGTTTGCCTTATTTGATCATCCTTCCTATCATTATTATTATGACCGACTGACTCCATGCGCGCTTATGTTACACATGATGAACGTGAATAATGTCTATGGCTCTTGTTGTGTCCCATCAGCCCCCGCGAAAAGCAAGCGGCAGCAAAGGACAGGTCGATTCCCGGCCGGCCGGCCGCCGTACCCCCGCGTCTCCTTTGGTGAGTTGTCATGGGAACCGCAAAGCCCATTTTAGGCAATGTTCACAATTGTGGTTGGCTATTCTATTTTCACCAGCTGAGAAAAGCAGCAAAAAAGTACTTTTCTCTCTTTGCTGTTATTGTTTGTCCTTTACTCTGTAAAGCATCCGTGTCCTGAAAAGTGCTCAATAAATCCAATGTATTATTATTATTGAAGAGCAGTATGTGATGCTAAATAATAGATTTTTTTTTTTGCACCAATTCTTGTAGCGCTCACACTTGAACTCAAGTGAACTGAACTTCATAAAACAAGGTTAACAAAAAAAAAAAAAAAATTGGGGGACGGAGGGGTCACATTGGTGCCGTCTTCATCACTAAGCAAGAAAAACATGAAGCCCTAACTCGTTTAGACCAGTGGTTCTCAAAGTGGGGTCCGTGAAATAATTGGGATTATTAATAAAGGAATATGTCTTCATTTCATTTGATTTGATCAAATCAGCCAGCTAAAATACATTTTTAAAAATTTTATAATTTTGCGATGTGCCCGAGTCACGTTTATATATTTTTATATACGTTAATATAATAGACGTTTGTATATTTGTTGTCAAATTGACTATTTGTTATGAGGCGGCATGCAATTAGTATTTTGTAACCTTCAGTACGGCTGAAAAGTAACATATCTGTTGTCAAATTGAATACGTTGAACAAAAAGGCTACTAACGTTTGGTTGAAATGATTTGTTTCTGCAAACATTTGCAATGCGGGAAATTTGCTTTCCGAAAAAAGGTCCCTGACGAAAAAGTTTGAGAAACCCCCTGGTTTAGACCACATTCTGAGGTTTTGTATCACCAGATATGGCAAAAAAAAAAAAAAAAAAAAAAAAGCTTATTGTTCTCTTATAGAAGTGGGGTTTTCTATTTTTTCTCCCAAGCAGCTGAGATTGAATGCACGTCACACCCACGCTGAGCGTTGCCTTTCCACGATGTCAATTGTGTTCTGCTGGCAAGCGCATCAGAGAAGTGTGAACGCACGCGGCCTAAAAGTCGTTAGGCAATTGTTAAACTTTAGCGGAACCGTTCTTGCATCTTTTCGGAACGCCGTCCGGCGTTGCCGGCACGGCTGATTTCGCGTCGCGATGAAGTGCCAGCACATCGACAAGGCGGTAGTAGTTATTGGCAGCGCGACGCCAGGAACGCCTCATTCAACGCTTGGTCTCTATTCGTCTCGAAAAAGACACAATGTCGCTTCCCGATATCTACAACATGAAGAAGTATTTCACATCTTTTGGAAAGGCTACGTAAGCCCCCGCCTTCCCTGCACCCTAACTGGCGTTTTGCCATCTCGAGAAGACGACGTGGAAAATACAGCGAGCGCCCCGCAAAGACGGACGCGGCTCACTTGTGGAGAGGCCGAAAAGAGAACGAGGAGAAAAGCGTCCCGCGTGATTCTGCGCGCACGGACGGGAAGAAGAAAAGAGTTGAAGGATGTGTGCCGTAATGAGAGAAAAAGACATTTGGGAGGCAGGAAGGAGGAAAGATAATAAAAGAGCATCAGGTGGACTTAGGGGAGGGGGGACAGCAGCGGGTGTTATTTCTTAGCCTTCGCGGCCTTGGCGGAATTTCGCGGCGGTGTGACGGGCCTTCCCGATCCCATACCGGCACCGCCGCTGTAGGGGTACAATTTCTTGTCGGCCGGCTTCAAGATCTGAGACACACAAGCAGGAAGGTGGCACAAGTGCTTTCAACGCCCGATCCTGGCAAACAAGCGAGCGTCGCGCGCGCGCGCGCGCCGCACCTGGAAAGAGCACATGAGCGTCTCGTCAACACTCATCATGGCGCCGGCGTTGTCAAACTCGCCGCAGTAGTTGGGAGCTGAGAAAAGCGTGACCAGCTGCCTCTTGGCAAAGAACTCGTAGCCGTCTTCTACCACCTGCACAAAGACAAAGACAAAGTCGATAAGTCGCGGACTGAACGCGGCGCCCGACTATAATTCCAATTGTAAAATATTTCATTTCGTGTCAAGCGCAGAACATTAAAGTACACAGGTAAGGTTTCGAAGTTTCGTTTGTGTACTTCATCCGACGGTCGGCATGCGTACGATACGCCGAGAGGCGCGCGGACCTTGACGGTGCCTAAACCGAGCTTCGCCGTATCCAATGGAGAGTTGTTTGGCGGCGGCCCGCCTCACCTGATGCGCCCTGCATATGAGGTCCATGTCGTGCTTGTGGAGAAACTTGGCCACCACGTCGGCGCCGAAGGTGAAGGAGACGCCGCGGTCGTTCTCGCCCCAGCCCAGCACGTCCTTGTCGGGGTCGGCCCAGAGCAGGTCACACAGAAGACCCTGGTCGGGAACGTCGGTGGGCCGCATGATTCGGCGGATCTGCTCCATGGACTGCAGGTCGGGAGACAGGCCTGCCCAGATCATGTCCGTCAATAAATCAGCCGCGGTCACTTGGTTAGGCTTCAGTTGTAGCATTTGAATCGATTCGATTTTTAAAGCTTCAGGGGGCCCGCGCGCGAGTGTGGGGGAAATCTACATCAATCTGCATCGTAGTACCAAGGCTGACCCGAGGCAGGAGCCACAAGGCATCCGGAAAGCCGGAAAACACACATGGTGGGAGCAGTCGTGACAAGATGTTGGAGCGTTTCATTTGCTACTTAACAGTTCAGCTCGCTAGTGTAAAAATAGGTTACGACAGAGGAAAACCTGCGCGCCGGTCCGCATCAGCGCACGACAAGTACTGAGAGCGAAGCCGCAAACGTTAACTCGTTGAGTTTTATCTTGTTAAAAGGGGGATGCCAATCCCAAACATTTCCGTATGTTCTGTGTGCACCGATTCTAATTGGCGAAAGCTGCGACGGCCACCCATTTTCAGCCATCTCCGGGAGCGGCCAATTTGCCTCTCGCTATCGACCGACGATGACGTCGCCGTCGTCGTCGCTTGTTACCTGAGCCCTCAAACGACTGTGATGTCATCTTCAGTCGACAGCAAGCGGTCAAAATGGCCACTCCCCAGGGTGGCTAAAAACAAGTAGATTCAATCAGAACGCCGCCTTTAGACTAACGGGGGCACACATGACATTATTGGATCGAGTTCCCGCTTAATAGTGCTAACTAGAAACACACTTTTGGCCCAATGGAATCATATATCGTGCCCTAGTCCTTTTTCTCCTGCTCAAGAATATCACGTCGAAGTGATAATTCCTATTTACCAAGCAAAGAGGTGATGGGACCTTTACTAAGTTTGAAGGAAAGGGCAAAATTGCAAGTGTGCGCAAAAGGTGCGGCTACCTCCATGACAGCAGAAAATCTTCTCGTCTACGATAGCAGCCACCGGTAAACAGTTGAAGCAGTCTGTGAAGGTCTTCCAAAGTTTAATGTTATACCGTCGCTTGCCTGAAACGCACACAAGCTCATTCAGGAGGGGAGGGGGGGGGACTAAGGCGAATGAGTTTTTTAGGTCCACGAGCTCGCTCACACTCATCGTAGAAGCCGTAGATCCGGTTGATGGAGGCGCACTCGTGGTTGCCGCGAAGCAGGAAGAAGTTCTCCGGGTACTTGATCTTGTAGGCCAGAAGCAAGCAGATGGTCTCCAGGGACTGCTTGCCTCGGTCCACGTAGTCGCCCAGAAACAGGTAGTTGCTCTCCGGAGGGAAGCCGCCGTACTCGAAGAGCCGCAGGAGGTCGTAGTACTGGCCGTGGACGTCGCCTGCGGGGAGTGCCGGAGAGCGTTGCCGCATTGATCTCCACACGCGGCTCGTGACCCCCGATGGTCGTAATGTGCCTCGTTCTCGCCGGCGAGAAAGGGCAAGATTCGGATGAGGGGTGAAAGGAGGGTGTTTCTTTTTGTCAGGCAAACGCGTGTGCCGATGCCACCTTCACCGGAGCGCAGACATCCCGCGGCAAGCGTGTACGTAGCGCGTTGAGCTCACCGCAGATTTTGAGGGGGGCCTCCAGCTCCAGCAGGATGGGCTGGCTCAGGAAGATCTCGCGAGATTTGAGGCACAGCCCTCGGATCTCGCTCTCCGTCAGCTGCACGTTCTTGCCGGGCCGGGAGCCCTTGACTGCAAGGCGAGACGCGGACACGGATGAACACGGACACATCAACATGCGGGGGGGGGGGCATGTGGTACATTACAGCAGCACAGAAAACAACAACTAAGGGGAGCTATTTTTTTTAAAGAAAATTTAGGACCTCTGGGTTTTTTTTTTTGTGGTTTCTGACAGAATGACTGCCCTGCTCACGTACGTACACGCGCGTGGTGCCTGGTAGCACAACAGAGGGCCGCCATGATGCACGGCCACATCGCACTCGGCCCACAAACACGGCACACTTGTACCGCCCGCCGTGTTGTTTTATGATGGACACACTTCCAATGCACTTCCGTCTCCGGACAAATGACTGCTAAAACGTACCACAAAATATCATTCATAATTAATGATGATGGCGGAATGCAAATAGCACGCATGACATGTGCATCCCTAAAAGTGTCCAAGACGCAATGCCGCTACTATACATGTGTAGAGTCAAAAGGTTGGAGGACAGGAGAGCAGCTACTTCAAACAGAGGCCCAAAATACCAGCAGCGCTGCTTGCAATTGCCTCCTAAAGTGGGATTAAAACCGGCTCAGCCACAACAAAGCTAACTTCTGAGTTAACCGTGCCGCTAGCAGGAAGCGGCGGGCTTATCAGTGGGGACACACTAGCACACACCACACACGCACACACTGCTGACTGTTATGCGACTAAACAAAGACTTGAACCGAAAAGCGTAAACACATCGCGCCTGCATGTTTGTATTGGTAAAAAGTCCAAAAGTGTTGTTACATTCCCTTTAAATATATACGACAACAAATAAAAATGTCCCCCTCACAAGTAAAAAATAAAAATAAAACGAGTCTCAATAAATTTACATCCTATGAGAATATCACACACAAACACAAATATATCCTTAATGCATAACAATTTCAGTCACACATATGAAGAAAAATGCTCCATGAGCCACTTCAGTCACACATAAGCACGTTAAATCAACAATCAATCCTCCTGATAAAAAATATGAACTGTAAGACAGGCATTCACATCGCATACATCTCAAAAATAAATTAAACGCACACGTATAGATGATCACGCGTTGAGTTACTAAGTGTGTCACTAATCCACTTGACTTGAGTTGCTGCTTCGCCCAAACACGTTTAATTGGCTTCACCCGGGAGAAAGTGGACACAATGTACGGCAAAACCAATCATTCCCTGGGCGTTTACCCAACGCAATAAAAACAAACAATCGACGGCATGGCTTCCAAGTTCTTATGGTCTGCAATAATAATAAAAAAAAAAAAGAGAGAGAGACAGAAGGACATCACGCTTGCATAAGAGTATATAAATACTGCCACTATCTGCCCTGTTTACACATAGACGCACACACGCGGCAGCTGGTCGGCAAAGTCAACAGCGGCTAATGACTGCTGTGCTTGCGGTTTTTCCTGGCGAATAATCCAAGTCACCTCATGCGGATCAACTCTACGAAGACAACATTCCACCGATGTTCATTCACTACACAAATGCCCAAAGCCTCCGCTTCAAAAAAAACGTAGATAAGAAAACTACTTTCCGCACTCGTGAAGTCAACGTAGCATAGAGAATGCCAATCAACGATTGGCCAGTTGGGCAGCACTTGAGTTCCGTTAACTGCCACCTAAAGTGAATTAAGCACTACCTCCGGATATCAGCTTTCGGAGACAAACGTCACGATTATGCAAAGCTTTTTTGTCTTGAGTTTTGGGTAAAAAAAAAAAAGGGAGTTATGAGTAATAGTTGATGACAGCAAATTTCACAAAAGCCACAATTAGGCAGCGTTTGGATTTTTTATCTGCTCGCTAGCTTAAACTAGACATGCTATCACAACTAACATTACTGTTGCAGTAGTTATATTTTTTTTTTTTGGGGGGGGGGGGTTGAAGCGCCACAATAATATTTAAACATATAGTCTTTATCTTCTATTAGAGAGTAAGTGTATTATGTTTATGCATAATACTTCTGCTGACATATACTACTCATAAAATGATGCTAAACCGTTCTACTGTTATGGCAGGAAAATTGTTGACAGAATGACTGAAGAATGCTATTTGGCTTCAGGTAATCCATTTTTCATTGAGGTTTTGCGGTATAGACAATTTATATGTATGTCAATGGCTTTGGAAAAGGAGGGTCGAACGAGGAATTAAACGTTTCATTGAGATCTGAAGTTTGTGGGATGTTACACACAAAGGTTTTGTGCTTTTGACAATCCTCCTCAGTTAAGGCCTTAATGTAATATGTCACTTTAAGCGGATCCTAGGTGAAACAAAAAGACTCCTCATTTAAAGCGAAACGTTAAATTAGGGGCTATCTGCAAACAACTGACGGACTAAAATAAATAAATAAATGAAAGGCTTAGTTAGGGTGATGGTGTTCGCTGCTTTGCTCCGACCAGACAAATCCCATAGTACAAACACACATGTCATTGGCATAAAAGAAGCCTTTTTTTTTGTTTGCGGTTGTATCGCCTCACCTTCCAAAAGACGCTGAATGATCGAGTCGATGTTTAATTTGTCCGGCTCCGCCATTTTCCGTTGATTCTCACACAAGCTTCGAGATTGGCGTTTGGCACCTTCATTCAACACAAACATGACAAGCCGCACAGAAAGCACGGCGGTTATCCACTCATCCAAAACGGCTTGGAACGACGATATCGCAGAGCGTTGCGACTCGATGAGGAGCGGCAGCCTCATTCCGCTGACTCCGAGCTCATGCTAACTCGTTAGCCCTTTAGCCCAGCTCGTCGCAAGCGACGCTCGCTCTCGCCTCGGCCTACCTTGTCGGAATGACAGTTCTCCGAGCGTCGCTAGAAAAAAATAAAAGTTCAAAAAAAGAATCCCCTGAGCTCGGCCGCGGCTTCGGTTCCCCCTAGCCTCTTCCTCGGGAACTTTCAAAGCAGGCCGTGGGTAGGCTAGCCGCCGCTCGGACTCGGACTGTCTCCGGTCGGCTGTCTTTCGTCGGAGAGGGCCGGAAACCAATTCGCTTACCTCACGCACTTCTCAATACGCCATTGGCCGGAGTCGTTGACGCACTGGAAATTGATTGGCGGCGGCGCGCGTCGATCTGAGGAACGCTCCCCGCCCCTGGGAGTGACGTCAAAGTCGTCAATCGAGTGGCGCTCGATGTGGAACTCGAAGGGCGCCATCTTGCGTGTACGAACCAACTTGTACAATCATCAAAATCGCTTTAGACTTCAAAGTTGACACTTGCGGCGTAGACTGACGCGAGGCGACGTAAAAAGCCAATCGTGACAGCGTTTCGGCGTTTTAAGGGGTGAGGCATTGTGGCGTCATCGGCGGAGGACTTGTCCTTTTTGAATCAATGACGCACCGGCAATTTTCATTTTTTTTTTCATTTATCGCAATGATCGCACTTTACACGCTTTGTCTCAAACATACTAGAATAGCTTGTGGACGCATCCAAATCTAAATGTGTGTGTGTGTTTATATATGAATGAATGCAAACCAAACTTTGCATGTTAGGTGAACAGAAGGTTTTGCTACATTGATCATTTTCATTCACTCTTGAATTATTTTATTTTTGGGGTGGTACTCAGAACCAATTGGCATTCGGAATTTGCGGTCTTAATATTTAGTGTGTATCTATGGACGTCTCTGAGAAAAATGTCTCAAATAAATACATTGTGAGTGTGAGCCCTTGATTGGATGTCACGAGCGGGCGCGTGTCTAATTTCCCCACTTGGCCTGCACTCAACGATGACATCACGACCTTCCATGTATCATCAGTTTCGACAGTGGGCGGCGGCCGGGTGTGTGCGCGCGCGTGAGCGTGACATACCGTATGCACAAAAGGAGCAAGTGAATCGAGAGCATCATGGGAGCAAAATGCTTTCCGCTAGCTTGTTGACATGACAAAAGACGCATTGATCGAAGGAGAAAGTGTGACAGATTTTGACATTCAAGCTTGAAAACACTCCGAGGATTTTTTTTTCAACTTTTACTTTTGGTTTAGTGCCACGAGAATGTATTTGCCCTCTGACGTGACCGAAAGATGATTTTGAAGGATGCTCATTTTTCTTCATTTAGGAAATGACAGCAGAAACATGCTTATTATAAGAAGGAACTTCCACTTAAGCGTTGCTTGAAGCATTTACAACATTTCCTACTCTGTTACATTCAATTATGGATTACAGTCATGCTGACTTCAATCTGCGGTACATCTAGGAAACTTAAACCTAGTGAAACACGCTAGAAAATATTTCTTGGATTTGTCAGTATATCAAGACCCTTAAATTTGCCACCAATGATTTACAAGCTGCATAGTTTTTTAATTCATATCCACGAGTTGTCTACAAGTGTGATATTGAAATAGATGTATGACGAAAAGAAACATTTGAGAGAGAAAAATCTGCAAAAAAACACAGAAACAGGATGCGGGCAAAAAAGCTTTTCACAGCAACCGTATGTGCGGGGGGATACAAAGAGAAGACGAAGAAGAAGAAGAAGAAGAAGAGGAAAGGACGAGTCCCGACCGGTCGGCCAGTGCGGGGTGGGCACGGCCCCGCCCTGCACGTCGCATTCCTGCTCCTGCTCAAATACTGCATCTTGTCCCGGCATCTCTTCACAAGCTCTACTCCACGCCGACGGCGAGACAAAGAAAAAGCCCACAAAGACATCTGTCCAGACCAATCGGGCCTACCGCTGAGGTAAGGGCACTTCTTTTCCCGCAAATGGATTTGACGCCGATCCCGCTTCAAATTGCACGCTCGAAAGATCCATTTCAACTTGCGACTTTGTCTGTTCGGCTCGCTGCGGCTCATGAAAATGACAAAACAACTTGCTAAACATCACGTAATATTCCAGATGATGAGCAAGATTCAAAATTGAAAGTCGGACCGCAGATAAAAAACAAGAAACAAGAAATAACTCTGACAAAAAAGCGTTCAAAGAAGAAATCAAATGACTCCATTACAGGGGAATTGAACCCTTGTGCCTTATTTAGTCCAATCCTAAGTACGTTTGTACTGTAACGGGATGACAATGTCAAAAAAACACTCAAAAGAAAACTAAAAGGAGAAATAACTCTGGGGAACGGCTGTTTGGCCCTCGTGCGGCTTTTTTGTCCAATTCTTTGATCTTTTCGTCAAAGGCGTTGCACAATAAATGGAAAGCGTTGAAAGACGACGACAGGGAGCTGAAATTTCAACCAGGTGTCGATAACATGTCAAAAAACAAAAAAGAATGACCAAAAAAAAAAAAAAAAATCATTTTTTGCTACCGATCCCCCCTTTGAACTTTTTTTTTTCTGGTCTCTGATTTCAAGTCCAGGCAATCGTATTGTTCTTAAAAACGTCGTTCATTTCAGTCATAAAGGTCTGCGGATAGAAACTATAACCGCACAACAAAAATGAGGTTGTTCCATCCCTTCCCTTGGTTAAAATACTGCCAGAATCCTGTGCAAAAAAATGAGCCAAAAACTGTCAAAACCCTCAACAAAAGTGAAAACCAATAAAAGGAACATCAAACACATACGTTTCCGTTGAAAGAAAAATGAATACAAAAAAGAGAAGTTGGACAGAAAAAACAGACGAGTAAAGTATGGAAACCAAGAGAAGAAAAGGTGCTTTTCAAGAAAAAAAAAAGGTCGATTGAAGTTTAGCACAAACGAGGCAAATAGAAATCTGCCGCCTTTCCTTTTGTGTTTTTTTCCCCTTTGTGAACCAAACGAGGAGTAGAATGTGCAAATGTGGCGAGTTTGCGTTCTGGCTTCTAGGGAGCGGTCGTGTGCCTGCGTGAGCGGGCCTGTTGAGACAGGCGCTCGTTTTCCAAGGCAGCCCAAAGCTACGCGCCATTTTGTCTTGGTCTGAGCGCGCGGGGCAACACCCTTGGCATTCCGCGGGCCATTTTGAAAGGCCGCAAAAAATAGCAAATAATACAGTATAGTTTTAAATGTCCCGCTTTGTTGTTAATGCTGAACGTCAGTGGACTGACTGACCGTGCGCTGACCTTTGACCTTTGTTTTTCCAGAATGGGATCGGTGGGCATTCAGATCGTGTGCGTGGCCCTGGGGGTCCTGGGCCTGATCGGGGCCATCGTGTGCTGCGCCGTCCCCCGCTGGAAGGTGTCGTCCTTCACGGGCTCCAACATCGTCACGGCGCAGGTACGAGCGCGCGCGCGCCCCCTCCGATAACCTTACAAAATGCCCAAATTTAAGACGTACTTTTAAAGCGGCCCCCCCTGCTACGAACGGTAACTTGCAGAGGTGGTTTACCTTCAAAGAGGCGGGCAGACCAAACTAACGTCCGAGGACGTCCTCGTTCTCGCATAGGAATGCGACTAAAAGGAAGAGGGTCGTGGAAAAGTACGCGCGCTCGCAGGCTAAATGTTACAAAAAAAATGTTTGAAATCCCACAACGCCACAAGGTGTCTAGAATCGCAAAGTATCTAGAACCGGAAGTTTAGCCGCCGAAAGTCAGCAACGCGAGAAGACGACGAGGATCCCGGCCGGGAAGTTTGAGCGCGGGGAACGAAGGGGGACCCGGGAGGCCTCCGCTCCTCCCCCTCAGCTCCCGGCGCGGGGGGAGGCGGAGGTCCCTGACGGCGGCGCAGGTCCCTGACGGCGGCGCTGGCGGGTTTTGTCGGCAGAGCCACCAGGAGGGCCTGTGGAAGTCGTGCGCCGTGCAGAGCACGGGCCAGCAGCAGTGCAAGAACTACGACTCGCTGCTGGTCCTGGCCTCCGACCTGCAGGCGGCCCGCGCCATGACCATCATCAGCTGCATGCTGGCCGGCCTCAGCCTCCTGGTGGTCTTCTGCGGCGCCGACTTCACCACCTGCGTGGACAACGAGGACGCCAAGCCCAAGATCAGCCTGGCGGCCGGCGCGGGCCTGCTCCTGGCCGGCCTGGTCCTGCTCATCCCCGTCAGCTGGTCGGCCCACAACGTGGTGCGCGACTTCAACGACCCCCTGCTGGCCGGCTCGCAGAAGCGCGAGCTGGGGGCCTGCATCTACGTGGGCTGGGGGGCCGGGGTCCTGCTCCTGCTGGCCGGGGGGCTCCTCTGCTGCTTCAGCAGGCCCAAGTCGGGCGGCTCCGGCGGCACCGCCAAGTACTACAGCAACAGCGCCTCGGCGCCCAGCAAGAACTACGTGTGAGCCCGCCCCGCCTCCGCCCCCGCCTCCGCTCCGCCCCGCCCCGCTGTAAATTGTCGCCCGAAGAGCCGTGCTCCGGCCGCCGCGGCGTAGCCAACGCTGCCGCGTTAGCGTTCCAACTCGTCGAAAGGGCAAAACGGAAGTCGAATCCGTACTGAGGTCGCCGCGGCGTACCGACTGCCGGCGTTTGTTCCCTTCTCGTTCTAAACTGTGGCGGGCCGCCGTCTGCCTCCGCTCTTTTTTCTTTGTTCGCTTGTTAGTCTTTTGTTGGCAGTTTGAATAACGCCGCTTGAAGTTTTGTTAGCATTGTTAGCGAGCGATTAAATGTCTTTTTCAAGCAATTGTTGTGTATTCAGAAAAAAAAACGCACAATTGTTGTGTATTCAGAAAAAAAATGCTTTGGAAAACACCCAAAGGCTTGGAAAATATCGATTTTATTTGAAACTAATAGCATATATTAAAAAAAGGGGGACCGACAATCTGAGCTTGGAGTGACTTTTTTGTTTCTACGGGTAGATGTCGACATCTATTCTCATTCATTATTTTGGTTTCTTTCTCTTTTCTTTTGAATGTAAAAATCAAATGAAAAATGCGTGTTTAACGCTTTCCCTCCAGCAAGCCCACGCGATCGCTAAGTTCCTCCAGGGACGCTTTCAGGGCCTTCAACTCCCGCCTCAGAGCGCACACGTCCTGAAAAGAAGCAGAAAATCAACGTTTGCGAGCTCGGCCGAAAAGTTCACGCAACAAGTGCGGCCGCGTCAAGCTTACGGCCCGCCGGATGATTTCGGGCAGTATAAAAATGAGCCGATTTACGACGCTCATACTTTGACTGATGGCGACGTTGTACTGGCTAATAACTAAAAGGCCCTCCTCACCCCCGCGGCGCCGTCCGCTTGAGCGGCGCCGGCCGAGTTGGTCTTGAGGAGGCTCTTGTGAACTTTGAACTCTTTGGCCTTGGTGGCGGCCGCCAAGTCGCCCTTGAGCGAGATGAGCACGGGCGGCGCGTCTTTGCCCGCGAACCATTCGTCGGCCTCCGCCGAAGGTTCCGGCCCGACCGTGTCGGGGTACAGGTCCTCCTGGAACAGGTCCGACTGCGCGGCGGCAAAGAAAATCAACGCGCGCCTGCCATACGCGGCCATTTTTTTTTTTCAGAGCGCTTCGATGGCGTCACCTTCCTGGGCACCGTCATGACGACGGGCTCGCACTTCCTCTCGTGGAGTTTGTAGAACCTGCGGACGACAAACGGCGCCGTTGACTGCCATGCTAACATCCCGGAACATGTTTATTTCTAACCCTAACCCATGAAAAATACTTACAAAAGAATATCAAATTGAGAGTAAAGCCCGACATAAGAAAAAACAGGCTTTGTTCGAAAAGGAGCGGGAAAAGGTCAAAATACCGCGTTCTTATATACCATACGGAATATGTAAATGAAGGTCCAGCGTACGAGAGCGAGTCGGTGGGCCGAGCGCCGGGGGTCCGCGAATGCATTCGCCAACGATTTTGTAGGGCGGGCGGGGCGACGGGGCTACCTGGCGATCTCGCACTTGTTGACCTCCAGGCCCCTCTTGGGCATGTAGCCCATTCCCTTCTGGCTCTCCTTGCTGCCGTACATGGACAGGTAGTGGACGTAGGGCGCCTCCTCCGTCACCTCGAAGTAGCGGATGCTGCAGTCGCCCTGCGGGGGGGGCCTCGCCGCTCACCTTTTTGTCGCCGGCGCCGCCGCGTTTGCGCCCGGGCCCGTTCGCGCGCGGCGTCCGGGAGCGACGTCGGCGGTCCTCGAGGACTTTCGTTTGGACGGCTTTGCCCGCGTCTCGCAACTACCGTAAAGTGAGGTTCTTTTAGACGAAAGCAGTCATTTGCCGCTCTTTTTTTTTTGCGTCGCGGCACGATGTCAATGTCAATTGAGGATTTTCGTACGGGGAGAAGTGTACGTTTTGGAGCCATCTCGCGGGTTTGGCTTTCGGCCGGCCGTCACCCGAAAATCGCAAGGCACCTGTTTTTTCACTTGTCACGCGACCTCCGCAAGCCCGACCGCGATTGGCGGCGACCAATCGCCGCGGCCTGCGACAAAATGGCCGACTCGGGTGCCTTTCGCCACTCGATTTGCCTTTTTCAAACGCGGCATGAATCCGGGTACATTGTTTTGATTAGAGGGGCTCGTTTAGAAAAGAAAAGACAAGACTTCTCCTTTAAGAAAAGAAGTGGTGCGAAAATGGGGCGAGCGCATTGGACTGGGTTAGAGGCCCGGGCGCAAAGCAAATCCGTTTGGTCAAGAAGGGAGCGGCGGGCGACCTTGCCGCACAGGTAGACCACGCCGGTGTCGGGATCGTAGAAGGGCATGAGGACGCCGCTGCTGGTGTCCAGCTCCTGCAGAGTCAGCGGGGAAGCAAAGTTCTCCTACGACAAAAAAGAAAAGAAAAAGGGTGCGTTTAAAAGAGCGGGAGAGCTCCGGAGCCATCGTCGTCATGGGGGGGGGGGGGGGGGGGGGGGGGGGGGGGCACTCACCGGGTCCCACAGCGCCACCTGCCTCTCGGTCCTGCGGCTGAAGCCGGTGGTGAGGATCCTCCTGTCCGACACCCACACGGCCCGGACGGGCCTGAAGCCCTCGTGAGGTTTCTCCTTCTCCTGCCGGCCGGCAAAAGCGGGACCTCGAGCAGAAGCGGGACCGCCGCGCGGTCGGTCGGGCGGACGGCGGGCGTACGTACGGCGAGGACGGCGCCCTTGCGCGGGTCCAGCACCCGCAGGATTTTGTCCTTGCAGGAGGTCAGGATCTTGGAGCCGTCGCGGTTCCAGCAGGCGCTGTAGATCAGGTCCGGGTGGACCTGGTCCATCCTGACGACCGCCTCCCCGCGGGCCACGTTCCACAGGATCAGCACGTTGTCGCAGCCTGAGTGAGCGCGGTGGAGGGGGGGGGCGTCCAATGCTTTCCCATATGTATTTGTGCAACCTCGATTGTTTGTTGGCGGTTTGGCGCTGAATCGGATCCACGCGTGGCTCTGGAGCCATGCATGGATTGAAAAGTGGAGGTGCGCTGCCCCCTGCAGCCGGCAGAGGGTGCTTTTTTTCTTTCTATTTTTAAACTATTTATTTATATGATCTATTTCTACATAAAAGGGTATTCGTGTTATCGTGGCTGTAATAAATCTTGTCAGTGCGCAGTGTGTCCAGGTCTGGGGGCCAGATCTGGCCCGCCACAGGATCTTATGCGGCCTGCCAAAGCAAATTACGCGCATCAACTTTTCTTTAGAATTGTCTTTGCCGTGAATGTTGAGACAGTGATTACGATTTAAACGAACGGTTTGTCCTAACCTCTAACTTCAAAACTCGGGTCCTCCCCCCAAGCGCCGGTCCGCACGGGATTGAGTTAATCTTTTAACGGTTGATACATTTGCGCTTTGTTTGGCTGGATCTTTGTTTGTTGGCGCCGCCCCCGGCCGCTGTCGATATGACGATATTTCGTAGCGAGGAGGGACGGCGTGGCTTCACTTGAGAGCGGTCACCGTCGTCCGTCTCTGTGAAATGTGCCCCACGAGTGTGTGTAAGTTGTGCTTTCTTTGCAAGACCGTTGTCATTTCTGATATAAGCAGTTTGTTTGTTGATCCAACAAGTCGTGACCGTGGATAACACGCTAGCTAGGGTTAGCTCTTCTCTTCAGCACGTCATATATGCGGAGCTGCCTCGCAAAACACTGCACGGTGCGTCGCGTTTAGCGTGTTTCTGGGAAGGACACGCTTTGAACGCCAATGCGTGGCGTTCAAAGAGCGGTCGGGGACGGGCGGCGCCGCTGACCTGCGGTCAGGAGGACGTTGTGGGCGGTGGGGTGCCAGCTGAGGATGCCCACGCGCTTGGAGTGGCCCTCCAGCTTGACCAGCGGCTCGGTGAGCGGCGAGCTCAGCCCGCCGTCCGGGATCTCCCAGATCTGCGGCGGGAGGGCGGACGGTCAGGCGGCGCGCGCCGAGACGGCCGACCGGCGGGGGGCGCGCTCACCATGACGCTGCAGTCCTCCGAGCCGCTGGCGATGATGTTGTCGTTGTGGGGGCAAAACTCGATGTCCAGCACGGGGCCCGTGTGCCCGCACACCGTCGGGTAGGACATGTCGATGCGCCCCGTCTAAGCGCGGTCATGAGGACACCGGAAAAAAAACAAAAAAAAGAGTCTTTTTTGATCGCCTTCGGGATTCCTTTACGGGCGCCAGAGCGAGGAACCCTCCAGCAGAACGCAAGGAGGATTCGAGCATTTTTCAAGAGGCGGCCGGGGAATCGTTCACGCCGCACGTTTGCAATTTGGACCTTAACGGAGAGAGGGGAACTATAAGGTGATCTTATTCACCACCTATTTTTCAGGAGTTAAGGTTTGGACACGGCGCCGGGCTGGACGAGGCGCTCGCCGCAGCGCTCGTCAGCGAAGGAAGCGCGCGGGAAAAGCGGGGCCGCATCCGGCGCGGACTGAACTCCAAATATGGGCAAAAGCGCTTGCCGAGACAGCTTCCTCATTCGCCGGAAAGTTTCGAGACCTTTGAAAAGGTTGGCGCTCTGACCTTGGCGAGGGGCAGCACCATGAAGGCGCCGCCGCCGCTGGCGTCCACGATCATGGCCAGGAACTTGGGGTTGACGGAGCAGAAGTTGCTGTCCCAGGTCATCTGGGACACGCGGATGTCCTCGTAGCAGTTGTCCGCCTTGGCCGCCTGGCCGAAGACGTGGCGGAACTTGCTGCTCCGCACCACCTGCCGGGACATGGCGCCCACCTGCGGCGCGCCAGCCGTTTTCAAACCCCCGAACGAGTTCGTCTTTATTCTTCTCGAAGCGAGTGACGAGGCCATTTATGAGCGAGGCGAAAGAGGAAGCGGCTGTTGCCTTTCACGACAACTTCCGCTTCTTTTTTGTCTGCCTGCCGGTGTGCGGGTAAAAATAAAATTGAATGCACGCGCGGGGGGAAAAAGACGTGCAAAAATTCAGCTTGTTTGTAACGAGGGCTGAGGCGTCCCCCTAACCCGAAGATTGGTTTGCCGCTTTTCTTTTTTTTTTCAAAACCAACTTGACAACAAGGCAAACTTTTTGGCCTCCAGGTTGTCTCAGTCAGTCGCACGCAAAGGCGTCACTCAAAAGCGAGTGCAAGCGTTGGCACCAAAGCCAGCCAGCGGCCCCCGAACGTTCACCGTCGCTCCAATATTTGCCCGGCGCGCTCAAGTGCGCCGAAATTCCAAATGACGGGTGCGTGCACGTGGTGATGACGACGACGAAGGCCTACCTGCTGGTCGCTGGAGATGGCGAGGGGGCGAGGGCGAGGTCGCTGCTGCTCGGCGTCGGCCGCCGGAATGAGCGAGGAGAGGAAGAAGGTTGAAGAAGGCCGCCAACAACAAAAAAGAGGTAGGAAGTGTGACAGGAAGTAGGCGGGGATGGCGACGCAACCGCGCTGTCAAAATCCAAAACTCAACAAGATCATGCAAAAAGTTGAAGACCTTGACGTTACCTTGAGCGCAGCGAGGCCGCGGCCTTGCGTTTTCTTGCCGCCGCCTCCGACGGGCCCGATGCCTTCAAGGCGCCGGAGAAGAGCAAGTCGAAAGTAGCCCTGGGAGCCGCTTCGGCCGGGACCACGTAGTTCAACTCAAATATGGCGACTCAAACTGATTCTTCGTGACAGATTTTGCTTTTGAATTTAAGAGCAAACCGATTGGAAGATGCTTCTACATGACGGGAGCAGCAGATTGGTCTTTTTATCTTAAAAACACCCACCTTAATGACAGCAGTACATTTTGGAATCTGTTTTTTTTCATCGTTTCCAAAAGACTAAAAACTCTCCATCCTTGTCGTGAAACCTTTGGATTCTGACTCCAAACTAGATCGGGATGTAGATTCTTGATTGAAACGTTTGTCTCTTGGACTTTGAACGGTCGTTCAAAGGACCGACTAGAGGCGGAAGCCCGAGCGGCTTCTTCCGCGCGGCTGGAACAAACGGCACGGCAAACCTTTACAAATATAGACTTGAGTTTATTGCACAATCCAGAATCCGGAGAGAAGCGCAAAAGGGCGCCACGCGCTGGTCCGCGGGGTCCTTCCCGAATGTTCCCCGCGACTTTTGTCGGGCGGCGCCGCCGTCCGGAGGTTCCGCTTCCCGCCCGGGGCCGCTACCGTTACGGCACCCCGAGAGGCGGGGAAACGGGGTCCGGCCCGCGTCCGTCTCCCCCCGTCGGTGACCGATGCATAGATTGACTGGCCTTTTCCCTCCAAAAGTATCGACGTCGGAACTACGGGCGCCATGCGCGGTATACGTATACGTTAGGTCTCCGCACCGGGAGCCCTCGGGAGAGCAAAAGAAACTGACGCCGACTTTCCAGACGCTCGTGCGTTGGCCACAAATCAAATCCTAGCGTGTGAGCGTAGGCGCGCTGGGAGACAGCTGACTTTTTTTTTTTTTTTGCGAGTGCATACATCATTTCCAAACCAAAAGTGCAGCGAGGTGAGTCCAGTGGAACAATGCGCATAAAAAAAGCATTCATTGAAATCATGCAGCAATTTTCTTACCTTCCCCCCCAACAAAACACGGGATCCGTTCCCTCGCCCGAGCCGCCTTCCGAGACTTGGCGGTCTCCGAACCGCGGCCCCGACATATTCGGGCGGCCGAGAAATACATCGTGAGGCCCAATTGCAACCTTTCAAATCACAGGCGGCGTTGGAAGCGCGGGCCGGGGAACGAGAAGTCGCCCGCACCTTTTCCGCTTTTCTCAGCCCATTCACACGCCGAGATTGGAAGCCGGCTCGGCGGGAGCCTGAAAACCAGCCCGATGCTTTCAATCGGGTGCGGTGACGAGAGAAGAGCGGAAATGGCGCGGGGACCGGAGTTCGACCCTTTTTTCGGCATCAAAGCTTCGGACGGCCCCAACTTTCCACGCTCGTAAAAACGACCTTTACCGAGAGGTCGGAGGAGAGCAAATTTCCCAAAAGGTAAGGCTGGGGCCGCCAGACCCAAGCGCCAACCTTCAAATTTAGAACCGGTTTCGAGTTCCGTCGAGCCCGACTCCCGCGGATGTCGCAAGATGGCGGCGAATCGTCTCCGATGACATCGCGCTCTCCGATGGTGTGGAAGTCCAGTCCCGGAGGGCCGCCGCCCCGCATGTTTTTCAACCTTCTCCCTCCGACGCACCTCATCGGAAGGATCGGGACGCTTTCAAGCTCCCGCAGAGCGCATCACGAAGCCGATCGTTCCAACGGGGTGCGTCGGTCCGAGAGAACCCCAAAACACGCGGGACAGTCGGACGCCCGCGCCTCCAATTCAACAACTCTGAAAGCCGGGCGGCGCAGGATGGGAGCAAAACGTCATTTGGTTGACATGGATTCTTCACGTCATAATGCCACAAGACGGCGGCAAAGCACTACTTTAAAACCAATGAAAACGTTTGTCTGGTCGATGGCGGCGGTTCAAATCCGATGAACAAAAAATTGCACGAAACGAAGCTCTTCAACTCACTTTAAGATAGCTGCCGCAAGGTGGTGTCAAAGCACTACTTTTATCCGAGAGAAGCTCCAGACTTCCACTTTGTTCCCGAACGCCGAGGCGGCGGCCGAGCGCCATTTCCATCAAACTCCTCCAGTCACTCCAACGCGGCGGGTCGACGCCGAGATGGCGGCGACTCCACGCCTTCTTCTTTGGCCTGAGCGCAAAAAGACGCGGCACTTTTCCTCGGCGCCGCTGGTGCCGCAAGTTGGAGAGAGCGTCTGTTCGGGGGGGGGGGGGGGGATTTTTCGCCCCCTCTCCTTTGGTCATCGGCGGGGAGGGCCCCGGGGGTCAAAGGGCGAGCGCTCAGTCGGAGGGGCAGCGGTAGGTGTCGATCCAGCGCAGGTCGTCCAGGACGCCCCAGTGCAGGTAGAGGATGGAGCCCACCACCAGCACGTGCATGATCTGGTGGCTGTTGCACCAGTAGTCGAAGAGTCCCGGGCGGAAGCGCTCGGGCACGCGGGCGATGTTGATGACGCCGCCCAGCAGGGCCAGCGCGTCCATGGTGAGGAAGTGGCGCAGCGAGGTGGGGCTGCCGCCGCCCAGGCCCGCCCCGCGCAGCAGGAAGACCGACAGGCGGAAGAGCGCCTGCCAGGCGAAGGAGCGCAGGCGCCGCACGCTGCTGCGCGCCGTCACCGCGCAGTAGATGCCGTAGGCCGACAGCAGGATGTAGAGCGACAGCGCCGCCGTCCGCGTCCGCGGGTAGCACAGCAGCGTGCTGTACAGGATCGGCAGCGCCCCTGTCGAGCCGCGACCGGCGTCAGGTTTCGCCATTTTCGTTTAAACCGCTTTGGGGAATCTTAACAGGGTTTCGGCACCTACTCGCAAACCCAATTTCATGCTGAAGACGGCATTGTTCTTTTCCAATTGAGAGCAAATTAGTTCAAACGTGCATTTGCAGGTTCGTTGGTTAGATTTCTTTTTCTTTTACGCTGAAACTCCGCCCGACGAATCCGACGCGCGGTCGGAATTAGTCCCGAGCGGGACCTCGGGTCGGCTACGTACCGAGCGTGTTGATCATGCAGATGCCGCAGACGTCCAGCTTGAGGAGGGTGTGGTAGACGGGCTCGCCGCCCTGGTGGTTCATGAAGAGGTGGTAGAGCACGGAGCCCAGCTGCGGCGACAGGCAGGCCAGGAAGTGCACCACGGCCAACCAGGGCACGCTCAGCTGCGACCACGGCATGTTCAGCGGCAGCAGCACCAGGAAGCACACCAGCGGGATGCCTGAGGCCAAAAAGCCAAAGTTACGCCCTCGCCCGCCAAGCCCTTTCTAAGGTCCTCCTCCCCTTCCCAGAAGAAGCATTTTCTGATCGCTAGCCCTTCTTCCTGCTTCGGGCAGCGGAAGCGAGCCCGCGATCACACCCAAGGGCAGATTGGTACGTCCAACTCACCTGCCACGTGAATGCGGCAGGTTTTTGGAATGCGGGAGGAGACCGTAAAAATAAACAAACACGCAGGCTAGGGGGGATCACGCAAACCCCGCGCGGGAAGGTTAGAGCGAGCCGGAATCCAACTTGGAACCGAACTGTGGCGTGGAAGCGTTGTCCAATACCGTAGAAATAAACACGCAGGCTAGGGGAGATCACGCAAACCCCGCGCAGGAATGTTAGAGCGAGCCGGAATCCAACTTGGAACTGAACTGCGACGTGGAAGCGCCGTCCAATAAAAAGTCCGATGTATCGATAGCTTCCCCGCTCGCATATCTACTAATCCATCATACGTATGCGACGGTAGCTTGGGCCAGGAACTCGCTACACCGGGAGCCGTACCGTGCGTGTAGATGTTGCCCAGCTCGTTGTGCAGGTAGAAGAGGCTCCGGATGCAGTCCTGCGCCGACGAGACGGGCCGGTAGCCGGTCAGAACGTACTTGTTGAACTGCAGGTGCGGGGGCGAGCTGGCCCAGTCCAGCAGCCGCGGCCCGTTGAGGAAGGCCAGGGCCACGAGCGCCGACAGCAGCACGCCGCCCAGCAGCCACGCCGCCGACTGCGCGCCCATGTACACGTTGAGCACCAGCACGGCCGCCACCACCTTGTGGGACACCATTTCCGAAGCGGACCCCCGACTCGCGCCGCCGCCGCCGCCGGCCCCGCCGCCGCCGCCGCCGCCGCCGGGCTCATCCGCCCGGCCGGGGCGCCCGCATCGCCGCCTCCGAGGGGGAAGGGGGGTCGGGGAGGTGGGGGTTGGGGTTGGGGGGCAAAGACAGCAGCGGGCGCGGCGGCCCAAGGACGCGAGGCGGCGCCTCAGCGACGCTCGCTCGCCTCTCGGCTCGCTAGCATCCCGGCCGCGGATGCTGCCGCTGCCGGCGCGGGTCCATGCGGCTCCGGGGGCTCGGGGACCTCGCCTCCCGCCCCGCTCACGGCGTCCGCATCCCGGCCGCGCGGAGGCGCTGGGAAACGTCCGGGAAAGGCGGGCGATTCTCGGAAGCGGTGATTGCCGCTAGCGACGTCGGGCTTCCGCCGCCTCGTCGCGATCGACCGACCGTCCGTCCGTCCGTCCGTCGCCGGCCTTCCGCGGGACCGCCGCTCGTCCTTTCGCCGGTTTTTCTTTCCTTTTTTCGGAGGCTGGGGACTCCCCGAAAAGGCGGCCTCGGATCAGCTGCAACGCCTCGGCACACGAGACGCAAGCCAGCGACGTACTTCCGCCCCGTATTTCAAAACAAAAGCCATCCCGTTGCGGTTTCTCGCCTTTATTTAACATCGTCAGCGTACCCTGATCCCACAACGGCGACTCGAAAACGTTCTAAATATCACGGAAGCAGTAAAGTTATAAACTGCGAACGCGAGCGAGTACGCCGCCAAAAAGGGCGTCAAACGCATTACTTTGAAAGCCTCGCTTCACGTATTCCGCCCTGTCGTGGCCTGCCGCGGGCACCTTGACTTTTGTTTGACATCGCCTCGCTGAAAAGAGCCATTGTGGTTTCCCTTTCGTCACACGCGCGCGCGTCAATCGGCAAAGACGCCACAAAAGACATCGGAAGCGTGCAAAACAGGTCGGCCTCGAAGCAAACTGGCTATGAAGGCACGTCGTCCTTACGCTGCGCGTTCGTCACCTACATCCAATTCTTCTTGTGGAACCAGTTTGGAAAGTCATTTAGCCACTGCATTCGCACTACATTTATGATGGCATAGGTGTCAGACTGCAGTCCCGGAGAGCCGGTATCCTGCGTGTTTTTCAAGCTTCTCTCTCAAACACGCCGGGTTCAAATGATCAGGATCATTTCCAAGCTCCTGCAGAGTTTGGCGAGAAGCTGGTCGTTTGAACAGGGCGCGCTGGGGAGAGAACGGCAAAGCATGCGGGATACCGGCCCTAATCATGAAGGATTTCAAGTTTTTCGTTCATTGAAAAAAAAATCACCTAATTTTCTACTTCACGTTTTCCACAGAGCGGCTTGATTTATTTATTTATTACAGTTTTCAAATCCGTAGGATAAAAAACGACAACATGGTCCTCACATGTTTCTATTCTACCGTAAACGGCCCTGGCCTAATGGAAGAGCGACGCTGAGGCGGTGAGCGAATCGCTCACTCGTCCTCTCACCTCTGCTGGCTGGTGACACATGTTGACACGTTTGTTTGCGTGACAATGCAGAAGGTGTTATCCAAGTTACCCACGGTTGGGTGCAAAAACTGCGGCCGGAAAATCAAAGTGGTTAGAAGTGCAACGAGGCTGACGCGCGCGACAAAAGCGCACGTCGGGGGCCTCTTTTAGCCTTTCTGTTGATGTGGATTGAACCGCCAATCCTCCCAAAAAAAACTTTGACCCCCCAAGAAGCAAGTCCAATGAAAAGGGGACCAGGCACAGTACCGTGGGGAACACCTTGAACAATTCTACGTATGGCAATATGATAGGGCAGGGGTGTCAAACTAGCTCAGGGCTCACATGGAAGAAACTCTATCCTCAAGCGGGCTGGACAGGTACAATCACGCTATATGTCTTAACCCCTGGAGGAAACGTGGACCCGACCCAGGTTTTTAGATGTTTTTCACGTGTGATGTCTAAGGAAAAGCATACAAAGAGAACACTAGGAGGCTAAACTATTGCAGAGATTGTCAAAACAAAGCAGGGAAGCATTTTATTTCATGCAAGGCATAACATATCTGCATAGTCCCACTGGGGAAATATCGCGAAAACTACAATGAACTCAATCATTGCCAAGCCCAGCAAAAAATGGATCCTTGACGTCTATGGTCGTCATTGGCAGTAATTGAGTTAATGATGAAAGTAGAAGGTTTTAGTGGCCCTTGCGTCCTGCCATTTTTCTTTTCGGGGCCTAAAGCCAAAAACCTTGGACGCCCCGATGTCGTATAAAGCCCAAATAAAAGAATTCTAAGCAAAATGCGCCGTTAGTGTTGTATGGAAACGAGCGCACGGTTTCGCTTTTTGCGTTGACGGGAAGGCCGGCCCCCTGTCGACCACCAGCTTCCTCGTGAAAATACAACCACGCAACCTGTCGAAAAACCGCTACCACCCCCGCCCCGCGAAATTTTGACTCAAAAACAATGAGGACCGATACCGCTGCACAGTAGGACACAGGCGTCCATATTGACAGCTCGACGCACAAAAAACAACAAAGGTGAGTCTGCAATGTTTACTCTTCTTTTTGGTGATATACTACGGTGTAGAATTGTGTTAGCATGTGATAAACGTGTTGCTTTATAGGGACATTTTGACCCAACTGGGGCTTTTAGAAGTTTGTGATGTGTGATATCAATGGAAAAGCAGACAAAAAAAAACACAACTTCTGCCATTTGCAATCCTTTCGATGACTTCATTGAGTGGCTTAGCCTGACTCTCGGGGATTTTACAGCGGGGCCGTCGGCGATTATTATTTTTCGACACTGTCCAAAATAAAACAAGCACAAGATCTCCATTGATCATAAAATATTAACATTACTATTGATCATATGGCCCACGGGCCGTATGTTTGAAGCCGTCCCCAAGCTTCACGCTCGACACGGCGAAAGAACAATCGCAACGCCGAAGCCAGACGATTTTACAAAGGATTCCAGGAAAGGCCGCAATCGTGTAAAATCGCAGTCAAAACAAACGTCTGAAGGAGAGAGTCAACTCACCAAAAAACGTCCTCATTTCCAGAGCAGACATTCAGCAACATGGCGGCGTGGAAGATTTGCGTCGTCACGGTCCTGGCGTTGCTCCTGCCTCGGCGCGCCCATCAGTCCTGCGCCAGGGGCTCCCCCGAGGAGTGTCTGCGGGCGGACGTGGCGCCGGGCACCAATCTGGCCGGCGAAGGCTTCGACATCACCCAGATGAGACGCGCGGGAGCCTTTGTCCTGGACATGAACAGGTGGAAACGCAAGGACAAAAGCTGCACCCTGTGCAGCAACCCCTTCCAGGAGAAAGCCAAGCAGAAGCTTCCCCTGAGCGTGCTGGACTGGAGGCCCATGCAGTCCTGCAGCTTCAAGGTGGCCAGCGCCGTCCACCGCTCCAGCGAGGCTCTCGTCAGCTCCGTCGGCTCGGCGGTGGAGAACGACTGGAAGTCCGGCCTGGACTTGAACGTTAAGGACTACGGAGCCAGAATCATGCTGGCCGGCACCCGCTCCAAAATAGCCCGCTACTCCATGGAGAAGTCAAAGAGCGACAAGTTTAGCTTCGCCAGCCAAAGAATGTCCTGCGAGTACTACAGGTAACGCGGTGAACGCCGGACACGGGCCCCGCATCGCGTTCTGGCATCCGGCCGTAAATAATCCATGCAATTATTCGGGAAGCGACTTTGCGCGACTGGCGCGAGCATATATTTGCGCTGAGGGCTCTGAGGCATACCTCATGCACGCCGAGGATATTTTCAAAGAAGCGGCTTGTCGAGTCAACCGTGCAAGCAACCGATCATATTTGACTTACCCTCCCTTTTTGCGTAGGACTCCGGTCCCCGAGGGCCGGTGTCCCGCATGTTTTCCGTTTTGCTACTGCCCGAATCGAACCGTTAGCTCATTAGCGAGCCGGGCAAAAGGATCCTATTCATTCGAACGAGGTGAGGTGCGTTGGAAAACGCGTAGGATACGGGCCCTCGGGGACTCGGACACCTGTGGATTAAGCCAAAAAGAAAAGTACTCGCTACCGGCGATAGACGGGATCGTTGTCTTTTTGCTTCGATCCGCTCACGCCTAGCGAAGACTGACCAAGAGCTTTGCCCGTCGGGCTTCCGGTGTGTCGCAGCTACCGAGTGTCCAGCAAGCCTCAACTGCACGGCGACTTTGGAAAGGCGCTGAAGGCGCTTCCCAAGACCTACGGCCCTCAAAACAAGCAACGTTTTTACAGGCTCATCGACACCTTCGGCACCCATTACATCACCAAGGTACCGGGTCGGGCCAACGGGGCGGACGGGAAGCGGGGTAAAAGCCAAATCCCTTTGAGCGCAGGTGAAACTGGGAGGGTCGGTCCAGTCCGTGACCAGCGTCAGGCAGTGCGAGGCCAGCCTGCGGGGCCTGAGCGTGGACGAGGTCAACATGTGCCTGGAGGCCGAGGCGTCCGCCACCGTTCGAGCCACCGTTGAAACTCAGAGCAAACGCTGCAAGAGCGACGTCGACAAGATGGCGAGCAAGGCCGACTTCGCCGACCTCTTCAACGACAGGCGAGGGCATCCCCGGAGCGGGGCGACGGGCGCTTCCCAGGGCAACTACCGAACCCCCGTTTCTTAGAAGACCCCCCCAGTATACTACCGTTCCAACGCGGCAGACGCTAATACAACTGGCTCCGCTTTTACCGCAGCAGTTGGGTTGCGTCTTTTTCCTCCTGCGCCTCATTTTTCTCGTTTGCCTTTTTCTCGCGCGCCTTTTCCCGAATGCGTCCTTTTTCTCGGTGGCATTTTTTTTCTCACTTGTCTTTTTTGTTGCATCTTTTTTCTTGCGTGCGTCCTTTTTCGTTTTTCGTTTCGTTTTTTTCTGCGTTCATCTTTCTTCTTTCGTGCTTTTTTGCGCGCTTGTTTTCTGGCGTGCTTCTCACTTGCGTTTACGTGTTTTTTTTGCGGCGCGCCGGGCCATTCGAAGACGGCGAGCGCAAAGTGTCCCGGGCGGGACAACCTTTGCCATTCGCCTAAGCTAACGGCTCTTCCCGACAGGTTGACGGAGATCAAGGGGGGTCGCACCACGGAGGCGGACCTCCTCTTCTCCGCCAGCAAAGACCCGTCGGCCTACAAGGCGTGGCTCAACACGCTGCCCCGCTATCCCGACGTGGTCTCCTATTCCCTGGAGCCCCTGCACCATCTGCTGCCGGCCGAGGCGCCCCTCCGAAAGAACCTGCCCACATAGCAGTGAGTTCTGGGCCGATTCCGGCTGTCTTCCGCGAGTGTCGGCTGACCTCCGGACAGTTTAACAGTGTATGGGCCAGACTCGTGCCAGATAAGGATCCCCAATGTTATTCGTCTTTCAGTGAAGCTAGTACTGGGCCATGGATTTTTACACAGTTCATGGCCCGTGACCGCAATGTTACTTTTGGCCCACAAGATTTTTTCAGTAAGACAATGCACAAGTACGATGCAATTGTCGGGCCACAACAGATGAACCATACTTGCAACCACAATTTTAAAAAAAAAATCCAAAGGCGGCATGAGGTGACATTGATTTATATCACTACAGTGAAAATGTCTTAGCATGTAATGACGCACGTCTATGAGTGCATAAATCCTTGCGTTGGACGTGCAGTATCCCGAATTTACATAAACATCTGCAATAACCAGCCGTGGAGTGAAGCCCACGTACGGAACCATTCTGTTGGCTTGGAGACCGGAGGAAAATCACTGTTTATTTTAAGGTGAGTGACGAGAACATTGTATATTGTTTTTTTTTTCCCGCTTGCTCATTTTGGAGGCAGGTGCTAAGTGCATGAAATTGATTTGCTATTGTTTCATTGCTATAGTTTTAAAATCTCTGCATTTAAAAAAACATTAGTTCTAAATCGAATTACTCCATCACGTCGTAAGAAATGAACGCCCGTGCGGGACGCACACGTCATTACACCAAGCGCTCCTATCAACCCGAGTGTTGAAAAAAAATTGAAGTAATCGATTCACTTGACCGTATGTCGTGCCGCAGGTGAGTCTGGTTTTGTCTTATGTCTCTTTTATTTAATATGTGCTTACTTTTGTTCAAAATACAGTTTAGTTATATGGTAAACAATTCTTCCTGAGCTAAAATATAAACGTCTATTCCTGTGCGTTTAGTCTCGCTAGTTTAGTTCCAGACTCCTCTGCGTAATGACGTTTTCAACTCGAGAGCGCGAATAAATGAAGCACATCAAAACTATCGAGGTACACCAACTCTAACGGGCCAAACTGCCTTGAATCATTTTGACCTAAGTATCTGTATAGTAAACTATGATAAATCGTATTCCAAATGTGTGCTAGCTAGTTTATCAAATTTGGCGGGTAGTCGCATTTTCACATCCATGCGAGTAACGTTATGGCCCACAGACGAGGTATCGACTGTGGCCCATAGTGAGCAGAGTAAGGTGTGGGCTTCCTGTGACAACACTGAATTCACATGTATATTGAGGCCATTTGCAAGTTAGTTTGATATTTGGCTAAATTTTAAGCGATTGTTAGGTGGCCCAGGTTATACTAGCATGATAACAAAATATTTCGAAGGCAATTTTGCATGTACTAAATTTGGCTTTGCGTTAGCAGATGACTTTTCAATAGCTTGTGTCTAAAAATGTTTAATATGCATTTAATGATATGTCTGTTTTCTTTTTCCTCCCCAGGCTGATTTTTCTTTCACCCAGCACTAGATCATAACAAAGGTATTGCATACTAGTTTGTGAAAAACATTGAACCATGGATAGAAGGAATGTTAGAAAGCGGGCTGTAAAAAAAGTCAGTACCTTGATAGCTTCTTTTCAGAGCGAAAAAGAGGTTGTGAATAACGAACATAATTTTGTGTCTGAGGATTATCAGGCTGATGAGGCAGAATCGTGTGAAGCAAAGTCAACCTCATCTGAGTCAGCATGCATGGATGGCCATGGAGATGATGTTGATGAAAGTGTTTGTAGTGATTCCTTACATACAGCTTTGTGTGACTGGGCTTTAAACTTCAATATTACTCTGGTAGCTTTGACTGCACTCTTGACCATTTTGACAACGTACCATCCCATGTTACCCAGGGATGGTAGAACTCTCCTCAGAACGAAAACTGTATATAATGTACAAAATCTGTCTGGCGGTAAATACTTTTATTTTGGCATACTACAGTCACTTGCAAAAACCTTTGAGAGAATCTGGTCTAAAGTCCCTGATGGACATGTGTTTAGACTGCAACTGAATATAGATGGTTTGCCACTTTTTAAAAGTTCTAACATTCAGTTTTGGCCTATTTTAGGGGTACTTCAGGATTACTCAAAGAAACCAGTCATCCTTGCACTCTTTTGTGGCAACTCAAAGCCATCCTCGCTAAATGAATATTTGGCAGATCTCGTGAGTGAGTTGCAAAAATTGGGCAATGGCTTTGTCGTAAAAGGCAAGAATTTTCTTCTTAGGGTGACCTCTGTCATTTGTGATGCTCCAGCTCGAGCATTTATAAAGGGGATAAAATCCCACACTGGATATTTTGGATGTGATAAATGCATTCAGAGAGGTGTTTGGATCAACCACAGGATGACGTTTCCAGAGGTCGACAGTACTTGCAGAACTGATGCCTCTTTTATCAGTATGGCTGACGAAGAACACCACACTGATGTTTCCCCTTTAAAATATGCAAATATTGGAATGGTGACATGTTTTCCGCATGATTATATGCACCTAGTTTGTCTTGGTGTCATGAGAAAGCTGTTAGATCTGTGGCATAGTTCAGGACCACTGCGTTGTCGAATCTCTGCCCATCAAAGTCAGCTGATTTCAAATGCACTATTGGCCTTAAAATGTGCCATTCCAACTGACTTTGCACGAAAGCCTAGAACATTATTAGACAGGCAAAGATGGAAAGCAACTGAGTTAAGGCAGTTTTTGTTATATACTGGTCCAGTGGTCCTCTGTGATGTGCTTGCTGTTCCACTATATCAAAACTTCATGCTGCTCTCTGTATCCATTTATATCTTGTCAAATCCAGCATTATGTCTGATCCTAAATGACTTTGCTAACCATCTACTTGTGTCCTTTGTTGAACATTTTGGTCAATTGTATGGTCCAGAGAACATTGTTTATAATATTCATGGACTTATACATCTTTGTGAGGATGTAAAGCTGCATGGAAATCTGGACTTAATATCTGGCTTTCCATTTGAAAACTTCTTGGGGAGGATTAAGAAAATGATAAGAACTTCACACCATCCTTTACCACAAATTATCCGTAGACTCTCAGAAAGGAATAGTTTCATTAACGATGAAAAAATACAGGGAAGCTGGACCTTACAAAGAGAGCACAAAGCTGGTCCTGTACCAGGCAGTTTGAAAAATGTAGTGCAGTTTCAAAAAGTAGTCATAGGGCTAGCGACAATAAACATCTGCTGTGAAAAAGATAGTTGTGTTAAAATAGGCAACAGCATAGCTGTTGTGGTAAATATTCTTACGTCAGATGATGCAACCTATATAGTGTACAGGGAATATGAGCAGAAAGAGCCATTCTTTGAATACCCAATCAACTCTATTGAGCTAGGAATATATGTCGTGAGTGGTCTCTCAAAACATGTTAAAGCCAACAAAATTGATGTGGGAATAGTAAAGTGTGTCAAATTACCATATAAAGATAGATGTGTAGCCATGCCTTTGGTACACACAAGTAACTAAAAAGAGTGGACTGGATGATGTGAGGGGACATCTCAGGGGTGTAAATAGTTAGTTTGCTGCAGTAACAGTGTTCTAATGTGCAATTTGTTTAACTGCTATTTTGGAATCTTTTTAGCACGTTTTATAGGACTTGTAAATGAAGGAAGAGTCCAGTCCATTATCTTCTAAGAAACGTATGTATTGTTTCAATGAAGTTTACGTTGATTGAAATACTGCATAATTGGATTTTTTTTTTTAAAGACATGTTCAAAGTAGTTGAGTTCTTGGAGACCCATGAGGTGGAGCTAGTCCCAGGTGCTTGGGTCAAGAATAATGAATGCCTGTGGCCACCTCTCAGAGGGAAGGCTCTTGAGACAGCCCTCAAGCAAAACACCAATCCTGACCCAGAATGGATGGCATGGAATATTCGAGTGATGTTTACAACTGGTATGTATACATATATGTTTATTTTTTGTTGTTTTTTAGATGTCATTATATAATTAATTGAAGTGGCTTTATAAAAATATTAACAGATAATTATCAGGAAGGGAGACAAAAGCTGCGAGATGCAGAGCAGAGATCAGACCTTCAGTCAGATGCGGAAGGCTGCAGTACAAGCAAAGCAAGGCGTAAAATGTATGTAAAGTTTTGTGAACAGATTCTGTTGAACTGAGCACTTCTTTAGTTCATCATGTTATTTTTTAACAATTGCCCCTAGGGCTCTCGGCTGTGTATTAAATGGACTCGTGAACTGCACAACAAATGATCTCAACTCCATTGATAAAACAAGAAGCACTAATTAAGGCACAAGTGTAAAGTGAAAACCATTTTGTGTGGCTACTTCTTGAGGCTCATTTAGAGAACCATGAGTGTGCAAAGCATTAATTAGAGCAAAACGTTTTTTTTTCCACAGAAAGTAGAATACTGTGAACAAGTTTTCAGTTGTTTTACATTATTTGTTAATATACTCCACATGTGTTCCTAGTTTTAATGCCTTCAATGAGAATTTGCAATCTAAATAGTCATGTAAATAGTCATTTAAATGTCATGTAAATAGTCATAAAAAAAAACTTTGAACGAGGTGTGTACAAATATTTTGCCTGTAATACTTTCTCTGTTTGAAAGTCAGTCAGTCTGTCATGCAATTAAAATTTATTTTTCAGAAAACACCTAAATTTTCAATGTAATGTGTTTTTAGGCCAAGTAGACGATTTCTGCAAACTACCAGTACTCATTTGTCAGACAGTGAAGATGATACAAGACTTCAGCAGCGTGACAGTGGTTTACCCAGTGCTCCACCAGTTCATCCACCAGTATATAAAACACTCCATCCTCCCAACTCTTCTCATCCAAACTCTCCCAGCCAAATTCAAAGAGAGACTCGACATGAGAACATTTGCCAACCATCTTTCAATAGTAATTGGAATAAAGACCGGGACAATCAAAACAGTTTGCAGTGGGTTCACCAATTTGAGCGTACGTTATTACCCATATCACATTCTTAACTGTCTATAATTACTCAGTAAAATATTTAATAGTTAAAGATGTGAATTCATGCGAAAGTCTTATCTGCTCCGACAAAGTGGTAGCAGTCCTGTTAGAACAACACCACTCTCCCTTTCAGTCCTTTTAAGTTTTGTTTGATAGTGCTTGTTTGATAGGTTTTCACACTGGCCTTAAAAAGTACAATAAATAGCCACATAAAAGTTAGCTTTTATTAAGCTCACAGGTAAAATGTGTGGCTATATTTTGTTCAAAATGTAGACTATGAAAGTAACTTAATATTTCCAAATTGTATTCACAGAACCTGTCCAGGGAACACATGCCAATGAAGTCAACAGTCATCCAGTGCCTCAACAAAATGATCCCTGTGAGTGGCCCATTAAAGGTATGGTTACTTTAAACCAGTGCTTCTCAAATAGTGGGGCGGGCCCCCCTGGGGGGATGACAGGAAAAAGGCTTTATTTTTGTCATATGGAATGTAATTGCATTAAATTAATAATTTTGCGTTTTTCTGTTGTTAATGATATAAAGGATACATGAAACAATTTTCATCAATAATAATCTCATTTATAGTCAGTGCATCGACTGGAGGGGCAAAAAGTTTTCTCTTTTCTAGGGGGGGCCTGGCAAAATATAGTTGAGAAACACTGCTTTAAACTGTTCTCGCGAATTCATAACATATGAGATATCTTAAGATATCTTCAGTTCGAATTTGTACAGTTTCATTGAATTTAACCCATGAAATGAGGTAAACGGGAGGAAAATATGTTTTCGTGAATTGAGATCGTCTTCTCCTCTGGTGTTTAAAGGACAGTGTGTAAGATTTTGACCGTTTTACATTACAGACAGCAGGAGGTGCTGCATTTACCACTCTAGCTTTAACAAACGCGCTCGCCTCCAGAGAAGTGCCACCCCCCATGTAATATAATTGAATAACTAGACCTATGTTTATTTTAAAAACATACTGTTGGTCATTAATAACACATTCATTTGCAAGTTTTTGAAATTTACAATCATTTAATTTATTCATTTTTAATGAGAAACGGTCGAAATCTTACACACTGCCCCTTTAAGCTCTGTCTTCTCATCATTTAATATTCATTTAAATTAATTGCCTGCCAGATAATGATCTTAATGTCCAGGGAGTCACTTTTTCTATTTTCTTGTCAACTTTTTTTTTTATTTCCCCATTCTCTTTAACTATTTTCAAATGCAATGAACGATGTCTATTGTAACTCCTAATGCACAACACAAAAATAATGTTCCTTCTGTATACTAAAATAATTCTATCTTTTTAGATAATCTTAACCCATGGTCACATTCAAAGCTCACACCATTAAGGACTCATCAAGAACAATTGCAATCTGCAACAGGTAAGAGAGTCTTAGTTACAAAGAGTTTTTAACAAGAAAAGTACTTTCTTCTTCTTGCCCTCACCTATGGTCATGAGCTGTGGGTCGTGATCGAAATAACGAGATACCTGAAACAAGCGTCCAAAATTAGTTTCTTACACAGGGTGTCGAGGCTCCCCCTTAGAAATAAGGGCGAGAAGCTCAGTCGAGCCACTGCTCCTGAGTTAGCTCGAGCATCTGTTCATGTATAGAATACCTCCTAAGTGAGGGCATGTCCCACTGGGAGGAGGCCCCAGACCGACCCAGGACACGCTGAAGAGACTATGTCTTTTAGCTGACCTGGGAACACCTGGGGATCCTTCCTGAGGAGGTGGCCAATGTGGCTGAGAAAAGGGAAGTCTTTCCTTCTCTGCTGAAGCTGGTGCCCCCGCGAAATGACCCCCAATAAATAAGCAGAAGAAGATGGTACAGTACTGAGGTTGAAATTGAATATTGTCAGTCGTTAACTGTATATAAAGGTCAAGTGTGAAAAGAAATGACCGTAAACGTTCTACTTTTCTGATTGAAACAAATCCATTCAATGACATGGCGAGTAAGATCTGTTAGATTTTTTTTAATGCTTTATATACTTTGTTTGTTTTTCAGCACTGATGCGTGAAATGCTCACCAAACAGGAAATGATACTTGACCAGCAAAACCTTATACTACAGCTACTGAAAGCCAGGCAGCAAGATGTGGCTGATTATCAAATTAATGATGGTCTTTTGCCCATAAAAGACCAACAAGGCCTCCAGAATATTGAAGCCCAAATTCAGGAGTCGGATTTCAGAATGAAACTGGTAAATTGTTATCTTATTTAGGGTGAAATTTCACCATTGTGTACAAATGTTGTCTTTATCAAGGCTCTATGCTACAGTCTAAAACATTTTCAAAGTATCATGTCACGTATGAATGTTTTCAGTTTAAGTGCAGCAACACTGGATTGACTGCTGTGGTAAGACAGATCCATTTAAAAAATATATGTATATTACTTTATTTTTATGATTATTTCATTTTGAAATGTTCCGAAACTTCTAACATCTTCAGTTTTTAGGGGGACATATCCCCCCTTTCTATATAATGCAATATTGTGTCTGTCTGAAAGAAAGGGAAAGGTAAAATGCTTCTGCAAACAGTTCCAGCAACAGCTTTTAGGCAGATATTTTAGTCAGCTTTTTTATTAGTCGACTCACCTGACTTTTTGTCCAGTCCTACTATACCGTCAAAAGACACAAGCATTTTTATACAATATATCATATGTATCCGTGTTTGAAGAATGTGTAATAATCTAGTATACTCGTTCCCTACTTAATGATTTGCATTAAAAACAAACCAAAAATGTTTTTTTTCCAGATAAACAATCTGAGTCTGATTGGTGGAAGTGATGTCAAAGACACAGTGTGGCGTCTAATGAAAAAAACAATCTCCAACAGCCTGGCAAAGGAGATTAATTGGAGAGGTGTGAATGGCAAAGTATCAATGGCTTCCCTCCAATTAAAGGCTGTCCTAATTGGTAAATATTGGGCTTTTTGTATCCGTTCATATTTCTGATGGGTTATATAATTGCTATTCTTGTCTCTTGTGCTAAAATAATCTTTCTTTTTTTAAATGGTTGTTCATTTCAGCTGCTGTCAGGAAAAACCCCCTCACAAAAACAGCCACCGAACATGATGTAGAGAACGTTATAAAAAGATGGTTGCAGCTGGCGGTTGATAGAGAAGGAGGAAGAAAGCGGCGATTCCAGATGAGTGACAAAGTCTAAACTAAAGGGAAAAAAACTTGCAGGAATTTGCAGGTTTTAAATTAGTGGTTCAAACCTGTAGTTTTTCACCCTTTTTTGCACTTTCACTGTTAGTATTGCCTGTTTTGAAAAATAAACCAATCAGTTTTGTAATTAAAAGAATATTCAGTCTAGTGTTTTAAACATCCATGTGCACGCAAACATTCGGTTTCACATATGTAGTTTTGCATTTTTCACTGGTGTTTCTGAAATGTTAAAACATGATACATGAGTATTGTTTAATATTTAAAGCATCAGTCACTCGCCATTTTTAGCACCCCCCACATTCAACAACTGAGAAAGTCGTACTGTACTAAAAAGATGCCTTTATCTAGTTTTTTAGCAACAATCTGGAGTGTCATGTTTCAGCATTTCACAAATACTGATGAAAACATTCAAGATCTCCATGACAACAACACAGCCTTTTATGGGCCGCATTTGGCCCAGCAACACATTTTAGATTTGATATCGGTGTGTAGCGTGTGGGCCAGAGCTGGGGCAGCAGGAGGGTTTTACACTAATATGGGTATGTAGTGTGTGGGCCAAAGCTGGGCCAGCAGGAGGGTGTTACATTAATATGGGTATGTCGTGTGTGGGCCAAAGCTGGGCCAGCAGGAGAGGTTTCAATTAATATAGATATGTAGTGTATGGGCCACAACTGGGCCAAAATATAATCTTTATAACAAGACTGCATGTGGGCCAGAAGTGAACCACAGCCATTTTTCAATAATTATAAACATACTGGGCCATGTTAGGCCCAGTATTGTTTCATTTGAACGGCATGATGTATTTAGGCCAGAACTGGCCCGAGGACCCAGCCGTATACTGGGCCAGAAGAAATGCAAGCTTGTGGCCCATATAAGAGCCGGATGAATTTTGCTATGTGGGTGCGCTCGGCCGTCGCCCACTACATCCTGGAGCGGGCCCTGCTGAGGAACTGCAGCAGCCGGCGCTGTCGCGCGGGCGTCGGGGGCGACTCCCGAGAGCCCTGCGCCTGCCGGTGCCGCAACCAGCGCGCCGTCAACCGGGACTGCTGCCCGACCCGAAGGGGCGCGGCCCGGGTCGTCGTCACCGTCCAGCGGGCCGCGGGTCTTTGGGGCGATCACCACACGGCCACCGACGGCTACGTCAAGGTCATTTTCAACAAGCGGGTGTACCGCTCGCACGTCGTTCGCAACAACAACGACCCCCGCTGGGACGCCGTGGTGGACCTGGGCACCCAGGACCTGTCCGCGAGCCCCCGCGTCAAATTTGAGGTTTGGGATGAGGACAGCGGCTGGGACGACGACCTCCTGGGACAATGCGAGCGAACGCTGACGGCGGGCGCCAAAACCGACGTGTGCGCCATGCACTACGGCACCTTCTTCTACAAGTGGGACGTGGAGTGCGCGCCCAGCCTGGGCGGGGCCTCGTGCGGCGACTACGAGGAATCGCCCATGAGCCCCGACTTGAGCGCCGCGTACGCCTCGCGCCACGCCCACCCTCTTGCGCCGGCCGCCCTGCTCGGCATGGGCGTCTTTGTCGACGGCGCCGAGGCGAACCGAAGCGCGCTTCGAGCAAGCCGGTGAGAGGAAGCCACCGTCGAAGCCGACTTGGCCTCGTTTGCGTCGCCGCGTCGGGTTCATCGGAAGACGTCTCGTGGCTAAATCAGGAAGCGGTGACATTTCCTGTGAACAAACGAAGCGCCCCTGAGCGAGCGAGGCCGCCCTCAAACCTTTTCCGTGCCTTTAAGCCTTAGCGTGGAATAAATACAAACATACAGCGTTGTCTCTTTTCCCAATATATATATTTCAAAATACCTCGCCCACTCTTCACACTTTCACTTTCGGTGAGTGAATGCTTCGAGGTCTGTTACATATGAAGATCGCGCAAATACGGCAACGGAAAAAAGAACATACAAATGAGCGAACGATCCACTTGAAAGCCAGCAAGTCTTTTGAATCAACCTGACAAAGACACAAAGAGGACGATTACGCAGTGAGGACAGTGAGGATGACTTTCAAATAGCAAACAAGATTTGATATGTAATCTGTTTTTGTTTTTTTTGACTGTAAGAGCGTCCATCCACGTGTGTAGGAGTGACTTGGCCAACACCGGTGACCAGATCCAGATTAGGGACAGCCAGTTTCCTCCGTCAAACATTGACAGAGCGGAGGGGACGGGCCCATTGTGTGTGGTTAAAGGTATGGGACATTACTGACACGTAGCTACACATTTCTGAAGCCTTTACCGCCGTTGAGGAGCTTGCGCTACAGCGCAAGCGGTGCCAAATTCAGGATCATCGCACAACAAACGGTGCCTATATACAGGTGGCCAATTAAAAAAAAAAAAAAAACATGACAACTACTGATTAGTAATAACACCGAGCTAGTCAAGATCTCACCTTTGTATCCACCTGCGAGCGGTCCACTTCCTGCACCGTATTTGGCCGCTTTTGCTCCTGTCCAGAAATGTTGAGTGAAAAACAAACAATTGGAAAGCGTTCCATACATTTACAAGCCCTCAATTTTTGGATTGAGTAGATGGATTTGGAGCTACTCTGCTGAATGGCAGGACGTCAGTGGCTTACCCAAGGCCTCTTGGCTCGGGCCAAGCTGCTGCGGAAGGTAGCCTTGGTCAACACACACAAAATACCGGGTCACCTCCATGTCACCGTACACCAAAACACACTCAAGACTTGCAATTGTGTCCGTGCGCCACACGCAGCGAGACAGCGACTTGAATAGGACGCGATGGCATTCCGGGCGAAAAGTCACCTGCTTGCGGCGCGCCATATGCCGAACCTGAAAGCAGACAAAAACCTCATTCTGGTGCAAAAGTGGTAGCTTTAAAGCAGCACCAAATGCAGAGCCGCTTTCATTTTTAAGCGCGTAAAAAAATTGCCACAAGCAAATTTAGCGGCTTTGGTCCAGAAGAAGCGAGGGTTTGGTTCGCACCGTGTTTGCTGGCGCTTTTGCTGCCGTCGCCGCTGAGGCCGATGGGCTGGGCGGAGTACGGGTAGCCGCCGTCTCCTAGAATGAGAGTCGCCTTGGTGAAAAAGCTTGCGGTTGAGTCGCAAATGAGTCGAAGGGTAAAACGGCGTTACCTTCAAGCCTGGTGGGAGCGCCGCCGTAAGGGAGCTGGGACGCCGCTACGGGTGGCGCGCCTCCTGCGTGATGAAATGACAACATGCTCATTTTTTGGATGAGCAGACGCTAGGCGGGCGGGTATTCTCACCGTATTTGCCGGCGGCCGGGTCCAGTCCGGCGCCGAGGCCTCCTGAAAAAACACATCAGGTCCTCGACGCGCCCGACCGTAATAGCTATTTCGTGGGCGGCGTTATGGCTCACCGTATGGTACCTGAGGCTGACCGGCGTAGCTTCCTGTACCCAGAGCTGCATTCGGGGACGAATAAAAAAAAAAAAACGATTTTTTAAGATGAATTTCATCAGCTCATAAAAGGGCAAGTCTTTATTACAATGCGTTCCATGTGCCGCCACTTTTTTTTTAAACAGCACTCCATGAGGGCGTATGAATTGAGCAGCAAAAGCAATCTGTTTTTCCCCCGTTTTGCAACTTGCTGCTGATTGGAAATGACCTGATGATTTTGGTCACGTGACGTTCGCGAGCAGAGCCTTGATTGCTCGTTACCCGAGCAACCGTGACATCATTTACAGTAAGCCGCAAGCCCCTCTGACGTCAACGCGCCGGCGTAAACGACAAAGACAACAAAGTTTATCTCGTAAAGTCGGGTTCCTTTTTTCTCAACCTCCCAGTTGAAAGGGGCGTTGGAAAAGTGCACCGGAAAAGATCCGACCCGCCGCGTATGACGAGAGTAAACACGGGAGAGGCATTTGACGACTGAGAAGGTCTCAGGAGAGCGCCGGGTTTGTACACAGAGCCACTTTTGAGACCGCGGCTAAGAGAAGCACAAATAGAAATACATCAGCCGCACGTGCCAGAAATAGCCGTCAGGGCAGGAAAGCGCCATGGAGGTTGCAGTTACGCGTAGAGCCTGAAGATGCTGTTTTGCGCGCAACTTGGAACTTGATGAAGGAGCCTTTGTTTTGCATGTACTCACCGGCTCCGTACGGGTTGGCGTAACCGTTTCCGCGAGCTGTCAAAAGGCGCGGCGAGTAATAAGAGTTATTTGTCCACGTTTGCACATCTATCTTTGCATTGCTGGTTTCTTACCCAAGCCGTTGGCCGCCAGCGCGCCTCCGTGTCCTCCTGCGCCGTTAGCATAACCTGCCATTCAACACCCGTTTACACTACGCTGGCTTTGCGGAAGGAGGAGGAGACGTCACACCAAATGCCGACCTGATGATGCGGGCGCAGGACCTTTGGCGTAGCCTCCCGGACCGAGAGCAGCTGGAGCTGACGTGTTCCACATGCGATCGTGCGAATTAGCAAAACAAATCCCAAAAAGAGACAGACGGAAGGATCGGACGATGTGGTCCTTACCTCCAAGTTTCCCGGCTGCTCCCAGGTATCCTCCTTGTCCTAAAGCTGTGGGCCGCGCACAAACGCGTCATCGTTTGCCTGCCGAAGCTTTCCAAGGAACGCTACTTCCGTCGTTACCTGGTCCGTATGCCCCCGGGGCCACGTTACCTCCGAGATAGTTGCCCGCTCCACCCATATAACCTGCGGATCGACGCAACACGACTGGTTCAACGCGAGACCGCATCAAAAATATAACAAAAATCAACAAATGGGAAACATGGCAGCAAAACATTTCAAAAACGCTTGCCGAAGAAAATCTTTCAACGCAGGAAGATAATAATGAGGACAAGTCTTTAATTCCAGGACCTCAACTCGAGCTGGCCGGCGCAATCCTTTCAATGATCTCCAGATACTGCAAATTTTTACCTTCTTGCGCGCTTGTCCGGTCAAGACTTAAACCTGTCTGTGGGGACAAGGCTATATTTCTCTCCATTTCCTGTACTTGAGAATTTGACATTTGCTGGTCCAAAGCGCCAGCGATTTGTCCATTTAAAACATCCGGATTCCTCTGTCCGGGACCTAAAGGCATTCCGGATGCGGGGGCTTGGGGGTGAGCATCTTGGGATGGTGGAGAGCCTTCTTGATCAGGTCTTGGATCTTGAGGAGCAAGATGAGGCGCTAATCTGGGTGTAATGCCGGCACGGAACGGCTCAGGGTGACGGCTCGGCGAATACGAAGGGCCGCGGTTTTCGTTCCTCCGAGCCGAAGCGCGGTTTCTGGCCTTCCGTGCCGAAGAAGTGGCGAGAGCCGCTTTTTGGAGCTCGTCTTTAGCGACGGACTGCGGCTGTCTCGCTCCATGCCTGCGGAGTGAAGGCTCAAGAGAGCCTACGCCTGCCTGACCAAGACTCGGGGCCCTCGTGGTGGGTCCCGGGTTTGACGCTTTTGCTTTTGGGTCCAGGATATTGGGTCCACTTCCAGCTGACACCACTTGAGGTCCAAAGTGATTGCCACTTCCCGTCCCCGAGTTGGACCTTCTAGTTTCTTCCGGTCCACCAAACAAGACAGCGAGCGCTCCTGTTTTTGCCGTCTGGGGATCTTTGGCGGCCTCCTCCAAAGCAGAAACACCTGCAAAACGCGTCGATCCCGCTCGTCACATGCGAGTCGCAAACCGCCCGCATCCACATTCCGGTTGCCCGAAAAAAAAAGAAAAAAAAAAAGCCCAGGCGGAGCAAAAACCGAATGAAAAGGAAGGACAGAAACTACGGATAGGTTCCACGTTCCTGTGTTCGATGAGCTGCCGAACAAGCTCGTATGCATACAAAACGGCAAAAAAGTCAAGAGTCCCAGAGTTCGGAGGAAGCGGTTCGAGTACCTGGTCGAACGGCGGGGTAGCCCACGCCGGCATACGGAGCATATCCTGGGAAGAACGCAGAAATATAAAGAGCGTGACAAAGATCCTTTCTGTGAGCAACCCGAAGGAACGGACGCTTACCCGCAGAAGGGCCGAGTCCAAAACCGCGTTTGCCTCCGTGGCCGTTTGCGGGCGCCAGCCCCAGCGGCAAGCCCGTGCCCAGATTGCCACCTGCACGGATGGACTGCAGTCGGCTGGGGCGCTTAGTAAGAGAGCTCGCCGCAAGCTTTCGTACCGTACAGTCCATGGTTTCCATAGGCGGGAAATCGGCCGGGCGCGACCCCGTGTCCGAGCGCAGGGTAACCGCCTAGGAATACAAAAAAAAAACAAGGACTTTCAGTTTGTGAAAGTTTCGGACCTCTTGAACTATGAATACGTGTCTTGCTTATTGCATACTGCGAAGAAACAAATAGTATTTGACAGAGTATAAAGTGTTCACTAAGCACTTCGCTTGTGATATGAAGTTTGACCCTGCTCTTGGAGTTCTTCTTCATATGCAAATCTGCTTCCCACTTTGTGCATATAGTAGTGCCGAGTAGACTAGTCCGAAACGAGTACGTTCCGGCATGCGTGTTTGGCTCCCTCAAGCGGTGGGTAAAAGAATCACTGTCCATTTCAGTACCATCGATCAGTATCATTTCGCTATTTTCTGCACTATGGCACAACTAAAATCCTTTTATTTTGTCAAAAGCTGACAGCGCATAGACGCCAGTTTTCATTTTGGGGGGACGAAAAAGTAAAATTAGTTCTTGGCCATGTAAATTCTTCAATTTTTACCTCTGCATTTCGGTTATA
This sequence comes from Hippichthys cyanospilos, assembly GCF_059441005.1. Taxonomy (NCBI): domain Eukaryota; kingdom Metazoa; phylum Chordata; class Actinopteri; order Syngnathiformes; family Syngnathidae; genus Hippichthys; species Hippichthys cyanospilos. The sequence goes on from NC_142384.1 coordinate 18,632,824, forward strand.
AGTGTATTTGTTACCATTAAAAATGTACTCACACAGTTAGAAATGTTGATCTGCTATATATGCTCCAATTTCAAAGCAATTTATACGGGGACAAGGTGCGTGTTCTTGTAAAAGATTTCAAAAAATAAAAGCAGACATTTTTTTTAAATCAACAAAACAATATATTTGAAGGTTTTTGGTTGCAATTTGATTACAAATTTGAAGTTTAATATTTAATTGAATCATAATAATACTCTTTAAAGCACTTGATTGTACAATTATTACAGGATTTCATATATTTGTATATACTTGAATAATATTAGTACAAAAGTAACAGTATTCGTAGTAGTTAACCACCGTTCTTTCAGAATGAACTTGAAGTTCTCCATCGTCGATGGCTATATTATCAGACGAGTAAGTGATGGCGTTTTTTTAACATTTTTATGCCAATGTCAACATACCCACACCGAGTGGACTGGGAACAGGATAGTGGCCGACTGGAAAAAGAAAAAAAAAGTGTTGGAATTATTTTCCTTTTTTTTTTTTCAAGCCAAACACTCAGATGAGCACAAAGAAAGAATCATCAACTCAGAAAGCAAACGAAACGTACTTGCGGCCTTTAATGGTTTGTTGACATATCTGCCTCCCAGCGCTCCGTGGGCACCGTTCACTATGACAAAACAGCAAAATATTACAGACATCTCTCACAATTTTCCGTGTGTACACATGGCGATGTGCGAAAAAGCGAAGACTGACCGCCTTTGGTTGCGATGCCGACACCTGGAGAGCACATGCGAGCGGCATCAGCGTTTTCAACAAGAAGCCGTCTTCTCAAAAGCCGTCCCCAAATATTGCTTCGTGCAGCCATACGCTTTTTCTTACGTGCTTTCGTTAATAAATAAATACATTTCCTCTATTCACAGCGACAGGCTTGCAACTGTGTGCTAATGTAAGCGTTTTCTCAAGAGGAGCAACTATCTGTTTAGCTAGCTATGACCGCCGACCAAGAGGACACACTTGCTTATTCAAGTTTTCAAAAACATGTCGAAATCATCCACTTATTCTGAGCGGGTTGCGTGACGGAGGCCGAGACGTTCAAGCAAGGCAAACCATTTGATCGAAAGGACGTGGCCTTCCTCCAGCTATTTTGGAAAAGTGTTTGATGATGTCGAGTCCAGCGTATCACGCGATTCACTAATCATTGAACGGCGCCTTTATTTCTTGAATTTTGGCACCTTCGGCCCCCCGTGCCACGGTTGCGAGAAACGGCCATGGTATTGGAAAGGCGGTGACGGCGTTTACGCGGAGTACCTCTGGCTGGGACGATCCTCCTCCAAGACATGCCCTGAGCTTTTATCCCTGAAAAAAGTCGGGTTGCACATTAAGCGCATTTAAGACTTCTCGGGAGCGTCCCGAGACGCTTCCGCGAAAGACGGCCACGATCGAGAAAAGGAGAGAGCGCGCGGAGCCCGCGGCGTCTTCTCGCGCGCGGAGCCCGCGGCGTCTTCTCGCACGCGGCCGTCAAATTTCATCCGTCTCCATGCTTTGATCCAAGCCATATTAAATGATTCAAAGTGCGGCTTTTAACACGTGGGTGAGAGGCGCCAATTCATGGCAGCGCTCCCAGATAAATCATCTTACTGTTTACTGATGAGCCGCCGCTGTCGCCGCCGTTTCACTCCGCATCATTGCTTACAGTTAGAAGCTTACTTTTGAGCAAAGATTCAATAAGACAAAAATGAGCACGTGGCAATTTGCGTAGCGTCCATTTCACACTATATGCCGCAAACTGTTTTCTCAGGCTTTGGACGCTGCGGCTTATTTTCCGGTGCGGCGTTGTTAGAATAATTGTATATAGTTTATCCCATATTTATTTCTGCAACGCGTATATTGGTAGACATGGATATTTTCACGGATGGTGACTTAATGAGCGGATCACAGGCACGATGACCTAATCACAGGACGGAAAAATACGGGGTCTGTCGCCACGTTCCAGGGAAAGGAGACAGCGGTGATTGCGTGGACTGACAAGACATGGACTTGCAGCTGAATCCCCCACCATCAGAAACCAATTGTTATCTTGCTGCCATGACAACAGCAAGTGCTTTTGTCACTAGGGCCAAGCCTAACAAATAACAAAAGGGCGGACGGAAGGATCTGTAAGGATCGATGTCCACTCTCCTCATGAGTAAAAGGCCCTTGTCTTTCTTCTTGTTTGTTGTCTACTGAACGTTTTAGGTTGCCTGAACCTGACAGGCGTGTCAGCATACATATTATTATTTTTTTTTACTAGCCACCAAACATCCAGTAAACAAAGGGAGCTATCAAAGTATTGATCGTGAGTTTGAACTGCTATTTTACTCACCACCAGGGGGAACTCTCCACCAGTAAACACAGTCAAACATGTTACTGTTGTGTTGGTGCGGTATTCTAACACTCAGAGTGCATAAGTGTTATGTTGGAAATATGTTGATGCTACTCTATTTTCTAAACATGTTCAGTGTGTGCTGAATGCACGTTGCTGCAACCAGGAAGTTTTCAAAAAGTTTTAAATGAAAACAAAACATTAAAAAAACTCGCGCGTACCATTTTTCTCCGTAAATATCTGACGGTACGACAACCGACTTATAGTCCGGTGCAGCCTATCCATGACAAAAATACGTTTATTTTTCAAACTATAATCCGGTGCAGTTTATATTTGGAAAACTAACGCATTTGTCAAATCGCACATTTTTATCAAGGGCGACCGGACGAACGACGCGAAGAGGGCCATAGTTTCGGTGAGTAGGTTTTGCTCACCGCCTTGCAGGGTTTGCCCGGCCAGGCCGAGGAGCAGCCAGACGCGAAGAAGAAGAAGAGCTGGACGCCACATGACGGAGAAGGGCAGGCAAACCACGGAAGAACCCAGGCATCAAGGTGCCATCCTCCCGCGCCTTTTATATCCTCGCTCCGACTCCTCCCGACGAGCGGCGCCCGCCCTCTGCGCTGGCACCGGCCCGGCCCGTCCGGGTGGGGCGAGCGCCATCTCCACGGCAACGCTTACGCTGAAATGCAGAGCAGCTGTGACTTTGGATTCAACAAGAACGCATGAACGCGGAAGGTATTCCAGACTTTAGATTTGTTGTTGGGCAAAACTGAAAAGCCTTATTTGTTACTTATTGCTGTCGTTCCAACTAATTAGTTACATTATAATATTACTGTATTTGAGACGTAAGGCGTTACGCTACTATTGCATCACTTTTACATTACTCTCACCAACACACCTGGAAAAATGTTCATCGTGTTCCAAATTCATCTCACTCACGTAGCAGATTAAATCAGTGTGCTGTTCCCCTCGAGACATTGGAAATCACAAAATTAAAATTGCTAATACCTGCGGAATCCTTGTTAATATTGGCTTGAGTGCCTTCACGTACCCCCGCGTTTGAGAACCGCTGCGCTAGTGCGCCGTTGGTGTTGCTCCAAGGGTTGTAAGCGCCATGCCATCGATGCTAGTTTTGCTTGCTGGTCTATGGCGCCTTTGGACTTTCTGAAGAGAAAGTTCCAAACAGTCAAAACGGACCTCAACAATAGCACGAGAGCAAAGGATGCCGTGCGTAAAGTTTCAAAGGTTTCGGTGGTGGGCTCACATCAGCGTACAAGATGGGAGCGGGACCGCGCCAAGACAATCTATTCAAGAACCATGTGACCAAAGTTTCCATTGTTGAGTCTGCGAAGGAAAAGCGTAGGCCCGCCATGGCTTTTAGAACATTCTTTAGGTAACTTCGACATGGTCTGAACACATCAGCACATAGGACAGTCTTGCCTCGAAATTTTTTTTCCCTCGGGTCCAGCTGACACGGGACCACCGCGTCGTCTTCCTTGGAGGTAGCCAGCGCAAGACCATAACAAGAGCGGCGGCTGACTCAGCGCCCGTCGTTTTACCTCCAAACATTTGTCTGCCTGTCCACATTTGCTTGGCTGTGGAATTCGGGCCGCTGTCACAAGCGCGAGGCCGCTCGCTGCCTTCAGAGGGCCCAAAACGGCGTGCGCACACACGCTCATCTCCTGGACAGCCCAGAATGGAGACGCGCCGATGAAAAGTGTCCTGGTGTGCCCCGAGAGGAATGCGGCACACTTGAAACGCCGCAAGCCTTGCTAACTTCATTCCGTTTGCTCGGTGTAAAGCAAAAAACAACAAATGGAGATGAGCTTCTGAGCTACTTAAAGGGCTCGAATGGAAATGTGTAGAGCGGGAGATGTGACTTTGTGACAGAAAATCACCTGCTGCCGTTTTCTTTTTGGTTCTGTCGAGAATTTCACGCTCGCGTTGGCCGCCTGCTGCGTGAGCTCAACGTTAGCGTTGCGCTCGTTGTAGCGTAGTCTCACTGGCGGAACGGCGACAACCTCAAACACCTGATCATGGGTGTTCCTCGAGGGCCGGGTTGACCGTGACGATTCACATTTAACCGAGGTTGCGGCTGCAGCAGATGGAAAAGTGGCTAGCTAACCTTTTCCACGGACTGACTTCCTCGCTGGCCTACACGTCTGACTTTGCGTCCCTCCCAGAATTTACAATCACGCGAAAGTTGAAAAAGGGTAACCGGCCAGCATCTGCCGGTCGCTCACATAGCGTACCAGCCGGCCCGCTGCACTTGGTTTATTATAAACTCGGCGTTCCCTGGCACGGCGACAGATTGAGAGTAGGGAGGAGCCTGCCGCACAGAGTTCAGCCGGGGACAGACTGAAGGACAAAAACAAGCAGGAAGGAGACGAAAGGTAAGGCCAGCAACTTGGCGCGCCGCGAGGGAAAACAAAGACTTCAGAAATCTCCCTCGACTAGGGTAAGTTTGCGTTCCATAGCCGCTGAAGAAGAAGAAAGAAAGGATTGTTTCCAAGGCGTCTGTCTGCGCGAGACACGCGTCGAGGAGCCCGTCCCGTCAAGTCTTCTGCAAACTGCGCTCTGTGTGTCCGCAGATGTCGTTGTCGGCCGCTCGGCGGGTGCTCGCCGCCGCCTCGCACTCGAGTCACGAGGGCGGAGGTCAGGACGTCTTCACGCTCGCAAAATCAAAGCGCACAAACCGGCGTTTCGGCAAAAATAGATGCGGGAAATTTGCCTCCAAGCGCAAAATGTGACGGGGCGGGACATGTTTTGGCCTTTTGTTTTTCAAAGCAATTTCAGAGTAATAACGGCAACCATGGGAAATACGCGGCACGCGCCTCGCTTCCTGTATTTCGCAGGGTGCAAGTCGACCCCCCTTTTTTACTTCAATTTGGCTGAATTTTACAGCGGCGCGAGTAGAAGTCTACCCCTGACTTTAGCGGCCACGTAGATCAAGTCCAAGTTGATTTGTATAGCCCTGAATCAGTGCGGTATCAAAGGAATTCACGGGTGAAAAAGAAGTCATACAGAACATCAGAAATACCCAACAGCATCCCCTGAACAAAGCTCCCAGAATGGGAAGGGAAAAGTCAAAGACCCCATCTGGGGAAAAGAAGAAAGCTTCGAAAGGGACCGCAGGTGCGAGGAGAGTGTGTATTATTAAAATAATGAAATGACATGACTTTCAGAGGCATTTCTACATACCGCTGCGGTTAGAGGTCGGAGGGGGCAATGACGCTGAAACTAGCGTTGCAACAGTAAAATGATGTCAAGTTTCACCGCTTGAATTTTTTGATATTAAGTTGACTAATTTTTGGAAATCAATTTGTCAAACAGCCCTAAGAGCACGATACTAAAGTAAACCATAACTACAATGTGGCCCAAGATAAAAATGAGCTTGACACTTTTAGCCTAAAAGGTTCCGTCCACGCTTCCCGCAGCCAGGACCTGGAAGATCCTGACCTTTGTTCTGGCCTTGCCCGGCGTGAGCGTGTGCATGGCCAACGTCTACATGAAGATGCAGGCGCACTCGCACGAGCAGCCGGAATTCGTGCCCTACGAACACCTCCGCATCCGCACCAAGGTGAGCGGCCCCTCGCCGTTATTTGCCCAGATTTCTGGCGACATCGCTCACCGCTGCCTCCTGACAGAAATTCCCATGGGGCGACGGCAACCACTCGCTGTTTCACAATCCTCACGCCAACCCTCTGCCCGACGGCTACGAGAGCTCCCACCACTGAGCCGCCTCGTCTCGCGCTGAAATAAACATGGTCGTCCGCCAATTGCAGAGTCCTTTTTGTTGAACGCATCATGACGACGGTACCGGGAAAGACCACTAAAATTGACACAGAAATAACGTGTGGGTTTTTTTTTCTTCAAGCAGTTGGGACTACCTCTGTCCTCCCAGAACCGATGTCGCGTGAAGTGTAATTGCGCACCGGCACCGCCAGACCACGCGGGGGCCCTCTCATTCTCAAAGTCAAAGCGTTTTTTAAATTGCCTTCCACATGTATTCGCGTTAACTCATTCCATCGCGATACAAGTCCTTCAATTCATAGTACTTATGAACTTATTTTTGTCAAGTGTTTGACTAAAAGAGGGTCCAAAGATGGCTGATGAATTGAGTAATTAACTAAGTGCGAAAATTCGACTATTTCTTTATATTACTCCATATTTTAAAGTAATCAATTAGCTTAGGTAATTTAGTAGAATTTAAGCACTAAAATAATTTATGACCTTATTGCTTTAGTACTTGAACGCTTAATTGTTTTCTTCAGTACATATTTCCCAATGTAATAAATTACTTTAGTACTTAATTGTCCAAGGAAACTTATTTAGCACTTTAAAAGTACTCAATTGTTTTGTCAAAGGTACTCAAGTATTTTAGTAGGTAATTTTACAGTACTAAAGTAATCAATAACTATCGACAATAAAGTACTAAAGTAATTGATTACTTTAAGAAGTAAGTACTGAGGAAATCAATTATTTAAGCATTCAAGTACTAAAGCAATTAAGTCATTTGGCAAGCCGGACCTGGCCCTCGGGCCATTTCTACATTATTAGAAATGTTTTCTTAGGTCAATAACTAGCTGCAACCTACATGTTTCAAACACAGTACACATCGCTTGAAAATTATACAGTAACTTCTGCCCAGAATCCGTATAACATAGCGGCTAGCATGCAAAAAAACGGGAAGCCAACATTAGCAACTCGGCTATGGCTAGTTAGCTAAAAACCCAAACCTTTGACTCGGGCCTCCGAGAGGTACGTAAGTGAGCCTCGCGTCATTTTAACATTTGCACAGAAACGTGTTTTGGGGGGCAAGTGGCACCCAAAACTACATAAACCGAGCTAATATGACAATAAATTACACTTATTTTTTACCTGAAAGCGAGGTTAAAAATTTGAAACTTCTTTCCGGTAGGTGAACATGGCGCCATCTTGGGGACTTTACGTTTACTTATCAAATGACGTTTTTTTTTTTCCCCAACTGCGGACCATTAAAACACGAATATATCCCAGAGGAAGTAGTTTAAACTCCTATCAAATATATCAAATATACTTTTAAACATATTTGTTACTAAGCAACAGTAGGTAGGAGACGGAATCAAGGCAAGTTAACACGATACTGGTCCGCAGGGACAGACAAATGCACTAAAATGAAACAAGAAACATTGCAAAGCGTGTGATAGATCTTTATATTTGTGTGACATGACGTTGATATTGGGCAGGTGAAATCCACAGCGAGGTCTCCACTTGATCTCAATGTAGAAAATAAACTAGACATTACCCTGACTGTCCCAGGACTTCCAGTAAAACCACATGAAAAAAAAAGCAATGTAAAAAAAAAAAAGTAGGAAAATCCAACACCAACCTAAGTACTGTACATCATAAACAATTATGATACAGTAAAACAGGCTCGAATGCAAAAACTCGGTGCCGGGCCAAAAAGAAAAAAAGAAAACTTTTGATTGCCCATTACACATATTTTTGGGGTGTTAAAAAAACTCTAAAGAACGGCATCGATGAAGGAAAGAAAATTTGCCATAAAGTCTTACTGGAATCACAAAGTAATGCCGACGGGAAGAGGTATCGTTGCACATTCCCAAAACCTGACGCAATAAATAGCCCCAAAAGATGTTTATGTCAATGAGGTGACGAAAACAACAACAAAAAACACAACTGGAAGACAACGTGCAGCGATTCCAAACAAAACGTTCGGAAGTCATGTCAAAACCGCCGGTTCGGTTCCTTTTTCTTTTCCGGCGAAGAATGGATAGGTCAGCCCCCAAATCAGTGACTTTGCTAATAGCGAAAGGCAAATCTGCTGGATCGGCTGTCACGCGGGGCGGGGTCGGCAGCCCGCCGAGACGGAAGAAAACCCGCTTTTTCAGACGCTCTCAGCCGAGCGCGTCGGCAGCCAGGGCGAGGAGGTCCCGCTTGAGCGTGTCGAGGCAGTGGGCCTGCCCGGCGGCCTCTCGCAGGCATTCGGCGGCCCGGCGGGCCGATAGGTCCCCGCGTCCCAGCAGCAGCGTCAGGCAGGCCCGACGCAGCGCCGGGTAGTGGTGGCGCTGCGCGAAGACGTACAGCTGCGGCACAAGTCCCCGACCCCCGTCCCGTTCCTCCGCCGGGAGATTCGGGGAGTCGGCGGGTTCCGCTCGGAGGACCTCGGGCTCGTCCTGGCCCGCGCTTTTCATTCCAAGAACGCCGTCAACTTTCCCCGCCGGGGCTTCCGGCAAAATAGTCTCGGAGCCGTTTTCTAGCGGGGTGCGGATTTGCGGTCCGACGCGCGTCAGGTCCGGCTCGGACGTCACGCCGAGCGGCCGCTCCTCCGCGGCGTCCCCGTCCCCCCCGACGCGGAGCGGCGCCGCCATCTCCGACAGGAGGCGGGCCACGCAGAGCTCCTCCAGCCGGCTCTGAAGCTCGGCGACCAGGAATCGGCGCGCTCCCGTCATCGCCTCGCCCAAGGCGGAATCCCGGAAGGACGGCCCCTCCGGCCCCCGGCCTACCAGCGCGTCCAGAAAGCCGCACTCTCCCGGCCGGCACCCGTGCAGGTGGTGCAGCGCCGGCAGCAGCATGCCCTCCGTCACGTCTTTAATGCGAATGGCCCGTCCGGATCCGGCCTCCCCGAAGCCGCCGTTCAGAAGGGCCCGGAAGTACTCGGAGCCCGACCCGGCCGCGGCCTCCCTGTTGGCCGCCACCTGCGCCCCGTCGTCCAAGAGCAGCAGGAGGTCAAAGTCGCAAGCGGAGTACGGGCAGGCGCGGGCGTGCCGAGGTTTCTTGGAGGGCGGCGGCGGCGCCGCAGAGTCCGCCCGGACCGGGCGTCCGGCCTCGGGCCGCCATTTTGCGCCGGACACCAGGGGAGACAAGCAGCCGATCAGGAGGGAGTAGTAGAGCGAGTGAAGCGAGGCGTCGGGCCAGGCGGAAAGCAGACGACGACAATCGGCGGTGTGGCCGTCCTCGTCGTCGTCGCGGCAACCCACGGGCTGCAGCGCCAGGAGGAGCCCGCCCGAGTCCACCAGGAGTTTCCGCAACAGAGGCTTGTTGCTGTGGCGGAAAAAGGGAAACGAAATGACTACCCAATACATATTCACCACCGCGGAGCCATCGACGCCAGAACCTTAGCATATGCTACCGTATACCCAGGGGAAATACCTGCCACAAACAAAAATGCTAACAAGCTAAACGCATACAAGGCGGCTGAAGAGAAGAACTAACCTTAGCTGGCAAACTAACCTAAGCACAGTCCTAAATTGTTGGATCAACAAACTCATTTCGGCCTTGTCGTCAAAGGTGAACACGTTCTTAGCAAGAAAGCACAACTTCCCGTGGGCCAGAACAACGTGTGCGTCACCGACTTCCTCACTACAAAATGCAATATCAACAGCGGCCAGGGGCGGCGCCAAAAAACAAAGCTCAAATAAAGGATCGACCAAATCAGTTCCAAATCATCCATGATTTGGGGCGCGGACCAGTCGATCCCTCTGGTGGACAAACGTCGCAAGGACCTCAATCCGCTGCCAAAGTGAGCCGGAAGCTCCGAGAGGACTTACCTGCTGATCAACGGCAGAGACAGCGCGCAATTGACTCGGTCCGACTCGGAGCCCGACTGCATGATGCGAGCCAGGACCCCGGCGCCGAATGCCGACTCGCATTGCACGTGCACGTTGTTGAGGAGGGTCACGCCTGCAAAAATAAAAGACTTGAAACACCGCTGCGTCTTCCATGTCTGATTTGTTCCATTTTGGCGCTACGTTTAGAGTGGCATCCCAAGGTGCAATTTCAGTTCAAAATTCAGCAGTAAGCTCGTCCTTGCTTTGGCATTATTTTCATTCAAAGAAGCGAGCAGACTGAACCAACATCCGAGTCCACCCTTGGAACAACGTCACAAAAAGTTAGGATGTCTCCAGCCGATTCAATTAGAGAACAGGAAAACGTAATACATTTGATCCCTTTGTCAATTGGGGTCTTTTGCCATATACGCAACTTTGGGTATTTACGGTACAAAATCGGGCTAAAAGCCGCGCTCCCGACTTTCCTTTTTTTGTGAAAGAAATGTTTCGAGCGTGGGTCGGGTCCGACGCACGAATGGCAAAAACGACATCGTTTTGTGGGTTCTCCGTTCGAGCCGACGTTTGGGGCCGCATAATAAAAGAAGGCCAAAAGTTGGGTTTCGGCCGGACCGGGGCCCGGACTTTTCGGCCGAGCGTCTCGCGGGGGCGGAAGGGCGGGGCGCCATCTTACCGAGCTGTTTGAGCTTGGCCCGGACCCGTTCCTGCCGGCCGGCGCCGCCGTCCCGCTGGCAGAGGCGCTGGTGGATGAGCGCCACGGCGCCGGTGCGCAGGAGCGCCGGCAGGCAGCCCGGGTTGCAGCTGAGGCGGGCCAGCAGGCGGAAGCAGCGGCTGCTGGGGTCCTGGTGGCGGCTCAGGTAGCGCAGCAGGCCCCCCACCGCGCCCGAGGTCACCAGGGCCGGGCTGGGGTCGGCGCCGTGCGAGAAGCGCGACAGCAGCAGCAGCACGGGCGACTCGGGCGTCCAGGGCTCCGGGTGGTACGGGTGCCGGTAGGCGAAAGGCCGCGGCGTCGACGGGGGCGAGGACGCCCGCCGACGCCGCGGCTGGGGCGAGGCGGGCCGGGGGGATCCGGAGGAAGGCGCGGCGGCGCTTTTGAGCGGGGCCGGGACGTCGGCCCCGGGCGAGGCGCGGGGGGGGGACGGCGCCCAGTCGCCCTCGGCGCCGCCGGACGAATCCAGCAAGTCTTCTTCGGAGGAGATCATGCCCTCGGAGAGCAGCCACGACCTGAACAATACACAGGTAGTTCTTTTTTTTTTTTACATACGCTCTACATTTTTTCCCTTATTTATGACTGTATATGATTTTGTATATTCGTTTTACTTTTAGTCAAGTACTTTTGTTTATTCATGCATGACTGTACATATAATCAGTTTTTTGCAAATGTATACTCTATTACTGTATAAGTTTATGGTCATTGTTTTTCATTCAATTTGGTCTCATCATTTTCATTAAACACTGTATCTGTATTGTATCGATAGGGGGTGACGGTTTGCATTGCTTCGAGCGCAGAAGGTGAGCACGTTACAGCGAGGGAGCGCTGGCCAGTCAATTTGCAATGCGGCAATTGTTCATTTGGTAACGAAAGGCGTAATCAAAGCGCAATAAGGAGGTCAACATGGGACGAGCGCGCTCGGATCGGTTGTACCTGAGGCTCAAAAAGCTGGAGGAGCCCTGCTCCCGGCCGCCCTCGTCCCTCCTGCCGTCGTGGAAAGGCGCAAAGTCGAAGGAGTCCAAGCAGGAGGGCGACGGCGGCTCGCCGGCGGACGGGTCGGAGGGGGCGCCGTCGCCCGCCAGCCGGGCCACCAGCAGGGGGACCAGCCCCAAGTCCTGCAGCTGCTCCACGGCCGACTCGTCGAAGACAAAGTCCACGCAGGCCAGGACGGCCAGGCGCGCCAGCGGGTGGGCGGGGTGGGCCGCCAGGAAGGCCACCAGCGCCTCCAGCCCGCCGCTCTCCTTCACCTTGGCCCGGTTGACCGCCTCCTTGCAGCACAGGCACAGCGCCTTGAAGAAGACGGCCGACTTGAGCGGGTCCTTCCTGGCCTCCGCCGCGAACTTGGGGATGACCCCCAGGGAGCCCACCAAGGGGCGCAGGCAGCCTTGGGAGCACAGGTTGGCCAGGGTCTTCAGCGCCAGCTCCTCCAAGGGCTTCCCGGCCTCCGCCGAGACCGCCGCGCCCAGCCGGGCCGGGAGCCCCGAGCGGGACGCCTCCCGGGCGCACTCGGGGCCGCAGCCCCGCGTCAGCTCGTGCAGGGTCCTGAGGGCCGCCCGCCGCAGGCCCCGGGGGTACTCGGGGGCCACCAGCGGGGCCAGGGCCGACAGGGCGCCCCGGCCCAGGAGCGACAGCCGGTTGGCCGGCGTGTCCGACAGGTAGAGGAGCGCCCGCGACGCCGACTGGGCGCACTCCAGCTTGGGCCGGGCGTCCTCGGGGCCGGGCGGGGCCGGGCCCGACGCCGGCGACAGGCACAGCAGCAGGAGGGGAACGCCGCCTGGGCGGCCGAAAGCCAAAGAGAGGTCACCGAGGGTCACGGGCGTTTCCCGCTACCTTTTCCGGCCCCGTCCCCGTCCCCAGCGAAACCCATCGGTTTAACTCTTCGGGTGCCGCGGGCAGAGCTCTATTCCCGATGCGAAAGCAGCTGCAGAAATGATCGCGACTCACCGGCCGAGTGGATGAGCGCCGAGCTCTCCGAGTCCATGGCCAGATTCCCCAGAGTGCGCGCCGCTCGGTTCTGGATGGTCTCTTGGGCCACGTTCCTCTTCATCGCGTCCACTGAGACAAGCGCGACATTCGTCAACGTGCCGCCGGGCGCGTAACGTCAAAAAAAAAAAAAAAAAAAAAAGGAAAACTCACCGACAATATTTATTCCGTCTAGCTTGCGAACCTATGTTGGAAATGTATAAAGATTTAAAGGTGAAAGGAAAAAGAAAAAGCATGTCAACACGTGAGAAATGGCATCGATTGGTAGCGTCCAGTCACATTTCCATGCCGCATTTAGGAAAAGCAGAGAGAACAATCCATTATTTTGCATCCTGATTTAATATGGCACTCGTGGACTGAATTTAAAACATCCAATCACAGCCCACCTGATTTGTGAGCTTAGTCACGTGACTTTTCAAAGCCCAACCTTTGATCGGTCCTTGCCTGTACCTGCATTGTCGATTTCGGTCACCGGCAAGTGGCAAAAATGGGTGCATTTTGCTTTCAACACCGTGTTTAGACCGTTGCATAGGAATGTTACTGTAACGTCAAAATCTGGGGTTCAACTTTAAACTCTTTATCCGCCCTTCAAAAAAACAAAAACAAAACAATGTTTGTATAGTGCATTTTAATAAAGAAATTGCACTGATGTTAAATGATATAAGTACTTTAAAATACTTTTTTTTGAAACTGTGCGACTGCGCTGCAATTTAATTAGACCGTTGCATAGAAATAGTATTGTACCATAAAAAAAAATTATGTTCCGCTTTATCCTCCCCGCATGAAACAAATGTTTGCAATCTAATATTAAAAAAATGTAAGTACGTTTTTACAGAAACCCCAAGAAGGTTCCCAGGCTTTTCTTGCCATTGTTTAAATCATTGCAGCGTGCGTACGGCTTCTTCATCTCACCTGGATGCGAGTCTCCGGTTCAGTGCAGCAGTTGGCCAGGATGCTGAGGGCCAGGTCCAAGGTTTTCCTGGAGCAGTCCGGGCGGCCGAGCAGGTCCATCAAGGGCCGCAGACCCCCCTGAGTCCGGAATCGGCTGATGCCAGCCTTGTCGCCCTTAATGTGCTGCGTCCGGATGGCGACCAGCGCTCTCCACTGGGACAATCTGGACTTCTTGTCCAGTTCGCCTCCCGGGCCAGGTGGCGTCTTGCTCAGCTGGGCCAAGCACCAGGTCAAGGAGGACTCCGCCGCTGATGGAGATCCTTCCCTGCTGGTCGGGGCTCTAGAGGGCTTTCGGCCACTTTGCGTGGGCAGTGCAGTCATGGTTCCTTTAAGCGGGTAGCCAGCCTCAATACTATTGTTTCATATTTAATTTAAATGCACATTATTCCGTTCTGGGTGGCATTTACGGCATTTCAATGACTTTTGAGCTGCCCGGAGTTCATTCATGGAGTATTTAAAAAACGCAAACAAATATGCAAGCCAACAAAAAAATAAAAAAATCACGCTCGAATACTTATTAAGGGACAAGTTATGGTATGGAAACTGAATCAAGCTTGTACCACCTGATGCCGCGGTTGCTCATGGGTAATGTAGTTCCGGTCGCTTCTCCTCCGCTCCCCGCAAAACAGGCCTATGTCATGCCGAAGGCCAGCCAATCGTTTTTCCGGCTCCCTGACGCGTGTTAGTCCAATGTAACATATTTTCACACAGCGAGTGACGAGGCAAAGCTATGATCACTCGCCGCCGTGCTGCAACCGCCCAAATAGTTTGTGTGACACAAAAAGCAATCGTCTGTGTTAGCCGCTAACGCCATCTTTAGCCAAACAAGAAAACAGGGGCGCGCAGGGAAAGAAGCAGGGAGCTCGGGGGAGGATTCGGTCTAATAAACGCTTGGGAGTTGTAGTCCAATCTTCACGACGAGTGGCTTTCTATTGTACGTTTCCTTCTCGCGAAAACTACAATCTGAGTGGCTGTACCAACACAACCCGGCGCGCGGCGTTCTGGGATTGTAGTTTTGTTGACGAATCAACACATTCCCATGCCACTTTAGTTTGGGCCGCTATAGACTACATTTCCCAGAGCTGCCCAAGTATTTGTCGTAAACCCAATCGTCCAATGCGAGGTGGATCGCCAAGGCGTTGTTAATCTCCACGATGGGGACGACGCATCAATCGAAATGCTTGTGATTCAGCAAAAATATGGAGATTGTCGAAACAATTGTCATACACAATACGGAAATGGAGGAGAAGGAATCTACGGCGAATACCGAAGAAACTAAAGCGGGTAGGTATTTTTGGTCAAGTTCAAATTTAATCGAAGCATCGATGAATAAGGGGAGGGTCTCACGTCGAGTGGATGAGATATATTTTATTGACACGCACCCATATGTTTGGACAACAGAAAAGTACGTCTCTGGCACTGGATTGAACGCGACCTGAAACAAAAAGCACATTTTTTAGTGATGATCCAATGACGGTTTTGTGGGAGATTTCTGGAAAATGTATTGGAAAATTGAGTCATTATGAGCAGCTTCTGTAAAAGCTAGTGACCTCTGCTGGCAGAAATAAGCACTGCAGTTGATTTGGAAAATCCTCTCTTTGAATTGCACACACAAATGATGAAGCGGAATCCTAATACGAAATAGACGAATTAACGACAAATAAAGATTTCTATATTATTTATTTCTTACTTATTTCTTGTTGTGGTTATGTGGCAGTCAATCTCTGAAAAAAACCTTGTGCCGGACCAACTTTCAGAGTTCATCTGGACCCTGCAGGCCACATGGCAGCTGGTCCACAGCCGTCTGGAAATGGAGCAGGCTTTTGAGCGGCCCGTGTGCAAGAAGAAGAAACTTTGGGAGACGGTGGCCGAGAAGGTCAACGCCCGCCTGAAGGAGGAGGCGCGGGAAGCGCCCGGCGCGGCGGTCAAGGCCCACGAGTGCGACCTCAAGTGGAGGAACATGCTGAGCACCTACAGGAAGAACGCCGAGCGGGCCAAGAGGCTGGGGGACGCCGCCGTCCACTGGGAGTTCTTCGCCGCCATGCGTCGCGTCCTGGGTAAAGAGGCGCGTGGCGGGCGGGGCGCCAGGATGGGCGGGACCAAGGCCGGCGGCAAGAGGTTCACGCCCATCCTGCCTTCGCCCGCTCCGGCGACGCCCTCCGCGCCCTGCTCCCCGAGGACGCCGCGGGACGTCCTGCAGCTCTACGTGGAGATGCAGGAGAGAAAATTGAACATGTGGGCCCAGCAGAGAGCGCTGGAGGAGAGGAAGATTGAGGCCATCAACAACTTGGCCAACGCCATCGCCAGCCTGGCGAGCAAGGACAAGGAAACAAGCGCGTGTGCTCGAGCTAACACGTCGTTACCCCGCTAGTCTGTCTTTTTGTCAAATTGGATTCCATTGCATACTATGGTCACCAAAAAATACGGCGACATCTCCCGAAAATTCCTGTTTTCGTAAATAACTCCGTGATATAAGCCGCCTTTTGCGAAAACGAATCACGTCGACGCCAGCATAAATACGAACCTGAATGTTAGGACAACAGAAAAGTACGTCTCTGGCACTGAATGAGTTCATAAATATATTGTAGCAGTGTGTCATGGGTCCAAAAATACCGCACGCAAGTGAAAATGGCAAAAATATCAAACTTCTCCTGAGGTGAGGGCAGTGGCCAAAAAGTGACCATGTAGCTCCGCCCCTGCTTGATAACGTTCTCAGAAAAAAAATGTTGCAATACTCGGAGCCCCCCTCAACCCTGAAAAATACTATTGTTTTGTTCTTCGTATTTGGTATTGCTGTATTTTGATACTTACATACTATGCTGTATCTTGTAATATTTTGATCGAACATCTAGGAATTTTAGACGCTATTTTTTAACAATGTCTCATTCGTATTTATTAAAAAAAAAATCAATCTTGGAAGTTTCAGATTGTTCCATGTGAAACGTTAAAAGCAAACAAGGGGAAATAAATAGTCAAGGTATAATGACACCATTTAGAAGCAACAGCGCCCTCCGCCGACAAGAGCAAACTTAACAGTTAGGAGAGTGGACTTGACAATACAGTTGACTTACAGTGCGGGCGGCGGGTTTTGCTGACGCTTCCTCATCAAATTCCGACTCGCGACTTCCTGCTTCCTGCGGGGCCGGAGCGATGCCCCTCCCCCGGCATTTCGCAATCTGCACATCCTGTTTACAAAAAACAAAAAAACATCCTGTTTACAACTTCCGTGTCACTTTGATGAGTCAGTACTCTTCAGACTCAACCGCTAGGCGGAAGTCATCGAGTGCATACAAATACAGTACTTTGGGACTTGCGCGCGACTACTGGGTGTGTTTCGCGCCATTCGGGGATATCTCACCTCATTTCGATGCAAATGGGGCAGGCCGCCCTAATTATTTAGTCGTCGTGTGGCTGCGCCGCGCATGCGCGAGGAGGAATCCGAGCGGCTGGCCTCCCAAAACACCGCTTGCGTTTTGCTTAGAAAAAAAGCAGTTGAAAAAAAAGCTCGGCCAATCAGCTTCAATTACTGACTCCAGATCCACACATAGAAAATGCACGAAACGCCATCAGAAATAATAAAGCAATAATGGAGAGTATAACACCAGGGGCGAAGTTACACGGTGGCCGGGTGTGCTCACGGCCACCCCCATACCTAAGAGAAATATTGTGATTTTTCTTCCATGTGGACATGCACGCTGTCACGAACCCATTGACACGCGCTAGTTATTCATATTAATTGCATATTTATTGCATATTTGTGGGTCAGGCTTAGCCACGGCTGATGGCGCGATCGCCAACACGAGCCAAGACCGCGAGGACGACTAGCGACAAAGATTAGCGTCTTAGCTTCAAGGATATCATCCCGCCGTGACGATCGGCTTCGTTTATTTTATCCTTCGAAGGAGATTAACTGGCATCAAATGAACAATCTGGCTACTTCCAGTAAGCAAGACGTTTGATGTAAAAATCTTTTGAGATTGCGGTCGTGACATTGACAATCAAAAAAGGCCTGAAAGGTTAAAGGCGGGCGCTTTCCATGACAACGAAGTCTGCCCGAGGTCTTCGGAATCAGATGTGATGATAAACCACATATTTTTGAAGACGCCTTGACCCAGAAACTGGGTCGGTACATTTTCTATATGTTGTATATTTTCCGGTGCGTCCGGGAGAAGCTTCTCTCAAGTAAAATTGGCTGCGCTTAAACTCTCCCGAAGAAATAAAGCAGAGGCCCAGCAAATTCATATCAATCTTTATTGTATTTAGAAATTCACGCAACAATTCAGTTTTGTTTTCTGTTTTGGCATTTACAAGACGGACCAAGGCGATGGAAACCGGCGGGAAGGAGGGCACAGAGATACGTAAAGTGCGTTTATCGACAGTTCTTTAATAGAAAAAAGGATCCAAAGGACATGTTGGTGTTAGAAAAGGGCGGGCGGCGGACATGTCACACAGGCAGGCGACGGCTCGATGGAGAGAAGAGAGTGACTTTTTAAAAAAAAAAAAAGTGTGTTCAAATGGAAGAGGAAAAGAAAAAAAAAAAACCAAAAGAGGCGGAAGGTCTCTCAACCCAGGATGAGGCTGGACTTGCCGCCGGGCGGGTTTCTCCGGCCGCCCGGGGTGCCGTTGGCGCTCCCCGACGGGGCGGAGGGCTGTGGCTCCTCCCGCTCGTCCTGCTCCGCCTCGCCGCCGTCGTCTGCAGGCGACACAAAACGTAGCGCCCTTGAGCAATGGAACGGAGACTGGCGCCCCCCGCCTGCCCTTCTGACCAGAAGTCTCAAAATTCACCCGTGAATCCACAGCTATTTCGATCATCCAGTAGAGCCAACGCATAGCGGACTTTCGGCACGATAAGGCGCACCTAAAAACCTCCAATTTTCTCAAAGAGCTGACAGTGCGCCTTATATTCCGCTGGATGTGAAAATACTTTTAAAACAGGCTATTCAAATTGTGCGCCTTATAAAACACGGCGACGTAAAATGATCCAATTCTTTCAAGTTTAGCGGTTCTCAGCGCTAGTTCTGATTTAGTCGTTTAGTACTTGACCAAAGCGGTTTGACGATCTTGAATTAGGATAAAAGTCTTGACCTCACTTGAGGTCGAACCGGTGACTCAATCGGTTTCAAAAAGGTATGACGTCCGTCCCTCGCGTGTACTGTTGATTTCGTAATCGCCGGCAATTCAAAATAAATGAGAGGAAAAAAAAAAAACAGTTCTGCTATGCTATGAAAAAAATGTACGCAGTGGAGGAGCGGTTGAGGCAAAACATAGTCGCTAGTTCTGACTGAGCAAGATTGTTTTCATTTGAAAAGTCCAAAGACAAAGCAGCCATCCTCACGCCGCAAAAAAGGAAGCGCGCAAGCGTGGGCGCGGACGGCGAGACACTCACCGTTGTTGCCTCGTTCTTGGCCGTTCTCCTCCTGTGGCGAAAACATGGGAAGATGACGTGAAGGCGCGACGCAAACACGGCCGCCCCTTCACGCAGACTTGGGACAACGCCCTATCATCACGTGACATAATTAGCAGGAGCGCGAGCGGGAGCAAGAGAGAGGTTCCGGAAAAGTCAAAGAGTCGGCCGAAGCGCCAGACTCGTATTTACAGGCCGATATTTTGTATTTGTTTGAATCCGATCGGATCGGATTTCGGGCGCTCTCTGTCGCCCCCTCAGCCGAATCTAAGCGGGGCCTTCAACTGCGGGAGCAACCGGGCGCTTTCTTGAACTCGCGGGATTTTCCACGAATCCGCAAAAAGTTCACCGCGTCAGCACTTTCCGTCTTCTGATCGGAGCAAAACTTGTCCCGGCCAATCTGGACTCGCGCGACACGTTTGTTGTGATCGGCGCACGGCGACGTATTTCGGAACGAGCTTGAGCTCGGCGCCGCCGCCGCCGCGTGGGTTGGCGCGTCACGCCGTACCCGTTATTTCATTCGTTTGGTGCCGAAGAACTATGCGGAAGTGTGCCCGGGGGCTGGAGAGACACAATCTTTCCAAAGTTTTGTGCCAAACTGGGCAGATTTGGGCACGGAGGCGAGCGGAGCGAGGGAGGCCCGCTTTTGGAGCTTGAGCGTCTAGCCAACGTGTCAGAAGCGTCTCCTCGCCGAGAGTAGAATATTACATCCTCTTCAACCGGCGCAGCGCTCCTTTTCACGCGTCGCGGGCGGCGATCGGGAATGACGGCGGCGCCGGCGCCCTCACCTCTTGTCTTTGGTTCCACACCAAAGCGGCTCCGGAGTTGTGGATGGTGGTGAGCTCCGGCTGAGGGTTCTTGGGGAACAGAATGGGCTGCTGGCAGCGTCTCAGCGGAGCCGAATGCTCGCCGCACAGGGTCCCCGCCGCCGCGTCGCCGGCACCTGGGAAAGGCGGTCGGCGGGCTTTGAGACATTCGGCAAACTTTCAAGCGGCGCGACGGGAGGCGGACAAATTAGAGGGGTTCAGAAAAGTTCATCGCTACGTCCAATGCACTCCGTTGACATCGTTTGAAACCCAATTACGAACGCTATTGGTCTCGACGCAAAACCTTAACTGAAGCCGTCAATACAAAAGGTTAATTGAAGCCGCACCGTCCTTCCTCACTACAAAATGCCACCTGGCCAAATTCTATCCAAACCAAGCAACTGTTAAGGGATGAACTAAATCAGTTCCGTTATTTTGCGTCACTGTATATCCGAGGCCATCCTCTGATAGAGACTAACACGTCCCGATCATTAGATTGCCCACTTTCTTTCTTTCTTTTTAAACGTTGGCCGGTTCTGTATTCAAATTCAGTCAGATGGTAGATTGCGACACTTTTTTACGTTCACGTCCGAGACATAGATTTGCAAAAGTGAAAAGTCCCCCGTTGCGAAAGGTGTCTGGCTGCAAATCTGATTTTGTTGTAGAGGGGTCCTACTGTCCATTTGGCCTTCGGCGAGCGGCCGCATCTTTTTTCTGAGGTTTGCGGACAGTTTGGCTGCCATAAGCCTCGAGTAAATCCGAGCCAAAGTGTCTTTTGGTGTATTGAATCCAAATGCATGTTTTTATGGCTATTGAGATGACGGGAGGATTAAACAGGAAAGCACAGAGACGGATGACCCGTGGCGAATCGGGCTTGCGAGCAGATGTCCCCCAATATGGAGGCTCACGCAATTAGCCGCCCCCAAAGCCGTGCTGGAACTCACCACCGCTGAGGCGTACGATACAGACTGAAGTAGCGACACGGTGCCAAACCGTTTGGAGTTTCTAAACCAACGCGTACTTCGCATATTTCGCGTTTTCCCGTATCCCGGCGAGGTGCTCTTATCCGACTTCATCATCGTACCACAAACGTAGATCATTTTCCTTCCCGTCGCACCTCGGAGGCGTCGTCCATTCAGGAAAGGGTTGCGACTCAGCCGAAGCTACGGAACGGTTGCCGGGTTGCAAGTCCGCCTAATAGCCAGGACAGAGCGTCTTTGTCGCGCCGGGAACAACGGATGCTAAAGAATGAGATGAGCGCCCGCTCGGGTTAATGGAGTGAAGAGCTTCCGCGCCACACCACGTCATTAGCGGCTGCGGCCGGCAGCGTCTTTTAAGAGTCGGCGGCATTTGCCGGATGGCGCGACGCTAACGTCAAATGGAAAGACCGGCGTATGAATGGAAGATAATGCGTGATTATGACATGGTCGTCTTCCTGTTTCAACTCCTGGATCCCCCGGGCGCATTCGCTCAAGTGGCTGCCTGCAATGCTGATGACATGACAGTTCTCCAATCTATTAGTCAGCCCCTGGCTCACTTCGACAAGTCAACGTCATTTTATGATTTGAAAACGCTTACTTCCGGGTACCGTAAAACTCATATTCCATAGGAGATCAAATCTCCGATATGCCAAACATCATTTCTATGCGCATACTATACTGAGGAAAGGAATGAAATACGTTACGGCCCCTTTAAGGCAAGCTTACAATAACTTGCGGACGTATTTGTCGAGACGCCACGACCGCTAACGAACGCGTTTTTATCAAGATGCCTTCGTAGGCAACCTCATGAAGATTTTTTTTTTTTTTTACTAAGTATCGGCGAGTATTCAAATGAAATGTCTCAATGGCAGTCCGGTAGATGCCTCTGCTTCTTAGCCTGGAGAAGGTCGGGACAATGTGCGTCCCCGGGACATTTGCCTCAGCTGAGCAGCTGCTTCCAACAGCCGCTCTAAAGTTAGCAACAGTCAACACCCAAGTCGCTTGCGCCGACGGTGAACGCAAGCCACGACGCGCTTCGGCGCCAACCTTAAAGCGCCGCCGGCGGTGGCCTAAGACTAAGCGGTCTTGTTTGTGCGAGACAACGTGCGAGGTTTGTTTTGGAAACACGCAGGATCGTACACGCTGTACTGGAAGGTTGAAAGCCGTCGCTCGTGATGCGGAAAAAAAAAAGCGGGTTTCAACCAAGTACGCGCAGCCCGGCTGCCTATCGCGAGCGCCTCGCTCGTTACAGGGACCGACCCGCGGAGGAAAGCCAAAGCAAACACTTTCAAGCAAATACTGTAAGCGTCTCCCGCTCGTCGCTGCGGTTAGGAAGTCGTAGAGGAAGGCCGGCCTCAGCTTGGCCTCGGTCAAACAATGCGAGCCGGAAGACGGAGCGTTCCATTAGAATGAAGGGGGCGCCTATCGGTAGCGTCCACATATGGTCAATTTTCGGCTTTCCACGAATCCGTACTCATGAATCGTCTCCACGTCGTCTGTTATTTTTGAAAATCATCCCGAGCAACCGAATCAGGTGAGTTTGAGAGATCGACGGCGTCAAGGCATCTTTGCACTCACTGGACACGTACAGTAACTGCTTAATATGGCGCAAGGTGTTTTTAGCACTCGGCATCTAGTGCAAACTGTGGAGCCTGGAAGGGGGCTCCTCCCACCCGCAGTCCCTTCTGAAGGTTTCTTTTTTCCCCAGATGGGGTTTTTCTTCCTTTTCTGGGGATGCCGTTGTGTATTTGTGAAACTCTGTATGATTTCTTTTTCACCTGTGAAGCCCTTGACTTGACTAACAGAGGCGCCACGCGGATGCAATTTCTCTAAACGGGTTCAAGTGAAAACATGTGACGTCGCTCTCCAGCGAAGTCTTGTGAGTGTGCCGCGGAACATGAAGTGCTTTGTGAAAATGGAAAAAAAAAAAAAGGAAATCAAATCAAATACAGCATCCCACTTAACAGTGACGGCTCGCGAGGACAAAGCCTAAGCTGCATCGTTTGAAGCGTTGGGGCGGGTTGTAACTCTGGCGGGAGCTGACGTGGCTCATGTCTATACGAGGCCCTTACTTGGACTAACCCGTTTCTTTCCATCGAGGGCCGATCTAACCCCCCGCCCCCCCAACAACAAAGCCCCGAGTCAAATTACCCGTATCCCAGCACTGCAGAGTCGCTCTTCTAGCGCACGAGACCAATGGAATGTTCTGCTTGGACGGAAAAATCCAAAAGTGATACTTGTCTTTTGCAAAATGGAGCGAAGCGCTCGAAAGCGGCCCACGTGACAAAAGCGGATGAGCGTGTAAAAAAGGAACTGACTTGGTGGGTTGTTCCTCCGATGCGCGTGAGGATCCTCGGGTTCTGCAAAGATGCTGGAGGCCATCTTGTTCTTGCGCTGGGGGGTGGTGTTCTCGTCCGTGCCGAAGGAGAAGCTGGAGGCGCCGCCCGGTGGCCGAAGTACCCTGGGCAAGAGCGACGCGGTCAGGTTTAATGCTTCGGAGGTGGGCCCTTCCCGGGTCCGGGAAACGCGCCCCTCGCGACAAATGCGGCTTCACCGCACATCAAATTGATATCTTGGTTCTGCGGGCAAATGTCTGAGCTGCAGCTGACCCTCGCTAACCGCTAGCATCGTATCCTTTGACGGCGACAGACACGCGAGGGCAGTCATCTCCATTATTGAATGGCTACACAGAATCCAACGTGTGACTCAACACAGGTCAAAGGTTGACGTTATGTATGTCACCGGATGAAGAGACTTGGTAAGCAAAGTATCATCACAACACAAGGTGAACAAAAAGGAAGACAATCAAAGGAAGAAGGCTTTTTTTCTCATTGTAGCAGGGCACAAAAAGGCCTATTGGACCCCTCCCTCTTTCTTCTTCTTTTTTTTTTTTTGTGCTCTCTCTCCTTGATGAAGGCACCAGCTGACACGCCGAGCAGCTGTCCGAGGCTCTGCCGGCCAAAAAGGAAAGACGGCAAATGCCCGCGCATCCGCGTCTGCCCCGCTTGGCTTGTGTGGGAAAAGCTAAAGCCGAGCTCACCTTCTCGGCCAGGGGATGAGCTCATGCTTTCCACGCGCACGCACGGAGAGCGAGCGAGCCAGCGAGCGAGAGCGAGGCTTTCGGCGGCCTGGCGGCGGACCCCACCCTAGAATCACAACGGCTTTAGCAGACCCGGGCCGGGTGGGGTGTGGTGGGGGGCGGCCAGTGGAAGGACGGAGTGTTTGCGGGGCCAAAGACGACAGCTGCTTCATTTTGGTTGAGATCCGAAGCTCATCGGGGGTCGCCCGATCGCGTCCGGAAGGAACGCTTCAGACACGCAAAGATGAGCGCTAAATGTGACTTCAGAGATCCCAAGGAGAGATTTGGGAGGCTTAGCCAAGCCAAAGCCCCCGCCCGAGCCCCCTTCCGCACTTACTTGCCAGATCGAAATGCTTGATGACTGACACAGATTTGCTCAGCGGAAAAAAAGAAAAAAAACCTTGGGTTCACCTCTCCCTAAATCTGATTGCTCGCACTGAGACAGCACATTTTCTTTGCGCTGTTTTGTGGGCCAAGTGGGAGTCGGCGGGGCGAGATTCATGACTTCCAGCTCTGATACGACCGCATACCTTTTAGCTGAGTCTCCCCGCGGAGGGCTTGACTCACGAATTCAGCTCTTAAAACAACTTTCTGTTATCTTTCGCTTGATGTGGCCCCAAGCCACAATGAACTACTTCTGCGTTCAAACACATTTGAACATCCTGAAAAGTCTTTCTGTTTTCACAACACTGTCAAACTCATTTCAACAATCTGTGGAAGGAAGACTAAAGAACCGTATCACAAGGGAGGGGCTACAAAGTTAGAAGGCCCGGTTGGAAAATGACAAAAGCAAAAAAACGTTGGTTTTTTTTTGCCTAGTTATCGCGTCGCTCAAGCTCCGCCGCCTAATTAGTGAACAAAGCCGAGACAGAAGGGCCCCATGCGGCGCGGCTCAAGTCGAAAGGGCGCATCGGATTAACGTAATAAGCAAGATTGGGTGACAGTTGCGCTGAAGCCCCTGGAAGGTTTAGCGACGCCGCCGCCGCCGCCGCCGCCGCCGGTGTCTTGCTAGCGACGGCTAGCGGGTTAGCTAACGGGGAAGAAGAAAAGGACCTTTCGCCCACCGCATCCGCTCCTTTTGTTCGCCGCCGCCGACGGAGCGTTTACCTGGAACTGCTTTTGGCACCGGGGTCCACTCCTTGGAAGGTGGTGGTCGTCGTCATCTTCGAGGGCTATTTCAGTCAAGTCGAAGCGACGAAAAAAAAAAAAGTCAACGGCCAGGAAGGGCTGAAATGCGGTGGTCTCCACCCGACGCTGTGGCAAGCCTGAAGCCGACCGTCCGCCGAGAACTGCTTCGGTAACGGCAGAACGTGACTCCGCCCACTGTCATTCGTCTTTGCTATGATTGGCCGGAACCCCGCCTAAGTCGTATGTCATTGGATGGCAAACACGGAACTCACCTCTGTTGTTGGTGGTCGCTCCAGTTAGCGAAAAGGCCACTCTGATTTTTCTTTTTATTACACTTCTGTACTTTAAAAATAAATCGATTAAGTAATAAATAAAGGCGCCGATATAGCATCCAGAGACCAATGTACATTTTTGTAATCAACCCCTGGGTGTTTGGGGATTTTTCACCAACCTGGCTTTACTGTCACATAACTTGGGCTCGGTTTGAAACGGTCATAAATACAAATGTATTTTTTCTTTCAACCTCTCAAAATTTTCCCTGGCATCAGCTCTATCCATACACACGTATACTTTCATATGTATATTCCAAGGCTGTTTCGTTTGGAACTATTTTCATTTTTTGAGAAAAAAAAATAGTTGACAGCTATTCAATGTTTCAAAGACGGTAGTATGCAGTTATGTGTTGCATGAAATAAAACGCTTCCCTCGAGCAAAACAAAAATCTTTCCTCCAACATTTAGGTCTTGGATGTAAACCTTTTGTCAACTACAAGTCCCACGATGCATAGCAAGAACTTTGCATTATGGAAGTCAGGCTAAGCCACTCAATTACGTCATTGAAAGGCTTGTCCTCCAGCTCTCCCGGTGGTTTTGAGGTCCCAACACAAAAATTTCTATTGCACCCTGTTCACGAGTTGCCATCGGGTTTTCCATATGTCCAAAATGGACAATATTTCATAGGAGTAAATTTGTTTAAAAACAATTGGTGGCAATTGTATGCAGTTTTTTGTCATCCCAATTCATCAGAAAAATATATTTTTGAAAGCAAAAAAAAAAAAAAATTCCACCCATTAATAAAAATATTTTTTTTTAGAACACACAAGATGCATCCAGCCTCTTCCTCCACTACCGTCCACAAAAAAATTCCCATGCGTTGACCAGTCCGCGGTGACAAAAAGGTTGGGGACCCCTGTTATAGGGGCTTTATTCAACAAGCTGGACAGCTGACAGTGATTTGAAAAAAAAATTGGAGAGCACCACACACAAAAAAGAAGTATACTGGAAAAAAAACAAAACAAACAATAGCTTTATTTCAACAGGTATCTCAACAGACAGTACAGACTGCTTGCATGACGGCAAAATATCCTCCTCCCACTTCCCGGAAAAAAAAAAAAGAAAGGCGTTTGGTCTGGTTATCAGATTAATCAAAACAATTGTCCACACACTCACCACCATACAAATGTAAAAGTCAATTTTCTTATTTGAGCAGTTTTGCAAAAGCCCCGGCGTTCATCGACATGGTTGGAGCGGCCGCCGCTCAAGTGGACTACGCGCACAGTGACTTAATCGCACTCGTCAATTTCGCGGATGATTTGGCCCCTTGTGACCACATTCTTAAAGTGATGTGAACATCACAGACAGTTTTAAAAGAGCTCACCTTTCAAACCCATTTACGATCGGAAGTCTTGTCCTAGCCTGGCCATCGAAAAGGATTCTCGTTTGAGAACGAGTCCAATTTGACAAGCTAAATGGTCAACGGCGATCCGGATTGGTTTTTGTACAAAAAGTTACAGGAGTAACAGGGCCGAGGTTGAAAATACTGTACAGCAGAGTCATCTAAACCTCAAAAGGACAAGATGCGAAAGATGTATAAACCGGGCTGCGATTCAGTTAAACGAGGGACGATGGATGACACGTGGGGACGCTTGATTAAATCACTCCTCCTGTCTGCTGTTGGAACACGTCAATCGTGTCTTCATCTTCCATTTCCAACTGTCGACAGAAAAGAAACATTTAGAAAACTCATTTCCTCTGTCGCAAACTTACAAAAACATTGCACTTTTTTTTTTAATCGCCGTTTTCCCTGTCTGCTTTTTGAGGATAGTCACCTTTTTTCTTTCTTCATTTAATATAGGAGGTGTCAAACTCACTTTTATCACGGGCCGCGTTGCAATGATAGTTTCTGTCAGAGGGCCGATATGACCGAAATCCCTTCAATTTGAGGTTCTTGAGTCACGCTTCCAGTTTTGAAATCAGAAGCTGGTAAAAACTGTTCAACATTTTTTCACGTTGAACAAAAAAACTTTCTAAAATACTTCTCAGCGCTTCAGGTAATGGGGGACTGGCATACAACATCACCGAGCAAATGAAAAGACCCTCTCCATGGCGCAGTTCTCCAAATATGAGGCTTCAAGCTGTTTGTTACTTCCAGTTGGTGGACAAACATCGCATTCAGCTCAATCTTATACGCGAGCTGAACAATTATCTTCGACGCTCGCCCGTCGGAAAATATTCTCCATCAATGTATTCATCGGTAGCAAGTAGAGGTTTGGTTTCCAGTTGATAAACGCAAGGGCCTCCACCAGTGTCCATGAACAGTGACACCATCATTCACAAAGTTATGCGAACATGACATCGGGGAGGGAAAAACGCTAAACTAAAGCGCTGTGATTACGCGCCGCCTTCTGGTCCCATGGCCTACTTGTCAACAGAACGGCTTTTGTCCGTTTAAGAATATTGGAGACAGGGCATGTTTACGCATCGCGGGTCTCGGAAGAGACGCCGAATATGTTTTGTCCGAGGAGATAAAGTGAACATCGCGTCATGAATTCCTGAAGCGAAGAGTCCCCGCGAGGAGCCGCGGCAAAGACGGCACGAAAATCTGGACAGGACTTGACCGAGACTTGACACGAAAGCCGCCGACGCGTGGACGGCAAATCATGTGGATGCCATTGCGTAAGCGCACGCCCTGAACTTGAACAGATTCTCTCGTTGTTTCTGAAAACATCTTACACTTACTTGTGATGGTGTGTCCGTTTCGTTTATTGGCTGTCCATCAAATCTGAATCGGATCTGCCTCATGGACAGTCCCTGGGTGGGGGACACACATACACACAGCGTCAGCATGCAGCTTCGCTTCAGATAGATGCAAGCTCACTAAAAGATCCAATCAAAATCCCGACATGACGGTTGCGGAGTAGCAAAAGAGCAATTATTTGGAACGCGGTTGCAATCATACGTAATGTGATTCAACAGTGTCCAGAATTGTTCACCTGGCTTAAGCCCTGGGTGTCCTGGGATTTTTCACTAACCTGGCCTGATTATTGCCCAATTTGGGCAGAATTTGAAACGGCTTTTTCTCAGGAGCAGAAACTGTCTGTTTAGCTAGATATTACTGCTGACTAAGAGGAACTTTCTTATGTAAAAAAGTAAAAAAAAAAAAAGTACAAATCATTGTCTTATTCTGAGTGTATGCATAACGGGGTTGCGTGACGTGGACTGAGACATTCAAGTAAGGGCAACTATTTCATTAAAATACAACAGATAGAAGACAGGTATCATGCGATTCACTGTTTTCTTCCTCTTCTAGCGTGCCAAAAAGGTTATGGTAACAGGATTGCATGCTTGTTGTGGGATACACGCCCATGAATAATTCTTACTTCAAATGCCGTGTTTATCAAAACAAATGTTGCAAAAGACAGCAATGAAACAAATAATACCATAAAAAAAGATATTTGCGAGTGTCTGGCGCGGAGCGCTCACCTGTCGATCGCAGTAGGCCTTCATCAGTTTGCTGAGCGCCGTGTGCCTTTTGATCTTGAACTGCACCACGGATCCATCTTGGCCTGCCACCTTCAGGTTGATGTGTTCGCTGCCTTCAGTCTTCACGCCTTCCTACGGAACACGAGCAGGGGAGGGGAATTAACACGAACTGTCCAACGAACAAATCAACTAACCCACGCGCGTTAGTGATAACGGTGTATTGGCTCCGCTTTGCATTTGAATGACAGTGAAAGGTCTGTTTTTGGCCCAGTTATTCACGCTCTTGGGAGTAGTCTTAATCGGCCACGAGCCTCGTGAGGACGGGCGTTCAAGACGATGCGTGTTGCGCGGCCCGCCGGGACCGAGCGTCAAGGAGGAGCGGCAGCTACACGGTAATAGCAAACAAGATGTCGGAATTGAAAAAATGGAGAAAGTAAAAATACCCAAGTGAATAATGAAGATGGAAAGTGCTGATGAGGGCAAAAATGAACAAAGTAGAAAAACAATGCGTTTGGAATTTGTTATTCAAGTACTGCTGCCTGAAAAAATAACCAAGTAAAGTACCTCATTTCCACAGCAGATGGGTTCAAAACATACTCAAGTGCAGTATTAAAGCGTTTGTACATCACTACTCAAGAGTACAAATGCCTGAAAAGTAAAAAAAGAATTTTGCAGAATCGGGAATCTCATTGATCACGTTTCAGAATCGATTTAAAATGCTCTAAAATCAATATCATACACATATTGAAAGAATCATCTTATTTTTACCTATGAGGGCTATAAATTTATAGATAGCATCAAAGAGTAGCGGTTATTTTCTTTCCACCTGGTGTTTTTGTGGAAAAAGGCATCTTCCTTATCATTCAAAGCTTATGTCATTACACAAGAAATGCCACCTATGGTCAACTGGTTATCACTCGTCCCAAGACAAATGCACTAAAAGGTCTTTTCTTTACAGAGCTTTGTCACTGTGCAATCATTTTTATATTGGTGCTGCTTTTGTTGTTTTTTCGTAACTGTTTCCAATCTGTTAGTTTGTGAGGCGATGCACATTTCTTTTTTTTTTTTTTAGTACCAAGATCGAATAAAACTTTTAGCATTGTGTTTGTTCTTTGTATGTACTGTATATCTGTTGTTGGACCTCAGGAAGATGCTTTGGTCCCAGCTAGATGCTTTGGTCCTAGCTAATGGGGATTTTTAATCAAATCAAATATTATCATTCAAAACTTAATGTTTTGAAAAAAACACCCTCCTTTTGTTATTCTATATTATTCTTTTATTCTAACAAAGCAGACGGAAGCTGAATGATTCATTTCATAACTATAGACTAAAGCAATGACAATTGAATCAAACAGAAACATTTTGAAATGAAAAATATTTGAATCGAAAATCGATTCCGAATCGAATCGTAGAGCTAAAAATCGAAGTCTAATCCATCTGTCGAGTACAGTATACTTACGAAACAAAGCAGTCAGTCCGGCATTACAAGCAGATAAGATGAAAAATACTCAATTACAGTAATGTAGTGCTCTTACAAAAAACAAAGTTAAGATTGTATCGACATGTCTATTGAAGGCAGACACGAAGTGTGGGTGACACCAGCTGGTCGGATGCACTGTGAGCTCATGCACAAAATGCCGGCCGCGCGCCGCTAAATGCGCGTGCACAAGCCTTCCGGTCTACCCAAGTCGGTTCAACGACTTCAGTTGTGGCTTGCAAACTTAGACCAGATTAGCGCGAGCACGTGGAAATTCGCCTATCCTGCGAGCCCCTGCGCCTCCCACCTTACGGATCCGAATCGGATTTGAAGGCGGCGAGGTGTTGCGGCACTCACCTTAGGCTTCTCATCAGCCATGGTCACTCTTTTGGCGCTTTCTCTCTGCTGCCACACAAAGAACACGGGAGCGCGCACGTGCTCGTTCCCGCTAAAAGTTTCCAAACCCTGCGTGCGCGGCCCCGAGCCGGTGCGCGCGACACACACTCAGCTCCGATTGGCCGCAGGCAGTCACGAGGGCGGACGCCAGCCCGGGCGCGGGCGGGAGAGGCAAGATGCGCGTCACAGAGACTGTCGGCTCAGCGTGAACGCGCATGTCGTTGTTTTCCCTTTGTTGGCTTTTATAACGGCCAATGCACCGAATCAAAGCGCGCATCAACACAAAAGCGGCTATCTCCTAACGAGTGTCACATCCAATGGTGTCTTTATGAACCGACAATGTAAAAACGGCCATCGTATGTTCGTCATTTTTGTGTTCTGAAATCCTTTACTTTAGCTCAAAACGAAATGGCACGCAATTGTCGATGTGTTCAAAATATTATTTCGTACGGTCCTTTATCGATACAACGGCGTCGATTACCAAGGAAGCAAGAGCAGATGGAAAATCAGGCATGAGAACGGGCAGCCTGGTGTGACGTCATCCGGCGGCACCACGGGGGCCTGTCGGCGTATAGCTGGCGCGGACTAAAAACACGTTTGTAGTTCATGCTCATGTATTCGACGCTATATATTTGCTATTTTACAGATTGTCGTATTGTTGATATTGTTCCCTGATGGAGGAGGTCGACGTTGACCCGACAATTACAGTAAGAGACCTTCAGTCGCTTAGTTTTTTTCCCTCGAATTTAGACGTAAACCTCCCGTCAAGTCTTTCAAACTGTACACAAAAGAAAAAAGTCGTTTCCTCTGCCTACAGTTTCATTTGAAGAAATGACGAGTGCCTGTTGCCGTTTTATTCATAACGCGTGATGTTTTTTCTTCTCGCAGAGTATTCCCACATCCAGTCATGGGAAGCATCTGGGTTTTGCTTGGGGTCCAGGAGATATCCTTGTCTACGAGACCCTTTACAAACCAACAGGTGCGTACTTCGTGGATATGAAAAGTATACACACCCCAATCACATGTAAATCCACGTTGAATGCAGGTTGGATCAAAACAGAAAAATCAAGTCAACAGATTCTCCGTGATTCTTGAAAAGATTCATGCTCGGCGTGTCCTCGAGGGCCGGTGTCCCGCATGTTGTCAAATTGTCTATCTCAGACACACCTGACTCAAACGATTAGGACAATTTTCAAGCCTCTGTAAACCTTGCTAAGAAGCTAATGATACGAGTCAGGTGCGTTGGGGGGAGAAAACTGGAAAACGTGCATCCGGGACCGGAGTTTGACACTTACGACATATACCTACTCGCTTTTCAGGAGTTTCAAGGTCATGCAACTCCTTCATCCACGAGGTCAGGAAAGACGAGGACATTTACTCCCCCATTTTACGCAAACTCTTCAACGAGTCACACCACATCTTTGTAGGTCTGCAGGGCATGCGAGAGGAAATCCCCGGCAAGAACAAGAAGTCCCAGTAAGGCCTACCAAGTTAACGGTTAATCATCCTCTCTAAACACAAAGAGATCTCTAAACAAAATTCCTTTTTAGATTTGTCGGCGTCAGTAAAAATTATAGATCTGTAATACGGGCCTGTATAGAAGAGCTTCAACAAGTCGCAGGTTTGAATTTTCATATTATAGTTCAGGATTGTTACCGCCTGCTCTCAGTGATAAGCTATGGTTTATTCTGCTTTTCTTTTTTTTAAAGTTAATACCAAAGACTCAGCGGTGTGTACACAGTATGGAAATCAGGTGTGAACTTTTTTTTTTTTTAATTCAGCATCATTCAGAACAAATGAGTTTTCAAAAAGTGTGATTACTATTTGTTCTGCGTTATCATGTCCTTGTGTTTCTGTTTAATCAGGTGTCAATCTTGTTGGCCATTGAACTGATTTGGAATCTTTGCGAAGTGCTCTTCATTGACGCTGGTCAGTAAGCCACCCCCCCACCCCACCCCCTTTTCTAAGTGACAGCCAACCTTTGTTTGGTTCCCGCATGTGTCCTCAGCCGGCCCCCTGTTGCTCCACCTGCTTGACTGGGTGAGGTTACACAGGGGCGACGTGGACGAGAAGGCGGCGCACGTGCTTGAAAGCGAGAGTCCCGCCGAACACAGCGAGTACTGGGACGTGGTAGGTCACGTGCCCGTGCCCCTCGGAGAAGTCACGTCCATTGACGGATGCGTTTTGTTGCCCAGGTGGTGAGCTACGCGCTGCAGGGCCGTTTGGAAGAAGTCCGACAGTTGCTGGTGAAGCAAGCCAACCTCCGGCCCGCTGCCAGGACCACGTTCAAGCTGATGGACAACCTGCTTAGCAAGATGCCCTTCTATAATGTAAGACCTTCATTTGATTCTTGTTTACAGTTGTCTCCTGAGTACGGGGCAACGCATGCCCGTTGCAACTAACGGTAGCTCGCGTTAGCTGAAGGTGTTTGTGCGTTGTTTTCGATAAAAGAAGCGAGCAGACTGAAATTTGAGCGTAAGCGCCCCGAAGTGAACCCCGGCATTGTTTCCGTCTCCGTCAGCCGGGCGGCGCCCAGACGCCGACGGACTTTGAAGTCAAGTGGAGAAACTGGCACGAGGAAGTGGAGCGCTGCCTCCAGGACAACTCTTTCGCCAGCAACCCGCACCTGGAGCTCATATGCAAGGTCCGACGCTCCTCGGCAGCGCGCCTTTCGCAAAGTGGCGTTTGACATTCCAAGTTGGATTCCCCGGAATGCGTTGGCCTTCCTTGTCATTTTAGATCTTAGCGGGAGATGAAGATACTCTGCTAGAACATAAAGAACTGGTGGGCACCTGGTACAACTTCCTGGTCACGAGACTGCTGTATTCCCACCCCACGGTCAAATCCACCGAGCTGCATTTCTACGCTCAGGTGCGCTTTGCCGTCCGTGCCGCGTCTTAACGTGCGCTGACCGCCGCCTTTGCGCGCTCCTGGCAGTCGTGCATGACCATGTTTCTGGACCCCCGGAGCGCGCCCGAAGCCCTGGACAGCATCTTACTGACGGCTTTCGAGTTCGACATCCATCAGGTCATCAAGGACTGCAGGTAGCGCGCCATCGCCGCCGAGTCGCTCGGCCGTTTTCTACGTGACTCCAGTCGTAGCGGCACCTAAATTCTTTCCTCGTGTGTCCTCTCAGCATCGCTCTTAACAACTGGTGGTTCGTGGCCCATCTGACCGATCTGCTCGATCGCTGCCAGCTCCTCCAGTCTCACAATCTGCAGTAAGCTCCACGCCAGTGAGCAGACATGTCGCGCGGGCTGACGTTTGACGCCACCGTGCATCGGGCCCTTTTTTGTCTTTTTAGCTTTGGCTCCAACTTGAGAGAGTTCTTGCTGTTGGAGTACGCGTCCGGCCTCTTCACTCACCACAGGTAGCCCCTTTTTCAATTTCGGCTCATTGACTTTCGGCTCTTTTCCAAGCGGTTTCCCACATAATGGCGTGGCCGCCCCATCGCATTCTGTCAGAGAGTTGCTTTTCAAAAGGTTAATGCGAAAGTTGGGGGAAATGCGCGATCATGTCCAAAATTGACAATATTTCTGATCATTAATGGCAGTAAAGGAGCCTGACGCGCAAGCGCTTTGAAGCAGCGTGGCATATTGAACGTTGTTTTGTCACTCTGCAATATTTTAGGCTCCTATTTTTTTTTTTTACATGCCTTTTCCTTTGTCATCACACATCAGAACGCCCCAGTCGATTCCAAATTTCCCTTCAGAGGTTCAGCTCGCTCATAACTTTAGGCTACCGGGACAAAACGTCAAATTGAGCAAGCCAAGGAAGGTCTTGAGTGCTAGCGGAATGCGTGTTGTGTTCAGTCTGTGGCAGTTGGCCGTGGACTACTTTGACCACTGCCCCGAGTTTGGACGCGTCTACTTGGAACTGCAGATGGAGCGCATCCCTTTAGACACGGAGCGCAAAGCTCTCAAGGTGCTCAGGATCTGTGAGCAAAGGCAAATGTCAGAGCAAGGTATCTTTTTCCCTTTTACGCGGTGGCGTTGGTATTTTGAAAGGCAGTGATTCTCAGTGCACTGCTAATGTGCATTGCATTCTTTATGGTTTGTTTTTCTTTTTTTGTACCCGTTCTTACCCAGTGCGCAGTATTTGTAAGATCATGGCCATGCGTGCTCTGAGGAACAACAGATTGGGCTCGGCTCTCTCCTGGAGCATCAGAGCCAAAGACGCGGCCTTCGCCACTTTAATTTCCGAAAGGTTTGTTCGCGCCCCGAGGGAGGAGAAAAAATGCAGATCGCGTGTTGTGTTAGCTACCTCGCAATCAACCCATCCCGTCAACTTGTGCACACATTTGTTTCTGTTCAGGTTCTTACAGGATTACTGCGCCAGAGGGACTCTGTCCGATTTGGACCTCATAGACAATTTAGGTCCGGCCATGCTGCTCAGTGACAGGCTCACGTTCCTCGGTATGCGGCAAGAATACAGTTACCGCGCTGTAAGGCGCAACTAAAAGCCTTCGCTTTTCTCAAAAGCTATCGCGGTAAAATACGGCCGAGTTTGGATTAGCATCGCTGTCGGTCCGAGCTTCAGGCTTTCTGATGGGTGACGATCCCCATCAACTGACTCGAGATCTGGCATCGGCTCGCTTCCCGCCGTAGGAAATTTTTTTTCATCCTTTTTTTTTTTTTTTCTTGCGCCTATTTTAGGAAAGTACCGCGAGTTTCACAAATTGTATGGAGAGAAGCGCTTCAGGGAGGCGGCAGAGCTTCTCCTCTCTCTGATGACTGCCAAAATCGCCCCCAGAAGCTTCTGGATGACTCTGCTGACTGACGCCCTGCCGCTGCTGGAGCAAAAAGAGGTCAGGAAGGCAAATAAGTTTGGGCGCGCTGCATATTATCGGCGTCCGGTGGCAACTGGGTAGCTCCAACTCCTCAGGCTTTCCAAATCGCGCGCAAAGGAAACGTCGCCTTTTGTATTGCTGCGTTTCAGATCATCTTCACGTCGGAACAAACTTACGAGCTCATTTTGTGTCTGGAGGAATTCACGGCCGCCGCGTCCAACACCAACCCCGCCGCTTCCGAGAGCGACGTCCCCATGCAGGTACGCGTCTCCTCGGCGTGCGGAAACACCGTACCGATTTGTCTTTTGACACGTGGTCAAATGAGGAAGAGCTGCAGGTGACCAAAGTGGTGGAAACGGACCAGTAGTACAGATTTGCGCATAAAATAAGGGGGGGGGGGGGGGGGGGGGGGATCATAATATTTGTATTTATTGTACTTTTTCATTTGCGTATTAAGGAGGAAGAGCTGGAGGTGACCAAAGTGGAGCTCCTGAGACTCGCCCTGGCCAGGAACTTGGCAATGGCCATCGTCAAAGAAGGCACAGTAGAAGTGTGAACGCTCGGCGTGCCAAACCTTTTCTATTGTTTCTGTACGTTTGCAACTAAAATCCCGTTTTTGATAATCACCCTGGTGACGGTTCCTCAATGACACACATCAGCTTCCGCTCGCACAGTAATATTTATTTCATGCGACAACGTACAAACGTAAAAGTCAACATTCCGCTTACTCACAGACGACAATACGGGAGATTTGATTTATGTACACTTAACACACACTTCTCTTCTGTACGGCTCATATGCGAACGAGGCTTACGCTCGTAGTCACCGGGACGTATTTCACTGCTGGATATTTATTTTCACCCGTGTCCAGAAATGTCATTTCACATTGTCCGGGTTCAGTGTCGACAGACGGCCCGCTAAAAGTTTCCAATCGCTTCTAGATACCGCAAGACGTGGCGTCGAAGCAAAACTTGAATCTGAATGAAGCGACGTAGTTCCTTGGCGCGATGTTGCCCCCAGATAGCAGAAAAATGCCAAACTGTGAAAACACAGCACTTCATTGTACTTTCCCACACTTATAAGGAAGAATATAAGGAAACATACCGGTAGATCCTGAAGAATAATCTCGCAAACAAATAAAAGCCGTGTTACACTTAAAAGTTATTTGATCCTTACAAAGGATGATCCTGACAGGGATATCGCCATCAAGATATTCAAAGCAAAAATATGTTGCCAAGACAATAAATAAAACGAACCGCTAAAATACTGAGAATCTGACATTTGAAGAATCCGACAAATGTACGTGGACCGTATTTCTCAATTGCCTGTACGTCAATATATTCAATTACAGCTATACATAATCGTTTTAAGCCTCGTAAATGTCATACTACGAATTCCACATTCGAATTAATGTTATTCAAACGTGTGTGTGTGTGGGGGGGGGTCTGTTTTGATTTACTCGGTAAGTCGACCCCCCTAATAAAATAAGGACAAAACTCTACTTGTACTCCTGAGAAATACTGTGTAGATTTTTCCATTATGATATCAGGATTTTCCCAAAGCTCGTGACCACTTAAGTTTTTTTGTTTTTTTAATTGGTGAGTTTAATTCCTGAAAAGTTCGTCTTTTGCGTGTGTTCCCCTTTTAAGTATGAGTGTGCTTTTGTTTTTAGCGAACGGAAAAAAAAAGGAAAAAAAAAAAGTCAAAGCTCTATCTACATCAAAGCTGAAATCTGTGAAGCAACCAAAATATGAAGTTGTTATTGCGGTGATGCTCGGTGTCCTTCGCGGAGGCCGGAGTTCTGTCGGATGGTGTGGGCGTGTCTTTATAGACGTCCCCACGCCTCCGGCGGGGGAAACTGGTCCACCTCGCCCACCTCGTTGCACGGCGCGTCCCCAAGCGTGAACGCCAGCTTGTAGCGCAGGCGCACCTTGTCCTGAAACGACAAATGTTTAACTTTGCTGAATGTAGCTGCTGCCTAGTAGGACGTAAATTTGCGCGCGCGCGCGCCAGCGACGCCTCGCCTGCGTCGGATTGGCCAGCAGCATGATCTGCGTGATGGAGGCCGGGGGCAGGACGGGGTTAAAAGCGGCCAATTCCGTACCCGAAGGAGGCTGCAGCTTCACCTTCATTGCCTGGAACGGAATGAGGGGGGAAAAATTGAACTTTTTTTTGAGAGGGGGGAACAGAATCATCAACATTTTGTGAGCCTTTCCCATATTTACGCGTGAGATTTGCCCAAAAAATTAAAACGGCGAGCGCAAGCGTAGGAGCGCGCGTGACCTTTGGTACGGCAGCCTGCAGTTGCACCCCGTGAACAGGGAGCGGCGCCGTGTTGAGCATGGACACCACCATGACCAACACGTCGGGTCTGCCGGGCGGAGAGTCCGAAGCAAAGTTGAGCAGAACCCGAACGCCGTTTTTGTCGTAGGCGGTGACCGGCAGAACTTTACCTACAGAAAGAAAGACGCCTTAGGCCAGCCACAACAACGATCAAAACATCCCCCGGAAACTTTTTTGCGTCTCACTGGGTCTGATGGCCTCCAGGGGAACGTGGACGTTGCTCAGGGAGATTTGCGCCGTCCGGGCGGGGCTTCCCTGGAGGCCGGCCGGGGCCGGGGCCGGGGCCGGGGACAGGCAGCGCGACGGCGGGAGGGACGCCGGGTTTGGCGAGCTTGACGCGGCCGCCCCGAAACCGCTCGCCGTCGTCATGGGACTGCAAAATCAGGCAGGTGGCACTTCGTGTCATTTACCAATTGCCACTGAGAAAAAAAAAGTACAGTAAACTCACACGTAGGCGTAGAACTCCGGTCCTGGAAGGCCG
This sequence comes from Hippichthys cyanospilos, assembly GCF_059441005.1. Lineage (NCBI taxonomy): Eukaryota > Metazoa > Chordata > Actinopteri > Syngnathiformes > Syngnathidae > Hippichthys > Hippichthys cyanospilos. The sequence goes on from NC_142384.1 coordinate 18,671,026, forward strand.
GTATGCCGCATGTTTTTAATGCTTCTCGCTCAAACGCACCTGATTCAAATGGATAGGAAGCTTTTTCTGCGGCGCTTGCAGATGAGCTAACGATTTAAATCAGGTGTGAAGAAATCGGGAAAACGTGCGGGATGCGGGCCCTCGGCTGGAGTTTTTGACACTTTTGCTGAAGGTCATAGGTGTCAAATTCCAGTACCGGAGAGCCGGTATTTTTCTCTTCCGGCTTGAAAACGGGCCCGATCATTTGAATGGGGTGCGTGTTTCCAAAACGTGCACGATACCGACCCTCCAGGACTGGAGTTCCACGCCTATGCTTGAGGGCTATCCAAAGTTACATGACTTTACTCAAACCAAAGTAGAATGCTGACATTACTACTTCCTTAAATGCAATGGAATAAATGAGTAATTTTGACGTTCTTTTGCCTGGCACCTCTTGTGTTCGGGGAAGCCCATCATAGCCAAGTCTTGCAGGTCCCGGAGCGAGGTCGAGGCCGCTTCCACGGGGGGGCCGAGCGCACTTGCGAACAAATCCGTGCCGGATGCGGGCGCCTGAGCAAATGGAAAGCCCTTGCAGCCTTTCAAGCATATCCAAGAAAAGATTTAGCCAGATGAAATCCATTGTGTTTTGCCAAACCGTTGGTGCCTATCCCCGTAACCAAGAAAATAGCCGAATTCCGGCGGAAAATTAAGGGTGCGTACTTTATGAAGGGGCTTCTGGTAATTCGTCCTCCACGACGGCAATAGCCACTAGAAAGGGTTTTCACATTTTTGGCTCGCATAGCCCACCTGCAAAGAAGTCCACCGATCGGACGTTTCCGTCAGCTTCGGTCTGGACCGGTCGCTCGGTGACGCGGGGCGGTGGTCGTTTAGTCCTGGGGGCCGGACAACGTTTGTTTTCACCCGGGTGCTTTTCCAGCGGCGCGGAGGCGTCCGCTACCTAACGACAGCAGCTGGCGATCCAGCAGCGAGAGCGCGGGGGATCCCCGGGCCCCGTCGCGAGCCGCCGCTTCGGGAGGCGGCGGCAGGGCGGGGAAGGACGCCTCTCCCAGGATGTCCGACAGGTGGGCGGGGAGCGGGGCGGGGGCGCTCGGCGGGTCGGCGTCGCCCAGGTCGATGAGCGCGTCCGTGGTCTCCGGCGAGTCTGGCGGCCACCGGACCGTGCTTTCTGTCACTCCTTTGCGCATTTTCGACGTGCGTGTATATTGCCTAAAACTATCAAGAAGAATCTGACCGCCGCGCGCGTGCGCACGAGGCTCCTGGCCGTCTCCGTCGACGGGCAAGCCCTCCACTATCTGCTTGTAGGAGTTGATGACTCTGGAGAGGTCGTCGCTGGCCTGCAGGATGTCACCTGGGGACCATCGTCCGCCCGAACCCCGTTAACCCATTTGCCGCCGGCGACGGTTAGCGTAGTGGATGAAATCCGATTGAATGGATCGCGCGCGACCGATTCGTCGGGGCAAACGATTCCACGCACCTAAACTCGCGTCGTCGTCCTCGGCCTCGGTGGCCATTTTGAACGCGGCTCGCCTCAGCTTGTCGCAGCGCTCGTACAGTTCCTGAGGCCCCCGACAAGACGTCGGCCGGGCGCCGCTTCCACGTAGCCGCGCCGCGCCGCGCCGCGCCGCGCCGCGCCGCGCCGCCTCTTTTGAGGACCAACCTTGATGATCTCCTTGTCGGCTTCCGACGACGAGTCTTTGTCGTAGTGGGAGAGCATCTCGGACAAGAGCTTGACGTTGATGTTGACCTCCTCCAGCGCGTTGTTGCGCTTTGACGCCTTCTGGACGCGCGCCTCGTCCTAAGCGGAGGGGGAGCGAGCGAGGGTGGAAGCAAAGGAAGGCAGGGAGGAGAGGGATGAAGGAAAGGATTAGGAGAGGGAGGAAGGAAGGAAGAAAGCAAGGGAAAGCACTCACAACCCTGCAGAATCATAAGTGTTTCCCACCTTATTGCGACCAAGTTAGTCATTCTTTTGAACAATATTAGCAGGTATCTTTGCCATAAATAAATCTCTCCAATTGCAATCATCTGAGAACGATAGGATGGGGTCAATTTTAATCACGTGATCAGGACATCCCCACCAGCAAAATAATTGTATTGAATATTGATTTTTAGTGGTTGGAAACACAACTTGCCCTGACTGAGAAGTGGCTCACCTCTTTCACCATATTTTTGATTAACCTGTTGGCCTCCTGGAGGTCTTCAGGATTTTTGCTGCGGAGAAGCTCAGCCAGGAGCTGTGGACACGCATGCAACAAACACAAAACGCTCTTAAAACAACAAAAATACATGTTTCGTATGAAATGCTGAAAACGCCTTACCGTTTATTTTACAAACTGTCAACACGGGTATCAAACTCAAGGACCGGGGGCCAGATGCGGCCCGCCGCCGCACCATTTCACGTGAGCCGCAAAAAGCAAGTCGCGCTTCTACTTATGTGGTTTTTGGAAAATTGGAACCGACATTTCAAAAAGCGGTGTCATAAATACTATCGCAGAAATTTGGCATGATTTTTTTTCTACAGCCGCTTCTCCTTTGTTTGACACCCCTGCAATGCCACAAAAAAAAGGTGGCAACTGAGAGGCATTTTGCAACCTAACCTTGCCCATATCCTCGTTGTCAAACACGGGGTGTTTGGGGCGCGTGGGCGGAGAGGGAATCAACGTCCGGTCCGGCGGCAACTCCGGGTCCCGCGTCACCAGCCCTGCGTCGGGTGGCAAGAGTGTCGGACGGAGCCGAGAGGGTCCATCCAAACGGCGTGGGCTCCAGCCCACCTTGTCTCCTCAGGGTCTGGTAGGCTTCCTTTATCTTGCTCTCGTTGGAGAAGGCCACCGTCCAGCTGTACAGCATTTCCACGATCTTCGTCTTCACCTTCTCGGGCGCGCTGTCGCCCATGTACTGCCAATCGGCAAAACGGAGAACGCGGCCGGCCGCTCTTTAGCGCTTTATCTTTTACGCCGCGGGTATCAAAGTCCAGTCCTGGAGAGCCGTTACCCTGCCTGTTTTGGAACCTTCTCTCTCAAACACACCTGATCCGAAGCATTCACGAGCTTCTGCGGAGCTTACCAACAAGTTCGTCGTTTGAATGCATCGGGGAGGGAAAACTGGAAAACATGCAGGATAGCGGCCCTCCGGGACCGGAGGAGTTCCACACCTACGAAAACCGGCTCACCTTCGGAGACACAACTTTTATCAGCTCGTTTAAAAATCGGTACTTCCCAACTTCGTTATGAAACCTCCTCCCGCAGTTCTTCATGCACGCTTCCAACACCTGCGCACACGACCAAAGCATTCAAAGCAATTGTTTGCACTCAACTTTTCTTTGTTCTTACTGTGAGTGCCTGAAGCGCTTCCCATTCTTGCGGCGAATGGATTTTGTGGACCAGGAGTGGGATTGCAATTTGGGGGCTGCAAGAGCAAAGTCCAAATGATATTTTATTTCTAGCAAAAAGCAAAAAGCGGTGCAAACGGAAAACGAACCCTTCCAGTTCTTTGTTGACTTGGTCACAGAAGCCAATGATGTACTCCCAGTCCTCTTGTCTGTTTGTCGGATGAGTGGCTTTGTCTGGTGCACACATGTACATGTTCACATCAGTACATACTGATCATCAGTCCGATCGTAAAGTGCAAATCTTGTGTCATGTCAACTGATTTAATACATTGAAAATACACCTCTAGTCTCCACCCTGATGATTGAAATGATGCACACGCACATACACGACCGCAACGGCGTCCAAAGTGCCAGAAAGCAATGCTGACAACTGCTGTATGTGATAATCGACCGTCTCGAAACGTTGGCGGTTGAATTTGCATAGCTACTGGTGTCTTTTAATTGATAAAATTATAATAATCACTCACTGAGCCAGGATTCAAGCGACTCCCCTTCCTGATACGCCATAGCAATCAAAACATCGCGATACATCACGAGCGTGTGAACGAGAGTCGCACATTCTGGCATTCTACATACAATGTAAATAAAAGAAGACAGAATACAATGAAAATTAATTTGAAATCGTTTTGTTTTGACTCACGGCGATGTTTTGAAAAACTGATTTTCAAATGTATTATTTTCATAAGGCATCTGCACGGGCTACTAACTGTGTGTCGGGGTCCTGCTCGATATTTCCAACATGGCAGCTTCCATCTCCGGATTTTTAAAACCTTGGACGCCCAGGTAATTTCACATTGTAAACGATAATCGCAAGAGTAATCAACACAAGATTAGATTGAATTTGAGTTTACCCTTTCAATCCTTAAAAATAAAAACAAGTGTTAATTTCCGGAGAAATGTTGCTCCATCGTGAGAGAATCTAGCGACCCGAGTACAAGCCAATTGACTTAATGCGTGCTATGTTTTTGTTTGAAACTACCATTTGCTTTATAAAACAGTCCTTTGGTGTTATTTGTAGGTTTCCCTCATCATTCTGCGTCAGATATCGCGTAGAATTACATATACAATGTAATGGGATCGGGATTAAATGTACAATTTTCCTGCCACATTTTTACACAGGAGTGGGAGTGAAAAGAAATGCTGTTGACACAAGGTTGACTTTGACAATGAGAGTGCCACTGCATCACCCGGTGCTGTGAACGTGCAATTACTACTCGCACAGCCGAAGCAAATCCCGAGCGTCACCGTGAATGACTGTTTTGCTTTTGCAGGGTGTTGGCGACGCGATGGAGCAGATACAATCCGTACTACCTGGAGCCCGAGGTGAGGAAGGAGGCGTACGACAAGCCAGAAACGGAACTCGGCGAGGAGGAGAAGGAAGAACGGGCGCTCAAGACTCTCAGGCCCATCAAGGCGGCAACAAACGGCGTCACTAGCTCTGTTTTCCACGATCCTGCCATCAGGTAATGCACACGCATCCTGGCAAAATCGCTTACGCTCTGTTCTTAGTACGTAGAAGCGTGGATATTTTGGGTTGTGCCGCTCGACGTGCTCAAGAGTAAAAGTCGACGGAGGTGCAGTCGTGACCCGGTTTTCCGGACCTCCCTTATTTTTATACTTGCTTAGCTCGCACCCTTGTTCACAACACACAGTGTGGAGTTGCTGATCGTTTGGAACTTTTGCTTTCCCAGTAAGTTCATCAACATGATGATGAAACACGGCAACAAAGTTTTGGCAAGGGAGATCATGACGGAGGTATGACCCACCATTCGATGTGCGCGCATCGCTACGTAGAATTTAATAGCCGCGCTATCTTTGTCGAGTCAGTTGACAATGCGCCCTCTCGTTCCAACAGACATTGGAGCATATTAAAAGGAAACAGGTGGAGAAGTACCACAAAGCGCCATTGGGGAAGAGAGAGGAGATTGAGTGCAACCCTTACGCCATCTTCCATCAAGCTTTAGACAACTGTAAGCCTGTTGTTGGTCTCGCCAGCATCCAGAAGGGTGGAAAGTTCTATCAGGTCAGTTTCCATCACGTGCATTTTACTATATTGTAAGTCGCTAATAGAATAGCAAAGCTTTTTCCCAACCACTTTTATAATTTAGTAGTATTCACTTAAGGGTTTCTGAGCATCTTTTGGAACGGACTAGGCTATTTACATGTAAAAAGTGGCTCTACTTCTGAAAGATTGACGGTATGCAACGACTTCCGGCGCAAATTGATTTTGTAAGCAGAGCTGCCGCCGTATCCCTTTTCGTTAATGCTTCCAATAATCACCTCAACATCAAGGCTTGAAATAAATGAAAAAGTCCTCCTGGCCTCTCAGGTGCCGGTCCCGCTCACGGACAACAGGCGACGCTTCCTTGCCATGAAATGGATGATCAACGAGTGCCGCGACAACAAGCACCGCCGCACGCACATGTACGAGAAACTTTCGCAGGAGCTGATGGCGGCCTCCGTCAAGGAAGGAAACGTCTTCAAGAAAAAAATTGAGACGCACAAGATGGCCGAAGCCAACAGAGCGTACGCGCATTACCGCTGGTGGTAAAGGTGCGCGGGACTGGACTCGAAAGAAATTCTCAACCTCGGGCTACGCCCCCGTACGCGCAGCGCAGTGGCATGCTGTAGACCTCCTTTTTTCAGTGGTCCGGTTGGGGCAAAAAAAGGAAAAAACATCCCCCGTTTTTGACTTGTTGGGTCGCATCCCAATCAAAGGGGACTGTTTTTTTTTTCAAAATCTAAGATTTATTGGAAGAAGTACAAGTTGAAAATATTCACAAACTCCCTGAATAAACCTCTCTTTCACGCAATTTGCTGGTAAAGAAAATTTGCTCGCAGAACTTGCAAATCTTAATAAAATATTTCTCAAAAGTCCGACAGATAGTTCGATTTCCCTCGCCGTCCGTCCCGCGTAAAAAATCCAAAATATAGCGGAAATATTTTCAGAAAACGCACTCAACTAAAATAAATAAAAGAACAACTAATGGAGCCGTGTGGTCCAAGTCCGAGGACTCGTCCGTCGCCGGCGGATACGCCCCCTCCCCCTTCAGTCCGCAATCTCGCTGTAGTAGTATCTGTGCGCCGTGGGGCTGAGCAGCCAGCCCCCCGCCCGGAATTCCAGGATCTCCAGCAGCAGCAGGCGGGCCATGGAGCTCAGGCCCTCCTGGAGCAGGAAGCCGTCGCGCAGCAGGTAGAAAAGCTGGTCCATGCGCTGGCCGCTGGACTTCTCCAGCTGCTCCCCGATGCGGTGCAGCTGCAGCACCAGGCAGTCCACCTGGGGGGAGGCCGCCATCAAACGCGCCGCGGCGGTTCGCGCCACAATCAAACGCGCCGCGGGGGGGCAGCTAAAGGGGGCGGCTAGGTTTTTCTTCGGAAACTACGGATGATGAATTACAATTGCTTGATTTACGGCTCCTCCGACGTTAGCAAAAAGCTCAGCAAAATAAACGCTGCGCAAACGAGTGGATTTGCTTCACGCCCCAATTGGTTTTCTCTGAATTTGAAAAGAAAGATGCCTTGTTCCCGCCGCGACATTACGAAGCGTTCAATTGGCTCGGTTCCAAACGAGCTTGGCCGATACCTTCGCGTACGCCCGTTTGACAATGGCTAAGTGCCGTCTCGCTCACCTCCTCTTCATTCATCAGAGCGTCGGGTTGCGCCAGCCTCGTCAGGCAGTCGTACACGGGGTGGACCAGCGCCACCATGGGCATGTTGTTCACCTTAGCGGCAGCGCCAGGAGGAGAATTCAGTCGGACGCCATGGTTTGAAAGAAAAGCGTCAAAAAGGCTCCAAATCCTACGCGCCGGCCCTTTAAGATTGAAGCCCGGCGAGCTATTCAAAGCTTCCGTTTGCCGTTCGATTCGGCCATTTTATCGAGGCGAAGTCGAGTCCACCCGCGAGTCGTTGGCACGGCACGCGCCTATTTTATTCTGACTCGGGCGCGTGCCGTGCGAACGACTCGCGGGTGGACTCGACTTCGCCTCGATGCGACGACAACTCCGTTTGCAAATCCAGATCCGCAAATGCAAAAGATCAGAGCCGCCAATCCGGAGGAGAGATTCACGCGCAGGGTCATACTCGTACGAATGGCGAAAGGAGCATACGTCTTTTTGACGGCAATCCTACCATAGCTAGCGCGCCAATAAAACAAAACAAGGCCTGAATTTAGCATTGGGCAGATGAGAAGCTGCGAGCTTCTGGAAAGATGACTTCAAAAAAAAACAAAGCGTCGATGTTTGCGCTCACTTTGAGGTAGTCGTAGATGTTGCAGATAAAGGTGACGAAGCAGACCCACTCCTGGAGGGAGCGCGTTCGGGTCCCCTCGCGTTCCTTGAACTCCTGCTGGAGCCTGTTGAGCAAGTTTCTCCTGAACACGCTGCCGTTGTTCTGCTTGGCCTCCGCCTGTACCACACATGGGATTTGCACTATACGATGCAAATCGGAACTCCGCGAGCCCTAAGATATGCCTGGCACTTCAGACAACACTTTTAACCCCCGGGTGTCGGGCTCGGCCGCGCGCAAACGGCCCGCGAAGCTCGATGGCTTCGCGAAGCTTCATTTGGCCGCCGGCCGGCGAACAATAGCCTCGCTGCTTTACTTGCGATAGAGAAAGCGCTTCCGCGCTGCGGTTGCGTGACTATACACCGGATCCGTTTGGACGCGACGGAAGCACCTGCACGATGGTGTAACAGATGCGTCCCGCCTCTTTGCTGAACACTTGGTCCTTCAGCGACTGATCCACAATGATGTTGGACACCTTCTCCAGATTGACAGAGCCCGGATCTGGAAGACACGGATTACCCGCTTGGAGGCCACAGCCGCGTTTTGGGTATCGTTCCGACGTTCGACTCACCTTTCAAGGCCGTCTTGAGCAACGTTTGCGTTTCCAGGTCAAACGACTGGATCCTGTAGTCCTCCGGTGGAGAGTTTTCCATAGCTACGGACTACACCGCCCAAGGGAATCAGTCACTCATCCCCTACTTCCCAAAACCTACGTTGTACAGGGATTTGGCGGTGGTACCGCCTCTCGTTATGAAAAATTCAGCTTGCGAAACGCCTAGCCGGAAAACCATTGTCTCTAATAACCGGAGAAAATTCAAGATACCAGAGGCCACGCTGTTTGCGCAATGTTGTTTGGCGCTAACATGACCGTCGCCACATTCCTATCACTACCGTTGTTTGTTAGTTTGGCATGCGTTTTTATCATTTATTAAAATGCCTGCTTGCCCACAAACAAGACAACAGTTTTTTGCATTTTCATCCTTGCTCTTTTCGTCCACACTTCCCACCGACTATTTACACTGTAGAACTAACAGACAGAAAATGTACATTAGCCCAAACGCAATCGTGGAATTTGCTTTATTTTCAGGTAACTTTCAAAGTCCACTGCATAAAATAAACAACGCCACTCTAAATCGGAACTCCTTCCTAAACTATTTAGCAGGTAGAGACAACAATAGCTCCAAAATCCTGTGCTGTCATCAAGTTGGCTGCGGACTGATGAGAGCAAGGATTAACATGTGAGCGCAAAGTCGGCTCACATTCACGTCGCAACCTTTAAAATGTCAAATGAACAAGTTAGTCTAACGTCCAACACACGCTGGGTCGTTTAAGAAATTGGTGTCACGCCGCCGTACATAAAACTGATGTTTGTTGCGTGGACGTCGGTCGCGATGCTAGCGAGCTAGCCCGTTATGCTCAACAAGTAGGAGATAAGTTTAACGCAAGGAACAACAAAATGTCCATTTGTAAGCAGCGGAGTCTCATAGTTTAGTACTTACATTTGTAAAATACTGCGCGTACTGTAAGGTTGACCGTCGGTCCTCCGCGTCTTCACGCGCATAGGTATCCCGTACCCGGAGACGTTCAAAGATGAAATAATCTCAACGAGAAAATAGAGCGTAAACTCTCTTGGGTAAATGTCGACTTTCAAAGATACGAAATCAGTACAAGAAAAATCACCGCCGCTGGCTGGGCTCGCGCAATGTGAAAAACCATCTCCGTTGCCCTCTAGCGGCAAAAGACTGTAAAATATTCATTGGATGTCTTGAGTTTTGTATTTTTACCGCGTTGATTATTGTTGCGGCGTTGCAATTCGTTCTACGAAACATTTATCATTATCTGCGAAGGTATTCTTCCCTTGTTATTTTCAAGCGGCAATGACGTAGTTCCGTCATCACCCGGAAGTACTTGGAACGGCCACAGGCGGAAGCCGCATTCATTTGTTTTGTTCACTTTAGACTTTCCGAGGATGCGTCGAGGATTTAAGGCGTATTTACATAAAAGCCAGCAAATTTAGCCGAGTAAGTGGACTACGCTGTTTATGATGATTTCATTCCTTGTCGCAAAATGTTCTCGCCGTTAGCTTAGCTTTCATCCAAGTACAACGTGCCCTCTATCCTCGGGTTTGTTTGCAGAGCATGCTCACACATGACAACTCTCCGGATTCTTTCTCAAGTCGTTGTCCTAATTGTTTTGATTTGTGTCTCCGTTTGATTTTTTTAAAAAAAAAGAGGCGTCAATCCCATGTGGAGTCAGCCCAAAGGTTTGCTTTTCTCTCTCGGATTCTAGGCGTGGTCGGAAACCGAATGAGCCTACCGGCGCTTCCAGCTTTCAAAATCCTGGCTTGACTTTTGATGAATGATGACGAACGTAAATTCTAAGCTGGGAGTGATTCGAAAGCGAACCAGTCATTGTTTTATCTGATGGCAGCAGCACAAAGTGATGGTTTGTGATTTGTGAGTTTGAACAGGAGGCGACATGGTGGGCTATGACCCCGGGGCAGAGGGGGCACCGCTCAGTGCCCAGGAGGCCGCCCTGGCAGGCTCCGCCGCCGGCATGCTCACCCGAGCCCTCATCAGCCCTCTGGACGTCATCAAAATACGATTCCAGGTAGCGTGACGTACAATCCCGGCGCCGTCATCAACTCGCCCGTTCTTGCTGTGCTTGCTGTTGCTCAACTGGAGCTCATTGTCACACGAACATCGCAGGCACCGTCAAGAAAGCACATCAAAGACTGTAAAAAGTGTCCCAGAAGCTGTTTAGCGGGCACCCGACCAAGCCTTGCGAAACTTTTCAGGTGTCCGTCCACAGGGGTGTCCAATCCCTTCCCTTGGTTGTAGTCTCACGAAGAGCCGCGGTTGGCCTCGGATTAACGGCGCCTGGACATCCAATTGGAGGCAAGCCCGTAGTTACTCCACCAAGATGCGCGATTGGTTCCCGGCGCCACCCGACTCCTCGACGGGAGCAGATTACGACTCGGCTACGTAGTGTCCGTTGTGCCGTTTTGGCCCCCGAAGCCTCGTGTGTCATCGCCGCGTGCCGGCAGGGATTTGAGCAAAGCAAAATTTCCCTTACTCTTGTCTGTCCGACGCCTCGCCGTCAAACCTCCCGTCTCAAGTATCGTTCTATCGCTATTCAATTGAATGATGATATTGCCGTTTCTTTGCCTTCCAGCTACAGATTGAGAGCATTTCCTCGGCGACGGCGGGGGGGAAATACCGCGGGATCTTTCAGGCGGCACGTTGCATCCGCGCGGAAGAAGGCCTCGCCGCTTTTTGGAAGGGTCACGTCCCGGCGCAGCTGCTCTCCGTCTGCTACGGAGCGGTGCAGGTACGACGGACCCTCGCCGGCCGCTATCCCGCGCCTTTTCCGCCTTCCTCCCGCGACGCACTTGATCCGAGGGTTTGAAAACATGCAGGATAGATACTCCGCTAGTACAACGTAATTCACCTTCGCGGGCTTTGCCGCTTCGGCACCGAAAAAGTTTCAAATGGCATTTTTCTTTCCGTTGCAGTTTGCCACCTTTGAGTTTCTGACCAAGGCGGTCCACGACAAGACGCCTCTGGACAGCAGGGCGTCCAGCGTGCACTTCCTGTGCGGCGGCTTGGCGGCCTGCTCGGCCACGGTGGCCTGTCAGCCCCTGGACACGCTGCGGACGCGCTTTGCCGCCCAGGGCGAGCCCAAGGTGAGCCCAAGGTGCCAAAGTCTCACGCGTCGCGGCGGTGACGCCTTGACAACCAGGTCGAAATCCCACCGGGCCGCGAGCTAGAGCGCGTCGGCTCGCGGGCACTCCTGCAAGACTTGCGATTGGCCGCCGGCGCGAGCGATGGGGGCGGGACTATATCACAACTCCTCCGGCCGAGGGATGGGAACGGGAAGGGATAACGGTACAGTTACTGCACAAGGTTTCATCGTTTAAGATATGTGTGCCGCAATCGTATTTGTCTTCAATATTAGAAATGCCTTTCGCATTGAAAACATTCAAGTACCCGCAGACACATGTATGAAAGTTTGGGGGGTGACGCTACTACGTGGTTTGGTCCCCATTAAGCGCGAAAAACGAGGGATTTGTATAATACGTGGCTCCCAAACGGACAAGGCAATTTGACGGTCGCAAAGTGGAAATCGCTCGTTGTCGACAAAAGCAAACCTTCCATTTGCGCTTTGGGCGTTGCCACCCCGGAGCACAGCCGTAGAAGATGTCGAAATATCCAAAGGTGCCTTCCCGCCTTTGCAGTTGTACCGCAACCTGACGGCCGGCGTGCGGCGCATGTGGCGCTCGGAGGGCGCGCTGGGCTTCTACCGCGGCCTCTCGCCCGTGCTGCTGGCCGTCTTCCCCTACGCCGGCCTGCAGTTCTTCTTCTACAACGTCTTCCAAAGGCTCCTGACTCCGTCTCCATCCGCCGGATCCAGATCGGGAGGTGGGCTCGCGCTTTGGAGGATTTGGATTTTTTGGAGGCCGCCGACGCCTGTTTTTGCGCTTTAGAGAGCCTGCGGACTCTGCTGTGCGGCGGCGGAGCCGGGATGATCAGCAAAACCGCCACGTATCCCTTTGACCTCTTCAAGAAGAGGCTGCAAGTCGGAGGCTTCGAGGAGGCCAGAATTGGCTTCGGACAGGTAGCGGGGCCTTCGCTTCTTCTGCCCCCCCCCCCCCCCCCCCCCCGTTTACAATTGGAACCCAAATCGAGTCGAACTTGTAACTCAAGGCGCCCAAGTGGACTAAGAAAAAAAAACTAGAGCCGCTGTGTTTTTGCTGCGTAGGTGCGGCGCTACCAAGGCCTGGCGGACTGCGCGGCGCGGACGGCCAAAGAGGAGGGGGCGCGCGCCTTCTTTAAGGGCCTGTCGCCCAGCCTGCTCAAGGCGGCCCTGTCCACCGGCCTCACCTTTTTCTGCTACGAACTCTTCCTCGACCTGCTACGAGACCTCAAAGTTGCGCCCGCCAAAAAAGGCGCGGCGGGGAGCTAGCGCCCACGCCTCCCTTTACTAAATGGACTTTTATTTATCATATTACTCTATTATCGCGTCTCCGAACAAAATAGTATTTTGATATGAAACCGAACTTGACGTATTTTGACAGCTGACTTGAAAACAGTGCCGCCTTGATTCACAAGTGGGGATTTTTCTTTGTGCTGTTACGTTTACACGCGACTGAGTGCGCTTCAGACTTTGTGCCGCTAGATGGCGGCAGTCAACTTGGCAACATTCTGCAGATGACGGTCAGACAAGGAAAATGTTGAAGGTGAGCCTCATACCCGAAACGGCCGAAATCAGTTCAAAGCTGAAGACGCGCGTCCGCGAGTTTGTCGAGATGCAATTATCAGACTGTTGGACAAGATCACCCACTACTTTTTTTAATAGGTTAAAAGCATTCACAAAAGCACATTTGTCGTAAGAGCGAGGTCATGTATTGGCTTCAACTTGTAAGCCAAGTCGCCGCTGTACGTTTGGACACTGTGTGTTTTTCAGCGTACTGTACTAATAGCACAATAAACAAATATATTTATCGGGTGAAAAATTGGCTGTGCTCGAGTAGTGTGTTGACTTTCTGAAAAAGGGGTCTTTTGATTGATCTCACATTCACAGCGTTTTTTTTTTTCAATGGAGTTGCATGAATGGACTCACTTTTTATTTGCCCTTATAAAAATGGTTTCTCAAAAACATATGATCATAAATAAGTCCTTGATCCGAACGCAAGGTTTGACATCACATACAGCATTTTCTATGCATTCCGGGCCAGCAGTTTTTTTTCTATTCTTTTTTTTTTTACAAGGTTTTTAAAAAAAAGCTTTTCAAGTTGTGAGAGTGGTGAAGTCCCTTTTTTACAAGTTCCCCCAGTCTCACAGATATTGCGGAGGGCCCAGAGCATAGCGCCCGGCAATAAAAGTAGCACTTTTTCGAGTAAAACCCCGTCGATGTGAGTTGAGGAGCTCGGTTAAGAAAAAAATGCTGCTTTGCCACCTTTTAATTGATTCATTATGCTGACAATTGTGGTGAGTTTAGAAACTTGGACAAAAGCAGCGCTTGGGTCCGAGGAACCTTGTCGAAATGAGTTGAAGATGAGCGTTAGTAAGTTTTGGCATCTCGGTACCAGAATGAATGAAGGTGTTAAATGTCGGTTTTTTGCAATCTTAGTGCCAGGGAACTAAAAGTAGCGCTTTGCCGCTGGTTTGTGACATCTTGACGCTGATGTTCAGGTGAATTGAGAAGATTAGTTTTGACAAAAGCAGCCCTGGGTGCTGAGGAACTATATCGAAGTGAGTTGAAGAGCTGCGTTTGGACACGAGTAACTTTCTGAGGCCATCTTGGTGCTGAGGAACTACGTTCAAGTGATTTAAAGAGCTTGGTTTGGACAAAAGTAGTGTCCTGATGTCATCTCGGTGCTGAGGATCAACGTTCCGGTGCGTCTGGGAACTTCATTTGGGCAAAGGTAGTGCTTTGACACAACCTGCAGCACCTTGGTGCAGAGGAACCATGACAAAGTGAGTTGAAGAGCTTTGTTTGGACAAACGTAGCACTTTGGCGGTTACTCCAAACCTTTTTGTCGCGCATTTGCGCTGGGTCCCCATTTCCTTGCGCGCTTGTACACCACTGGACCATATTTACACTTTTCAAAGTCACACGAGCGTCATGTGACTCCACCACGGCATACGTCAGCGTCCGCACCCTTTTTCATTTGGTTTTTTTTCTTTGTTTTTTCACCACTTTGCCGGGAAGGTACGCTACACTTGGCGGGGCGAGCCGAGAGGCGTCCCGCCGGAGCGCGTGCGGGCCCCCCCCCCTCATTGGGGCTGCGGGCCGGAGTTCCAGGAGAAGAAGGCGGGAAGCTTGAAAAGGGAATCGCGGCGGGCCTGCGGGTCGGGCAGCGTGAGGGTCTCCGGGGCCGACTTCTTGCGGGGGCGCTCCTTGGGCACGCTGAGGAACTCGGGGGCCTCGGTGGACAGGGGCGTGGACGGGGCGCTGCTGGGCCCGCTGCGGGCCGCATCGCCGATGGCGATGGTCGGCGGGAAGGTGCCGATCTTCAGGTTGGTGGCCTCCTGCGTGGCCCGCTCGTACTCGCGCACCTCCTCCATGCTCATGTCTGCCGGGGAGATAGAAACCCCGCGTCGGCTTTTAAATGCTAGGGGTACCCCTGCATATCCCCCCCCCCCCCGCCTGCCGAAGCGTAACCCCATTGAGAATCGCTGCTCGAGAGCAGACGTCCCCCAACCGACCAAATTATCAAGTTTTGGAACTGATGTAGTTCATCCTTTCGCGGTTCATTAATTTGTGCATTGTTTCTAGCTTGATCTTTGTTTTTTTGGTGCCGCCTCTAGCCGCTGTTGATACTACATTTCGTACTGAGGAAAGACAACTAGTAAACACCACCAGGCACATTACAGTTGTGTTGGTGCAGTACTCTAATTCATAAATACAATAAATAGAAACACAAATTGAAAACAAAAACTCCACGCACCATCTTTTCTGCATAAATATCCGGCGTTAATGCAGGTTCTTTTAAAAAAAAAAAATAGCCACCAGGGAGCGCTCCAAATTTGTCGTTGTTGCTCTTACTGTATTTCCAACCGAGCAGGCATTTAGGTCCGTGTTGACGGAATGTCCCAAAACGACGGTACGCCTGTATAGAGGCCCTTGCGCACACTCTGCTGCCACCTAGTGTAGTAGAAGTGCAACTGCGCTAATTATAATAAGGCTAAAAAGGTTGCTTTTCTCCCAAGGGCTTCAAGGTACGGCGTCAAATTCCTGAAAGCGGCCGATTTTCTCTCTTTTCTATTTTTTGTTTGTTTTTCGCGAGGCCACTCACCGATCCACTCGTCTACCCAGGCAAAGGCTTGCCTGTGCCCCAAGAGCAGAACGTCTCGTATGACCTGAAAAAAAAAAAAAAACAAGTCAAGAGGCGCTTGGAGGACGTGGGCTCCAAAGTAGGCCCGATCGCACCTTGTGTACAAATTGCTCGACGCGCGTCTGCAGGCCCCACACTTCAAATTTGACGCTGACCAGCTTGTAGGAGCACATGATGGGATCTTGCGTGTCCATCCAGCCTTCCTGCAGGAGCCCGCGATCCGTCTTCTTGGACTTGAAGTAGCGCAAATCCTGAAGGGTCGCATCACAACCTTTCACAAATCATGGCGCCGTCTCCTCCCAAAGCTCGCGTCTCGGTTCCAACCAACTATGCTTCAATTTCCTTTTGCTTTCGGAGGCTCGCACCGCAAGCATGCCTTTCCGCTTCGGAGTCTCTCCGCTCCTTGCTTTCTTTCCGCTTTTTTCTGCGTAATTACACATATCGAGTACATACGACGTTCTCAATACACTTAAGTAGTATTGCGGCGGTTCTCAACCCTTTTAGTTGCGTCACTGAGGTGTCACCAATTTAGCGAAACGATTCAGCGATTGGCTGCTTCGAGTTCCAATTCATGTGCTCTTAATTTGAAAATGTATCTGTTTTCTGCTCAGGGTGTCCCCCTGTGGGGAGTCTGCGTATTGCAGGATGGACGGCGGACACCTTGTGGGGGCGGAGTCACCGGCTGCGCACCTGTCTCCAATCTGTCCGTCCCTGGGCAAAAAAAAAAAAAAAAAAAAAAAACAACAACCAGAAGCGGTCACCTCTGAATCCTTGTAGTGTCGTTCAGGAAGCTCGTCGTAGGCGATGTCCACAAAACACACCTCCGTTTCCTCATCTCTTGGTTCGCTGGCAAATATCTGCGGGGCAGGGCGCAAGTCAAACCCGCGCCCAGAAAAAGTGTCTTAATCGGGTGGGGGGAAGCACGGAAGATAAAAGAAGCACAAAAGAAAAAAAAACATACAAAACACAATTAAAAAAAAGAGCACGGAATAAAAAGGAAGCAAACAAAGAGCGCACAAGAAAATATAAGCATTATAGAAAAAAGATGCAAATTTCTTACACGCTCTTCTTTTAATTGTTTCTTTTTTATTGTGTGCGTCTTTTTATTGTTTGCGTTTTTTTCCTGTTTTCTTTCGAGCTTTATTTGCTTGTTTTAGTTTTTGTTCACGAAGACCTTTTCCACTCGTTTTGTGTGATTTGCGCTTTCGGGGCCACCGTACACAGCGTTCAAGTCTCGCGCTCAGATTTGGAGCGAGAGAACAGAATGAAATGATGTAAACAGAGGAAGAAACGCGTAAAGCAATTGTTTGGCTTTCTCTGTTCAAAACGAGGAAACTTATTGAATGTCATCAGTTGCTGTTTGGAAACTGAGTCAACGGCACCCTTATGAACGTCAGCGTTTCGGATTGAAGGCCAAGTTGTTCGAAAGTGAGATTAAAAATAAAAACTCGTGCGCGTTTCGGGGGGCGGAATGGAATGGCGTCTAGTTTGTTTTCACGCACTGATGTCCATTTTCGTCCTCAGATTTGAGCGCGTCGGAAGAAGGGAAGGGAAGGGAAGGGAAGGAAGGAAGGAAGGAAGTGCGGCGCCAGGTGAAATCGCTCACGACGAATTAGGAGCACGAGCGAGTGACTCGACCGCACCGCACCGCAACGCATCGCCGCCGGATGGCGCTGTTGCCTCTTCTTCCCCCTGGGGCTCAGCATCGCGTTAGGTGCTTGGGAAACGACACCCACGGAAAAAGCAACTTGGAATACCGGGTGAGTCGACCGATGTCGTCGCGCTCTGTGCAAAGTCAAAGTATCAAATTCGTATCGTCGATTACTTATCAACACTGTTAATAAGACTTTGAAGAGGAAAAAAAAGTATCGTGGACCTTTTCTTCAGATTCCGTTGAGATGTTTTTTTTTTCGCTGATATTGACGGGATACTCACGTGATCGTTGCTGCCTTTGTTGTCCTCGTATTTGCTCTCGATGCGGATGGAGAACTTGGGCAGGAAAGAGCACTGGCCACACAATGAACCAATGAATGTAACGGTTAAGTAACGAATGACAATTTGATTGAAATTTTGAATCAATTTTATGGATTTAACTTGGGCACTTTCAGTCCTCCGTATGAGTGAAAATTTGGATCTTGGAGTTATGCGATTATAAGTCGACGGACTGCCTCATACGATGCTCGAAACTTGGTATGGATAGTAGATAAAAGGGATGACAGTAGATAAAGGTTTAAAAATCAAGCATTCTGAAATGTCAAATGCTTGTCAAACGGCAGCACGCGACAGCTCTGCAGCTAATGCAAAGTACTCACCGTGTACTCTGGTGTCATTCCCAGCGGTGGTGTGCGGGGGGGGGGGCAAGAGAAAGGAGTCAATAAAAGCAGTGCGAGCGAAGCGCAGGAAAGCAAAACAGAAAGTGGCGGGTTATTTTTAACACAACTCTTTGAAAATGACGACGGGGAAAATGATGTACTCTTTTTCTTTCTTTTTTTCAAGACGTTCCATTTCCCCCCAGCACGCTTGTGCGATATCAGGTCTCGGAATAGTTCGCGTAACGTTTGAGCTTCCGAAATGTTGCTTTTAGTCGGGCGGGGGAGGAAGATTACCGGTGACGGTGTACGGGTAGTAGTTCCAAGCCTTCTCCGTCACGTAGAAGATGTTGGGCACCACGGCTCTGGCCCAAGCGGGCAGCTTGCTGCAACCCACCAAAGGCCTTCATCAGCTCAACTCAACCATTCATTACTTAGCTACCGAAAGGAACGACTGGATCGCTTTAGTATTTGGCACCTGAGGCAATTGATTCCTTGGGTGTTTCAGCCATCAAGTAAGTTAGCGCGACTCGTTTACAAAATCGACGACTTTAGCGACCAATCATCCGAATGAGCGCCGCCACTCGCTCGCCGCCAAACGCGCGGCCTCTACTCCGAGGCCTCGACGTTCCTCAAGCGCCGGAAGGAACGCAGGCGGATCGCTTGCCGCGAGCCGCCAAAGACCTTTTCCCGCCTCGGCTGACGTATTGGTGACTTAAGTGCTGAAAGGAAGGGGTGACTTTAGCGTGCGGCGCCATGGAGCGAGCTGGCGCTTCAGAAGCCCCGCGGATGGCCGGGGAGCACCTCAAACAATCAAGCGCTTCAGGTGCAGCGCGCAAGAAGAGGCGACCGGCGCGAGCGACGGATCACTTGTTGAGGTAGATGCGTTTCTCGGTGAAGCGTCCGTCTCCGTGGCGGGGGTCCCGGTAGGGCCGGTTGCGGAGCACCTCCACGCCCTCGCCGCGTTCGCTCTGCTCGTTGCTGTGCTTGCTGATCATGTACAGCTGCCCCACGCGGTACTGCAAGAGGCCCACAACCCGTCCCCTTGCTCGTAATTGCACCGCTCGTGGCGCCACTCGTTTTGCAAAAAAAAAAAAAGGCATCGGCTGGTAAATGACATTCCCGGGCCGCGCGTTGCGACGCGATACCTCAAATCGGGGATTCGTCGGGATGGGATTCGTTCCCGCGCGGATCGACGACGCTCGTTTTCCAAGTAAGAGATTTTTCCTTTCAAATTAAGAGCACGGGAATCGGAGCGCGAAGCGACCTATTCCTAGACCGTATCGTACGCAGGGACGGATTATAAAAACAAAGTATGCTTTTAGTTTGCAAAGTTTTTTCTTTTCCTTCTGAGTGTGATATATTCATGGCACATCGCCATGCGTGACGCTATTTTCCAAGCCAAAACTAAAACCGACGACACCGTTGTCGCCGTCGATCTTCTGGGCTTGTTCCGGCTCCATTCTAGTGCTCTAGTCTATTTTGTTGTTGGTTTTGGGGGCTAAAAATGCTTTGCGCTGATTGGATGGCGCCTGGCTGAACAAAAACAAAGCATATAGTATTTTAGTGTTTGGACTATGTTTCCGGAGCTTGGATGTTGAAGGTGGCGTAAAAGGCAGGCCGGTGTATTTGCGTACGGCTGCGGTGACCCCCGCGGGGCGTCGGCATAACCGCGACAAGTCAGGAATGGAGCGTGTGGAAATGCCGTGCGGAAAATAGCGGCGGGGCGTCAGCTGCTTTAGCACAACGCCGCCGGCATTTTCCATCTGACTGTCAGGTGAGGAAAGCCGGCGCGAAATTCGGCCGGCGCGCCAGCTGTCCTCCTCCTTCACTCGTCGCCGCAAAAATACGCGTCGGTCGCCGCGCCGCATGGATACCTTGCGTTGGTCCGGCCGTCGGCCGGAGTCTCATTTTGCGCCGCGGCCGCTTCTTTTCCCGGCTGCTTTTTAACAAACGACAACTAAACGCCGATGAATCCGAGTGCGATAGTTTGACCTTTAAAAAGGTCATTTTTTTCCACGTGGCTGGACGGACAATAGATAGCAATCAGGCTAGCTAAATAGATAGCCTTTATCATCGTTACACCTGCAGTACAAGGCAAGAAAATGAACTTAACGAGCTCGAATCATCCACGAAACCAAAATACAATTGAGCGACGGGGCCCGTCGGGATGCCGAGATAAGGTTAAAGGGAGGTGGGGGGGGTGACGGAGGAGCAAAAAAAAAGGACCCAAAGACACAACGACATATCCGGCACAAAATGTTGGCTGACCGGGGAGGGCCGGGGGGGGGACCGGGCCTCACCTCCAGCTCAGATGCAGATGAGGGCCACAAACAAAGGCTGTGGCAAGCCCGTAATTAAAAGGACGGGCCGCTGCGATGGTAGCTATGGTTACGCTCACATTTCACGCTCGCTTGTGTTTTCCATTTGAAAGGCGACGTCTGCGGGAACATCGAACGGGAGCCAGATAACAAGACGGACGTCTTCTGTACCGCCGCGTTCTCGCGCAGCAGCGGGTGGGGGGCGGGGGGCGAAGGGGGGGTGTTGCTGCCAGCGCGCGCTTTTTTTTTCTTTCTATTGTAGTGGGGACATCCCATTAACATGATGTCCCCAAGCATCACGCCAGCGCCTCAACTCAAGCAAGATGCGATCCAAAGCTTTACTCCCAAAAACTAGTCCTGACCCTCAAAAGGAGCTCGCAACTGGTGGGCCTCCGCCGAAAGTGCAAGAGCTCCGCCACAAAGTCAAACCCAAGACACTCACACACACACACACACACACTGTTGGCGGTAGTGGGCACAGTGGCAACTTGCCATGGAAATTCACACACATAAGACGCACTAGAGTAGAGCAGTCTCCAAGAAGATGGGCTGCATTGCTCCTCCTTCCAAAGGCAAAAAAAAAATGGGGCCCATCTTTTTTGAAGGCGCATCATGCAGCGCGTGAGCTCGCCCCACCTCTTGTTGCATAACGTCAACATCAGCCGCTACGGCTTTTTTTTTGGGTGAGCCTGAGCGCCGGCCGGCGTGGAAAAAGGAAAATTGCTGACAAGGGAAGAAAGCTCAGGGTTTTCTTTTGCGCACGTGAGAGGATTTGTCTTCTTTAGTGCTTTGGGGACAAAAGAGGCTCGCTCGGCCTCCTTCAGCCGCAAGGACGAGGGCCGGCCCGCGCCTGACTTTTCAACTTCCTCTTCCCCCCCGAGCGCAATCATCGGCGAGAAGGACGAGAGGCCTTCCTTTTCTCTCGCTGGCGCTCGCCATCGTTGCCATCTCGCATGCCGACCGTGACGCACGTCGGCGCCGCGCCCGATTTGTCCTTCCCCTTTGCGGAGGGGGACGGCATCGAGCGTCTCGCCGGCGAGCCCCCGCTTGCTCCAAGCGCAACTTTCGGCCCGTCTGCGTTTCTGCGAGTGGAGGACGAATGAGTCGGGAAGGAAAAAAAAAAACGCGAGGAGCAGCCGTGCTCGCGTGACAGTAATAATAGGCCCAATTGTTGAGCGCCCATCACGTTGGCCGGCTTCATTTGCGTACGTACAGCGGGGGTCATCCACCTTTCGTTGGCCGGCGCAGGTGCACGCAAGAACACTTCATGTGGAGGAGGCTTCGCCGATTGCGGGCGGTTACCGTAGCAACCGGGGACCGGGCAAAGACGCCTGGCAGGCGACAAACACGTTGGCTTCTCAGCGTCCTTCCCGACGCGTTGCGCAGCGCAGGCGGCCCGCGGCCGGCCGGCCGGTTTTTATTCCTGGCGCCGGCTTCCGCCCGCCGTTTAGTCACGGCGCGTAGCGAGGGACGATGATGAAGCGCGGCCCGTCGGACTTCCCGCCGCCGCCACCTGCGGCTCGTCCGCCCACTCGCCGCCTCGGTCAGACTCCGACAAACTAAGTCCGGCCGCTTTTTGATTGAAAAAAATAGACAAGTTCTCTTATTTCCCCCCCGGGGGCCATTTTCACCCAACTTGGCCTTTCAGGTGTTTTTGATGTGCGATCAAAGGAAAAGGATGGAAAAAAAAGCACTAACAGGCTAAAATATTGCAGGGATCGTTAAAACATGCCGACTTCCATCCCGCCGTCCTTCTAAATGCAAAACGCAGCGGGAGGCACTCCGCAAATGTTTTGGGTCGCCGCCCGCACACCGAGCCTCTACATACTGTATGTATACTCGCACACACGCAGAGGAAGAAGCGAATCAAAAGTGACCTCGCGCGACATGACGATGTCGTTGGCAGTTTAGAAACACGCAAAAAAAGAGCGCTTGGTAAAGCCTACTAGAATTGTGATTTTTCAATGCCGGTTTTAAGTCACGCTCTAGAAATAATTGGCGCAAATCCATTTGACTCGACACATCAAGTATGCGGACGTTTTTTCTACGTTTACAACTTAATCGGTCGAAAACGTATGTCGATTTGTTCTCAACGCTTCGATTGATTTGTTCGGTATTTCCGCTCAGGGCTCCTCAAATCAATTGGATTCATTTGTCATTTTCAAAACGGGAGATTTGAAAGGCCGACATCTTTTGGACAAGCGGCGGACTGCCGGATAGCATTATTGCAGCCGCTAACTACGGTAGCGGGGGTCTCAAGCATATGACAACATATATATATATATAATTTAGGGAAAATATGAAGAATTTCCAAACTGTGGGTGCGTCCTATACACGGCAATCCATTTTAGAAAAAGGCAAAATTTGACCCGAAGATGAAGGTGTGTCCTATACACGGGCGCGTCCTATGTTCGGGGTTTTTATCGTTTGCAGTAAATCGCCTTGCGTTTTAGATTAGCGGTGGCCGTGATTTACTGCCCCCCGGTGGCCAGAGGCGGTCACACCGCAAGGTGTCGCACAATGATTTTCATTGAAGCATGAAATCAAGATGCGCAAAAGTGTTCTCGGTTCAATTACGGGAGCACGCGGGGTGTTACGCAGCAATCAGAGCACTATTTAGCCATTTGAAAAAAAATCCAAAGACACAAGTACATTTGCCCGTTGTTTTTCGATCATGGAACGGTTGGAGTGAGTTTCTTTCTTACCTCCTCCACGGTGAGGGGCATGCAGATGCGGTACTCCTTCATCAACATAGTCCCGAGTCGCAAATGTTTGTCTTTGCTCGTCTACAAACACTCTTGCGTCTCACGCCTGACTTTTGGCTTGATTGGCGGGGGCCATCGGCTTTTGTCCCCGAGGTGACGCGAACTCGGCACGTTCGCACGCCTCGATTCTCTCCTGCCTCACTTCTTCCTTTTAATTCTTATTTTTTTCCCTCCGAGTGGCAAGTTTCAAAGTGAGAGCGGTCGGTTCGGTTCGACGAGAAGAGACGAGTTCCTCCGCGCCGCAGTGGGCTCGCTCTCGCTCTCGCTCTCTCTCTCGCTCTCTCTCTCGCTCTCTCTCTCGCTCGGCGAGCACAAACAAGAACACGGCGATCTGGTCAGTCAATCGTAAGTGACGACGGGAAGTACCCGAGAGGGACTTTCAAAACAAAAGCGCAATCTATGCTCGCAATCTGGCGCTGAAGCGCCAGGACTCGTGCCCGACTAGTGTCGTCTCGCTGAAAAAAGCGTTCAACTCGCAAACGTTTTGGAGTTTGCTTTAATATCCGAGTGCCAGACGTCTCAAAAGAGTCGCTGTGTTTTTATTTTGAAATCACAGAGAGGAAATTTTGTCGGCGTTTAATTTTCCAAACCAACGGTGCGTAAAAGGTGTTATGACAGTGACTTCGGGTCCCAAACGGAGTAGAAACGCAATAAATGTAACACATTTGTTCAGTTGCAAACTACGCAATCATCATAAATCACACGCAAACGGAGCCTTAAATAAAATGAAGATAAAAAGTCATGTAATGTTACGTAATTTTTGTTTTTCCACCGTGCCCGCATAACTAATGCGCATTAGAAGGATGTTCTTTGTTATTGCATGTGCCGCGAATCTTATTTGTCGGCATCTGCGATCTCGAGTCCGCGTGAAACGGTAGCTCAAGAGAGCTGACCTTGGTCCTGAAACCTAGCCATTACCGTACGACCAATTAGTTTTATAATCAGAAAAAAAGCAAGTGAACGAGAAGGAGTGTGTTTTTCCAACGGCTTGTTACGCGCAGCACGCCATCCGTTCAAACTAAAGTAAGATTTCATCCACCTTGAGGGTTTCCCATCAATCAAAACATTCGTCAAATTTCAGATGTTTCTCAACCCCTGCGCCGGAGGTGGAAAATGTGCTAAATACATCAGGGGGGACAAGTCACCTTGTGGACTGCGTGTCCAATCCACTTATGATGACGTCTCATCTCAACTCTTGCATCTCGGAAATGTAGGACGCTTAACGCCAAACCGAGTGGATGCAATTCTCCTTTCCGGTGGCAGACGTCACCAGACAGCAGTTTTTTTTTAAGACCGATTGAACACTTTCGGAGCACGCCGCGTCCTTTTCTCAATGATGACATCTCTTACATGCCCCCCCCATCCCATCCCATCCGGCTTTATAAGGCCCAATTGCTATGTAGTATCGGTTCGACGAATGGGTGCAATAAGGGGCGCGGCCCAAGGTGTGACATCGGCTGGTGAAAGTGGCCTCTGTGCCACCCAATTGTATAGCAAGTTTCTCGTGGGGGGGGTCCAGGTTGTCATGTGCCAGTTGAGGAATTCCAACGGAAGTGGAAAGCGTTGAAAAATGGCTGAGCGCTTGACGGCTCGCGGCTTTGGACGCGCAACAGTGCGTTGCTAGGTTACCGCCGCGGCCAAGGGAACGCGAGCTTTCCTTCGGAGTTTTATGCGTCCGGGGGCCCGTATTCTGTTGTGTGCGTAGTCCAATCAAGTGGGGGCACCAAGTTAGGGAGTTCGGAACATTTGAAGAACGCGCGGGCATGCCTGCACGACGACGTTACGCGTTATAACGTTTCGCAGGTCCGAACACAAGAGGGCGCCATGCTCTCGCAAATGCGTGGAAATGGCACCATCAAGAAAAACAGGATCGCACGGACCCGGCGTGTCAAAACGAGGCAACAGATTACAAGCGCTAGTGTTGATTCAATTTGGCTCCGCTCGGTATTGAGTGCGTATTAATGCAATGACGCCCTTGAGAATGATCCCTGTACCGTGGCTAGCTTTGAATAGAAAACTATTATTATCGTCGGTTTTCTTTTTTTTTCATTTTGTATTTATTTAGCCAATTGTGTATTTGTATTTTTTTGATTATTCTTGTTGTCGTTTGTGTACCTTGTTTCTAGCTTGCTTGTTGTTTGTTCTTCTTTTGTAAACAAAACAAAGAAAAGCTGAATAAAACCACGTTTAAAAACAAACCAAAAAGAAAACGAGCAGGAAAAATATAATCGAGCCAAACATAAGTGGCCTTTCAATTCGACAGCAAGTATATTTGTTCCTTTTTGGCTATACTGAAATTGCAAAAAAACAGTAAGAGCAATATGGGCAGTAATAGTGAAGCAACAAAAAATGAATAGACTTCCATTCTGAGCATATTGCGGAGTAGATTGAGTGAGAAACTGAATACATAGAAGGAAAATCTGATGCATTTTGCAGCTTTCCTTTACTGTGCAGGGTTGAAAGGTGCATTTGTGCCCGCGGTAAAATGACTGGTGATGAGGCGGACCAGCGCGTGAGGGATTTGCTCAGGATATCAAGAGCGGCCAGAGGCGAGGCCAAAAAACAAAGACTAAACCCAACGAGGCGCGCATCCGTTAACTGTTAAAAGATCAAGTAGATCAGTTCCGAAACACCCAACCCATTTCACGGGGCGCCCACACTTTGAGAAGCGCTGATTTCGACGGGCCGGGCCCGACCTCGGCGGTCCTTCCTCGATCCTTCCTTGATTTCGACAGGCCGGACCGGGCTTCGTTGATCCTCGAGCTCAAACGAGCGCCTGACAAACGTCGCGCTACTCGCAGATGATCCCCGCGGCCGCTACCTGACGCTCGCGCGCAAGGAAGCGGCGCGCCTGGCGAGGAGCTGTTGCTAAGCGACGCCGCTTTCTGGCCCCCGCGCATCGTTAGCCGGCCTTCGGCGTCCGTGGCGGCGCGTCGCAAAGTGGGCGTGACGTCTTCATGTCCCGCTCCCAGGGCAAATGTGGAAAACAACACTTAGCGGTGGAGTTTCCGTTTTCTCAGCGTTTTGGGGCGCGTCCGAAACCGGCGCCCGGAAGGAACTTCTTGAGGGCCTGTGCCGCATCCGCGCTCAGGCCGCAGCTTCTCACTCACTCGCCGGTGGTGACCGGAATTAAGGTCAGCATCTCTAAAAATTCCAAAAGTATAGCCGCATTTTGACTCGGAATGAAAAAGTAGGTATTCCTACAAGACTTTGCCGACCGACCACAGCGTGTGGTTTTGTTTCAAAAGACCCTTTCACACGCGTGACAGCTTTGTGCAGCTGGAATAAGATGAGCCCGACAGACACCTTTTCATTTTGGGGCGTTGCGAATTTACCGGGCTCCGTCCAACTGACGTGAGCGGCTCCTTTGTGCGTTGGCGTTTCACCGCGGTTCTCATCTTGTAGGAGTTCCCTTCCGTGAGCGGCACAACCATCCCTTACTCGTCCCCTCGCGCACTCTTACTTGCAAAGTCGCTTTCCGCAATTTTTAATCCACATCGCCGTCCGACATGGGAAAAACAAAAAGTTAGCAGACGCAAGCGCTTTTGCACTTTGACTTTCAAAATACGACGAGTACTGTAAATATTTGATAAAGCCGTCGGCGACGGCGTCCCCTTCTTTCCACCGGCTGGCGCTCAAACACGCAGGAAGTGAAGTTGAACAGATGAGCCCGGTCCCTCCGATCGGCTCCCGCATAATGGATTAGCGGATCTCTACGTATTGCCAGGGGACGGCATCTTTTCTTTTTTTTGGGGGGGGGGTTATCCCATTTCGAGGCTCAGCTCTCATTTTCACCTGCAGATGAAAAGGCGAGGAGCCGGCCGGCCGGCCGGCGTGTTTATGGCACGGACGACGGGGAAATACGTTTGAGTCCTTTGCGCGTGTGAGAAACGTCGCAGCGTTCACAACACATTTCAGGCGCGCTCATCATCCCTTCGCGCCTGTTGACGCCGCTGCCTTCCCGTCGCCATGGAGACAGCGGTTGCCATACATCTCTTCAGAACGAGCAGCATGTCCAATCAGTGAGCTTTTTTTTTTTTTTCCAAAATAGAGGTTGTCAGCTCCACTTTAAGTTTACTGACAAAGTAAATCAAATGCATTTTTTATCACTCAACTTGGGCTGGGTCATAAATAGCAAATATCATTTTTCAACCCCTAAAAATGTTCAGGGGGACGGGCCCTATCCATACGTACGTGTATATATGCACAGTGTGCGTACACGTGTGCACACTCATTGTCAAAGACCGCGTGGGAGTTTTTTACCCTCCGAGTGTCAATTTTGCCCCAGTTTGCGTCTCTTGATCTTGATCCATCCAACAAAAAGCAGTAAAAAAACACTTGGAGGCCAAAACTGACTATAGATCATAGGTGTTGGACTCCGGTCCCGGAGGGCCGGTATCCTGCCTGTTTTCCAGGTTTCTCACATATGATTGGCTCAGCAAAAGACCGGCCCTCCAGGATCGGAGTTTGACACCCATGACATAAGCGCTACTTAGTTCTGAGTTTCTGGCTCCTCCGTCACCATGGCGACAGAAAAAAAGAAAATCAAGGCATTTATGCAAATGATCTTTTCAAGGGAAGCTGGCGAAAAGTTTGCCCACGATGAGTCACAACGCGGCGGAGACGCTGGAGTGCTTTTAGTCACGCGTTCCAAAAGCGCAATTAGCATCGGCTTCATTTTTGATGGTCCCACCTCGGCGCAAAAAGGCTTGTGCTGCTTTTTGCTCGCGTCACCAAAGAGAAGGCCAAAATCCTAACCCTAAACACACCAATTCTTTCCACGTATGTAATATCACGGCAGGCATCAAACGATGAGCTACGTACCTCTTATTCGCAATCTGCCTCTACTTGCGAAATTCATTTGTTCCACAAGATGTTTGGGAATGTGAATGTACAGAAAAAATGTCCATTTCATTATTTTCACAAATGTTCCTGCGACATTTCTTCAGATCTGTTGCTGCTTACCAAACTGCCGTGAAGAACATGGGACACAGGTCGTCGCATAGGAACGGAAAGATCGGGATGGGGTCACTTCCAACTGCCGGCTGAGAGCATTCCGCGATTCATTATGAGGTGTATAGAATAGAAGCTGCAATGGCGGGTGGGCTCGCGTCGCACCTCCGCTAGATGGAGCTTCGCTAAAGGAGATGGCCTCAAGATAAGGTAGCGCGGCCAAGGCAAGCCAATAGAGCGAATACGGCATTTTCCGCGCAACGAGGCGCACGCTGCCGGCTTTTGACAAATGTGAAGGCTTTTCCACGCGCCCTGTAGCGCGCAAAATACGGCATCGGAGTTCAAGTGGTAACCGGAGGCCAATTGCGGCACGAGCGGTGAAATGAAGCTGATTTTTTCCTGACCCTCTTGCACGGAATTAGCGTGCGGCCGTTGTTCCCCCCGCGATCCAATTACGCGGCAAAGCAATCTTAGCAAGTGACCTTTCGCGCCAGCAAGCGGAAAAAACAAAACCAAAAAACCGATAGCGAAGCTCCGTGCGGAAATAGCGGCCGGATAATTGCCATTGTTTGCGGAGCCGCGCCGGCCCGAGCTCGACCTTTTTCAAGGCGCGCGGCTGACACGTTTGCCGTCACGCCAAACCATTTTTTTTTCCCTTCACACCGTTATTGGAAGCGGCGAGAGCCCCGCAGCGTGCCTCGATGTAAGCTGAGGAAACAGGAGACGCAATACAAGAAAAAGGACATTTTGCCACGTACCCATAGAACATTGTCTTATTGCAGCGGTCAAAAGATTGCCGTACGACATGGAGAGACGGCCATCTGTAGTTCGTTGATCTGATTCATCTCCCTTTAGTAATACCTAAAACAACATTTTGAAAACCTATCTATATATTGTGTTACCGTAGCAGATTAGGGTTAGGTTTGTTGTTAGCATTAGCTGTGGGCGCTCTGCATGGATGCGCTAGGCTAAGCGCGAGCTCCTCGAGCGCTATCGCTAAGCGCGCTCCTCCTTCTGCCCCGGTGGCATTTTTCAAAGGTGAAAACTCGCACCTGCTCTTCCGTTTTCATGTCTTCCTGACTAAGCCTCCCACCCACCGCAGCCAATCAGCGTCCGCTATAAGCTGCGATTGGGAAAAAGGCAGCGAGTCGGCGAGCGGAATGTTAGAGACTGACAAAAAGGACAAGCTCTTTACTGCTCTTTATGACAAGAAAGTCATTTACAGCAAACGCGGAGGCAGGCGGATGGCGGAGGGCGGAGGCAGGCGGAGGGCGGAGGCAGGCGGATGGCGGAGGGCGGAGGGCGGAGGCAGGCGGATGCCGTCTCCTCCCCGAAACATGGGCGCGGACCCTTCCGGTCAACGCGCACGCCGGGGGCGGCCAGGCTCAGTCCGCGAGAGCCCCTTTTTCTCATTTCCCTACCTAAATGTGCCTAAACATCGGAAATCGAAAACAAATTCCTATTCAAAAGGAAAACAAAAACATGGCCGAGCGTCGGCGTCCACTGCCGTTTTGAGGAAATGAGGCGAGCGCACAATGATTTTTTCCACATTTATTGTAATTCTAAGCCAGAACTTTCCACCCCAGCCCGTCCATACATTGGAACAATCAAGAAGACACTTGGCTTTCTCTGCCTGGAGCTCAGCCGGATCGACGCATCGGAAGTCAGACGTCTCGAATTAGCACGAAATGGAAAAGAAACCGACATGAGGAAATCAAACCTTCTTATCTTTTCAGACCTAGTCAAAAGCGAGCTGTTTACAATGGTCGCGGTTTTTTTCTATAATACATTTGGATGCATGTGACATTCCTACGGCTTGGTAGCGAGGGTGCCCGCGCTTCCCCTCGGTCGGACAGAGGGCGCGGCGCCGATCTATCGGGAGCCCTTATGAGAACGGGCCTTTGCTTTATATTAAGTCACGTTACGCAAATCCACTCGATAATAGACGTTTCATGGTTCATATGGTGGAAAGGTTTGCCTATTCTTCTAAAATGTAACTTGCTTCCCGTCGTTCACTAAAAGACGGGCTAGCCCGCGGCGCGAACCCTAACCCCGGGAACGTAGCGGATGAAAGTTTTACTGCCGAGAGACGCTCTTCCTTTTTTCCCCGCGCACTCCCGCGAAGAAAGGCCTCCTTCGGCGTCGGCGCCCTCCCGGGACCAAAATCTCCCGGGCGGGTTTACGGCCTTCCACGTGCCTACGAGTCGGCCGCGCAGGGGCCAGCGGCGTTTTACTAGTAAGGCGACAGAGGCGACAAGGGCGACAAGGGCGACAAGGGCGACAAGGGCGGGGGGTAAAAAAAAAAGCCTCTTTTTCATTGCGCCGCGTTACCCAAGGACGCGCTCAACACGGGCTTTTCTACATTTGGGGCCGTACTTTTCCGTTTCAGCGCAGGAGTTTTTTCTTTGACACGGGTATCCTTACGTCTACTGCAGGCATCCCGCCCCCTCAGACGGGCGTGGTCCTGCGATTGACGCCGTCCTTCAAGTCATTGGGGAAGCAGTTGCGCACCTGCAGGAAGTCCGCCGCCGCCTCTCGCTCCGGGCCGTAGGCGTCGTCGGCGGCGCCGTCCCGCGCCAGGGCGTACATGGACAGCTCGTCCGGGGGCCCCGGCGGGGACGCGCCCCCGAGCCCCTTGACGGGCGAGTCCTCCCGCGAGGCCTCGGTGGAGCGCGAGCTGGCCCGCGACGTCCGCCGGCGGTAGCGGAAGCTGGGGATGCGCGAGTACGGCGAGGACGAGGAGAGGGAGCGTACCGGTCGGCGCCGGGCCCTCCAGCGCGCCTCCTTGTTCTTCTCGATGTAGATGTCGATGGCCAGGACGGCCACGGCCTCGGCCACGATGAAGGACAGGGCGCCGAAGTAGAAGGACCAGCCGTACGAGTAGGTGTACTTCTTGTCGTCGTCCCGTTTGTCGTTGGGATCCCCCGCGTTGCTGGAGATGTAGACGATGATGCCGATGATGTTGCTCAGGCCTGGGGGGGGGCGCGAACGAGACGGCGTCGCCAGTCAAAATACTCTAATAGCTCCGTCTAATCGCGTGCTCCTCGTCTTCCGTAAAGCTAAGCGTGCGCGGCTCAGGTCTCCCTATTCTGAGGATATTTCTTTGCTCGCTGAAGCGGCTTGGCCCGGCTGTCGGGGCTGCGCATCGCTGTCGTGAGGGAGATTGTTTGATCGTGAAATTTACCCGATAAAAAAACCATAAACGATGGACTCCGAGAAACCTTTCCAGGACGCGGGCGTGCGCACGCGCACGCGCACGGCGCGCTTAATGTGGGAGCTGGAAGACTTTGACCTCACCTGCGGCCACAAAGAGAATCCCGGCGCCGAGGAGGATGTTGTTGGTCTTGCCGTAGACTCGGCCCGCTCCCACGCACACGCCCCCCAGCATGAGCAGCACCGTGCTCAGGATGGGGAACACGCTGGAGGCTCGCACGATACCTGACGCCCAAACACCAAAAATCATTGGCGTTTACGTTTGATAGGTCAAAATTGCTGGAGCGGACGGGTGTCCCGCTCAAGGCCGGGGGGCCGGGGGGCCGGGGGGCCGGGAGGCGGTCAGCCTCTGGCACGCCCGGCCGCGTTGGCCGTACGACCCCCGGAATCAAGGGTGCACTTACGTAGCAGGTATTCGGAGCTGTCCGTGTCGTAGTCGTTGTCGTCTGGGAAATGGTTGATTCGGTAACAGCTGCCTTGATTGATGCCTGCGATGCATTGACAAAAGACAAAAAAAAAAAGCGGCGGCGTTGAAAAAAGAAAAGGAAGAAAAGTGTCGTGGAGGAAGCGGCTTGTCGGCTTGTCGGGGTCAGTGGAGGTGCAGCCGTAAATAACGCGCAAACGTCGGCGCCATTTGATTAGACGTGCGTCAGCGTCTCATTTGCACGAAGCCTTTCAGTCGCCGGCGTGAGCGCCGAGGCCACGCCGGCGTGAGCGCCGAGGCCACGCCGGCGTGAGCGCCGAGGCCCCGCCGGCGTGTCTTTTATGGACTGTTTCCATACAGGCTGAGCGCGGGGCGTATTAAGCCGGCGGCAGGCAGTATTTGAACAGTGACGCCTCGGCCTTAGCGTCCAGGCAATTTTCACAACATTGTCGTCCAAATTGGCGCACCGATGAATGAAAAGGCTTTGGCTTAAAATGGAAACGAGACGTCAGACGGAGGCAAAAGACGATGCTTCATTTTCTCGACGGCGCCTTCGAGTGTTGTACAAGCGCGTGGGAAATTCTCTAGCTATTGGCTGAAGGAAATGACATCAACGCGCTTGCGTTACTATCCCGACAACAAGTGCTATCATTTGTCGCCGGTTTCCGTTTCGAAAGAATAGCTCTTTTCCTTCCCGCAAGACTTTGCGCGTGAGCGGGAGGCGAGGCCAAACGCTTAGCAAGTGTGTCGGCGCTCAAATCTTTCAGGGGCTATTAAATAGGTCCGCCGCCTAATGGGGGACATCCAAATTAATTAGCGTCATCTGAAAAATGGAGCACAAGTTTGTGTGTCTGGCCGCCGTCGGAAAACGGGGCCGCGCTCTATTTCGACACGCCCTGTGACAATTCCGCAAGAAAAACACATTCATCGCTTTCATCAAGAGCGAGAAAGCATTGACAAAAAAAAAAAAAACACCGGGGAGCTGAAATTTCACCCCGGCGGCCATTTTTGTCGCGGGCCAACTTCTCCCATTGGGCTGAGGCGACGAGGGAAGCCGGTCCGCTTGAAATGGTCTGGTGGTGTCGAGCGTCCAGAACTCGTTTTGGACGCCCGCCGGTCGTTTGCAAATCAGAAATCAAGGAGGGGAGTTTGTTGTTTTCTTACTGGAAATTGCAAATTCTCCTTTTGCCTATGTGCTCTAAAGTGCAATTTCACATTTGGCAAGCGAGCTTCGCAAGGGTCATGGAAATTGTTCACGTGTCGCTTCTCCCATCCCCCGAGGTTGTCGCCACGTGCAGTCGGTGCGCGTTTGACAAAAGCCCACAAACCCAACGGGTTGCCGCTGACAGGAAGCTTGTCATTATGCGGCGCCCACAGCCCCCTTTTAGATTTCGAGCTCTCCAGGTGCTCTCCGTGTCCAAACAAGAAACACTTCGTCATTTGAGTCTCACTGCAAATGAACACTTTTGCATCCGTATCATTCGAATTCGCCGTGACCTTCTCAAGGGTCACTGTTGAGCGCTAGCAAACAACCCATGCAAACACTCGACGCTTCTTTGAAATGGGAGATACAGATCTGTAGAAATTCCCTTTCTAAAAAAATCATTTGACTGCTTTTACTATTTAAAAAAGTAGCGTAGTTGAGGACAACTTCAGCATTAATCACAAGCTATTGACGTGACTATTAATGGCGCGTACAGCGAGCCCATAGGCCTGCACGCGTGCGCAAAGGCGAGGGCGGGTCCCCCATCCCGGTCTCGGCTAGGCTTCCGAGTCGCCATGACAACGGAGCCGGCGCGAGCGAGCCGGGCGCTGGTTGTTTGCACACCTACGAAAGCAAAACACCGGGGTCGCCCAAGCGTTCCTTTTGGAGCTTGGCTTTTTTTTTTTTTTAAACTAGCTACAATTAATATCGTATGTGTGTGTTCATAGCAACTTATTTCGATTTGAAATATTGAACAGGAAGCTAAATTTGATCTCGTGTGCTATTTTATAACGACTCTGAAGGTATCTAAATGGTAATGAGCACATTAAATAGAAATCACACACTTGTTGCCACGTTTTTTGCCTCAGCGCAATGGACATTGCGCCACTCCTTCCAGCGTATACTTACATATGCCGGTGGCAAACAGTATGTATTTCTTGGGGTTTTGTTTCACGTATGAATCAGTGGAGCTTCTCCTGTGCCGTGAATGAATGTGCATTTTTTTTATTTTGGGGGGGGGGGCTAAAATGAGACGTCAAGACAAGCACACTTTTGTTTTGTGGCAATGACTCGCAAAATAAAAGTAATGTTTTGGATGTGAATTTTGACTTAAGTGCTCGGACATGACATGTCTCGGAGTCATCTATTTTTAAATCGGCGCTGGGCACGTTTCCATAGCGATGGCAGGGACGTTGCCAAGCAACAGCATCACGCAAGACGTGAATGAAAGTCCAACATCACTGGGCACTTTGCTCACAATGAATGGACACGCCACATGAGCTTCTTTCTTTTTTTTTTTTTTTTTTCCCCTCTCGCTCCCGGTGTGAACGTGAGCGCATGTAGGCAACGGGGATGTTGGAGGGGGGGGGGGGGCACGTAACAGTTCTTTGACAAGCCATGTGTTGCATTCAAAGCGGATGAAAGTACATTACAAAATCCTCTGGCTGGCCCGCGGGACGCATGCTTGCCACCCCTGCTTTTACTATGTTAAATACTCGCACTCTAGTACGACATCACTATTATTCTTATATATTAACGCGACTATTAATCATGAAACATTTCAAGTTTTACATATATTTAAAAAATTCTGCTCATTTTTACAAAATCCTCTCTTAAACTCATTTGCGGGCCAAAACTGTCCCGCGGGCCGTAGGTTTTACGATTTAAAGTACTAGTATTTTAGTGCACGTCACCATGAATCATAAAATATCAACATAACTATTCATCTTAAAACATTGCAAGTTTTTCCTTTGTAAAAAAAAAAAATCAGCTCATTTTTATACTTGACAAGATGATCAGAAGCGGCCCCGGTTCTCACAAGGACAGCAAAAAGCCGGGGTCCCCGCCATGTGGCAAAAAGCACGCCCGCCGGGCAACTCGCGGCCCGCATCTTTGACTCCCCTAACCACCCTGAAAGTAAGGTCCGATCTTGTGGGGTTGGCCAAAACGCTCCCCGCCAGTGCAAGAGGCTCTCACAAAGACTTTGACAACGACTCCAATGAATCATAAAGTTGAGGTTTTCGCAATGCATTTTGCTTAGTTTTCTTGCGGTAACCAAAGGAAATAAAAAGCGTCGTGACATCGGGCCAGTGAGACCGAGGGAAGCCGTGGCAACCAAACGGACGTTTGACGGCCCTGACCTCAGGGGAATCCCTCGGTCCAGGAAAAGGAAGCCAGAAGCTTGGCTGCGGAGCGCGACCGACGCGTAAAAGGCAGGCGCGCGCGCGCTTCGGCTTTGCGCTTCGGCTTCGGCTTTGCGCTTCGGCTTCGGCTTTGCGCTTCGGCTTTGCGCTTCGGCTTCGGCTTCGGCTTCGGCTTTGCGCTTCGGCTTCGGCTTCGGCTTCGGCTTCGGCTTTGCGCTTCGGCCTCGGCTTCGGCTTCGGCTTCGGCTTCGGCTTCGGCTCACCCTCGAGGCAGCAGATCCTCCAGAGCCCCGAGTGCGTCAGGTCCCCCTTCCTGGTCCTGGGCGGCGGAGGCGGCGGCGCCGGCGGCTGGGACTCGTCGCCGGTGGCGTTGGTCCCGTTGCAGATGTAGGCCCGCGAGTAGAGCCAGTAGTCGGTGCCGATGGCGATGCTCATGAGGCTGAAGGCGGCGAAGGCGCCCGCGCTGGCCAGCAGCGTCTGAACCCCGCGCTCGCACCACGCCATGCCGCCTCCTCTCACGCCCGGCCGGCGAGCGCCGAGCGGCTCGCGCTGCCCCCGCTGCTGCCCCCGCTGCTGCCCCCGCTGCTGCCCCCGCTGCTGCCCCCGCTGCTGCCCCCGCTGCTGCCCCCGCTGCTGCCCCCGCTGCTGCCCCCGCTGCTGCCCCCGCTGCTGCCGCGTCTCATTCGGCTCCGGCGTGGCTCCGGCGTGGCTCCGGCGTGGCTCCGGCGTGGCTCGCGGTGCGCCGCGTCCCTGCTTTTAACGGAGCCCGCCCTCGTCCCGATAGGCGGAGCCGCGCACTCCACACCTTATCGCCCTAGCGAATGCCGAATCGAATGATTCCGAAATAAAAATACAAAAAACAAAAATGCGGACTGAAATGTACCTAAAAGTCAACTGATTTCTGCTTCTTCTCCTTCTACTTCTTCTTCTAAACAGTAACCCCTGCTAACGTTAACAAAGGAAAAGAAAAACAATACAAATCAGTTTTCAACTCAGTCTTACATTTTACTTTTTTTTACAGTGCTGATACGGGTTACAGGTTAGTTTGAAAAAGAAAAAATAACCAGTTGCATCAGTGCCTGACTGATGTGACTGACTGTCAAAGTTGCTCCCCGCACACTGTGACAATGAAAGAGCCACTGCACCACCCAGTGCCGTTAAAGTGCAATTACACTGAACGTGGCAAAGGCAAAGCCTGTTCCCTGGAAGGGGGGGGGGGGCGTCTCCCTTGTCATCCTGCCCTCCCTCTATTTGCTAAGGGCTGGTATAGCGCAAGGGCGGAAGTGGAACGGAGCCTTTTTTCACCAATGGCCCTCACGCATTTCTCGTATCCACGCTGCTGTAGCAAGCCGGGTGATGGGAAGGCCAGCTCTGCGGCTTAAAAAGGCAAAATTCTCCTCCGTTCTCCGAAAACGGGCAGAGATCAAATCGCAAAGTTGGATAAATTAACGATCCCTAAACGTCCAAAGGGTGTCGCCAGATCGCCGTCTTGGAGGGGGTGGGCCAAGGTATCGCGCATGCGCGCGGCTTTCCGGCGTCCGCGGGCATGCGCGTCATCCGAGCTCGCCGCCATCGGTGACCGCTTCCGCCCAAACAAAGGCCGGCCCCCTTTCCGTCGTCCACGAGGAATTCTCCGCTCCGCCGCCTGTCTGTAGTGATTTTTTTTTTTTTACCCCACCCCACCACCCCCCCCCGAGTAGCGAACTCGGATTAGGCTGCGTCGATCGCTTTCGTGTTGTTTGGGCGCTCCCACGCGGCTCGGCCAAATGGACGCGGAGTTCCCCGAAGGCTGCGGCGAGACCAAGTCGGCCATCCACTCTTGGCGCTACCGCCACCATTTCACCTACAAGGCGGATCAAGGAAAGAATATCATCGTGCAGTGCAACCTGTGCCTGCCGCGCGTCAACCTGCTGTCCACGTCCAAGACGTCCACGTCCAACCTCAAGAAGCACCTGGACGTAAGTGGGCCGGCCAACTTTTGTTGTTGTCGTCGCTTGCTAGCCGCTTGGCGCGAGGCCCACCGAAATGGATCCGTCCGGTGCGCCTCGGTTCGGCGAGCGATCGCTCGGTTAGCATTCGATCGCTTTGCCGAATTCAGCTCCCCGTTCGCACGATCGCGGCTAGGCGGGGGAAAACAAAAATCCCGGATCGCCTGTACGAGTGGAACGACGAACGTAAACAAAAGGGACGCCGGCAAGCTAATTGGATGAAAATGCTCAACCCTCAGCGAAAACGTTTGATTGATCGAACGCGCGAACACAAATTCGATCCGAATAAGACGAGCTGCAAAGATGACATAGTTAGCGAAGTGCGTGTGGCATGTTGTAAAGGGGGAGGAATACGTCCTCGTTCTCCGGAATCAATAAAAAAAAATCACGTCACATGAAGCCCAAATAGGAACACGAATGAAGAATGGACGTAGCGAGGGATACGTAGCTTCTCAGTTCTGTCTCGTAATTACTCCCTGGTTGAACAAATGATACCGAAACACATTTGCTTGATGTCTTTCAGCTTTTGAATTTATTGACGCTTGTATTTGTACCGTTTCGAATTGATCGTACTCGACAAACGATGGATTTGTTGCTTCTATGTCCTTTGTGTAGCTGCAACTTCCCTCGTTGGGCTGACTTGATGATTTTCAATCTCGTAGTACTATGAGCGCACACAATAAATTGATGGCTTAGTAGTTTTGAAATAAGAAGACTTTGTCGAATTAGCGTCGAAGTTTCCGTCACAGAACAAAGCCCGAAACATTGCAAAATCTCGACTTGATTATTCCTCATACTCCAAGTTAAAGTTTCGTCGCCGAGTTGAACGCGGGTCATCGTTTGGTTTTGGACGCGGCCTCGCGTTTGACATCCGCGATCCAAACTCTTTCCCCCCGGACTTTTCAAACCAATCGAGCGTTTCTTGGGCGGCGGGCTTTGACGGGCCATGTGTTTCAGCGGACGCACCTGGGCTGCGACGCCAGGCCCGACCCCAAGCGGGGCCGCAAGAAGGAGGAGTACAACGGCGAGGAGAGCGGCCAGTGCCAGCTGAAGAAGATCAAAGCGGAGATCCTGTCCAAGTGCATGACCCAGGAGAAGCTGGACCAGCTGGTCTTCGACTACATGGTGGAGGACTGCCAGCCCTTCCAGGCGCTGGAGCAGCCCGGCTTCCGGAGGCTGCTGGCGGGCCTCAGCGAGGGCCTGCGCCCCATGGACCGGGCGGCGCTCTTCTCCAAGGTGGACCTGAGCTTCTCGCGGATGCGGCAGGAGCTGACGGCCAAGCTGGCCGCCGTGCGCTACGTGTGCACGGCGGCCGACCTGTGGACGCCGGGCGGCGCCGACGCCGGCGGCTTCCTGGGCGTCACCTGCCACTGGATCGACGAGGAGTCGCTGGAGCGCAAGTCGGCGGCGCTGTCCTTCGCCCGGGTGCCGGGGCGGCCCGGCTACGAGGCGCTGGCGGCCCGCATCCGCCAGGCGCACGCCGCCTACGGCCTGGAGGGCAAGGTCCGGGCCACGGTGGCCGACAACGCCAGCCCCTTCGTGGCCGTCTTCAAGGAGTTTGCGCCGGACGCGGCCGACGGCGGCGACGAGGACGTGGGCGTCTTCGAGGACGCCTGCGCCCTGCTGGAGGGCCGGGCCGAGCGGGACGCGCTCCTCTTCCCGGCCGGCGTGCGGCGCTGCGCCTCGCACACGCTGGAGCGGGTGGTGCGCGAGGACCTGTGGCGGGCGGTGACGCAGGGAGCCATGTGCCAGCTGTTCTACGGCGCCATGTCCAAGGTGCACGCCATCTGGACCAAGTGCCACCTGCTGCAGGTGGGCATGGAGGCGGCGGCCGAGATCGGCGGCATGGCCCCGCTGGTGCCGGCCGTGGTGCGCTGGAACGTGGAGTACTGCGCCCTGCGCAAGCTGGCCTCGCTGAGCGAGCGGGAGCTGACGGAGCTGTCGGCCCGGCTGGACGCGGCGCGCCTGCAGCCCGAGGAGATGGACTTCCTGCGCGAGTACGTGGCCGTCTTCCACCCGCTGGCCTTCGCGCTGGAGCTCTTCCAGGCCGAGCAGAAGTGCTACCTGGGCCTGGTCATCCCCACCGTGCTCAGCCTGAAGAACAAGCTGGACGAGCACAGGGACTCGGCCAAGTACCTGGGCGAGGCGGTGGCCGCCATGGTGGCCGCCATCGAGGCCCGCTTCCGCCACCTCTTCGCCAGCCGGGAGGCCCGCTTCGCCACGGCCACCACGCCCCAGTTCCGCCTGTGGTGGCTGGCCGCCTCCGAGCGCGAGGACATGTGCGCGCTGCTGGCCGCCGAGGCCTCGCAGCTGGAGGAGCCCGGGCCGCCGCCCCGCCAGCGCCGCCCGCGCGACGGCGGCGGCGGCCCGCCCGCCATCAAGTCCGAGGACGACTTCTTCAGCTACGGCTCGGCCAAGCTGTCGGCCCACGCGCAGGAGCGCGGCGCCGACGAGGAGATCCGGAAGTACGTGGAGGGCGCCGGCAAGAGCCTGGAGTGCTTGCAGGACTTCCCCCGGGTCAGGCAGCTCTTCCTCAAGTACAACACGGCGCTGCCGTCCGCCGCGCCCGTCCAGAGGCTCTTCAGCCAGAAGGGCAACGTGGCCGCCTCGCAGAGGAACTTGCTCACCGACGACTACTTTGAGCGCGTGCAGCTGCTCCGCTACAACGGCGCCGTCTGCCGCGCGCCGGGCAGCTGAGTCCGTCCGCGAATCGGTCGATTTTCCGTCGCCGATCGCGTAGGATTTCATATTTGCGTTAAAGTGCATTGGGGGGGGGGGGGGGGGGGGGGGAACTGAAGAGTAATTGAGCAATGTCACACGACGGCGATTGTTGTACTCCGCAAAGTGTTTGCGAATTTTCGCTCGTAGCGGATCGTTGCTCTCAATCGGCGGACTGAAATCAGAAGGTTTTGACAATTGGAAGCTAAACGCTTGCGCGCGACGATTACCGAACCCGTCGATTAGTTTGATAATCAATTACTCGATTGAACGACGGGGCTGGGCATGAGATCAACGCGTTCCGAAATATTGAACCTCAACCTTTCACTCATCGGTTTTCTTAAAATTTGATTTACAATCGGGACGTTAACGGTCAGAACCCCGCAATTGATTGGGGATAGAGTTTGTTTTAATCTGCAACTTGTGGGGAAATGGGCAAAAACATTTGCAATGAACCAATTAGCCTTGTAGCATGGGCGAAAGCTCCAAATATTTGAATGCGCCCTTTTTTGCAAGGGTGGTGCAAAATACCAGGCGAGTTCAAGCAGCGGGAGCGGATGGCGCCCAGGTGGAAGGGGCGTGGCTTTTCTGCCCATATAGCGCAAAGACATTTGGAAGTATAAGGGGACCGCCTGAGGAAAGAACGGCTCATCTCGACAAAGCAAGTCCCATTCCTGCCTTTTCCCTTCATTGCTACGAAACGTGGCCATTGACAATCAAAGGACACACACTCGGGACGTTGGGATTTCCCGCGTTGCCGCCCTTTTTTTTTTTTCTACAGCTGTTGATTGAGACTGTTGTGAATATTTTTTAAAATATGCTGTAAAAGCTCAAAGACGGGTGTTGTGCACTTTCTTTGGCCAGAGTCGACCTAACGCCCGCGTGAATGGACGCAGGACGCCTTCCCCAAACTCAATTTTATGGCGGGCCGCGTTGTAGTTAAGAGTTTGGGTCGGAGGACCGATAGGACCCAAGTCAACTCAATTTGAAGTGTTTGTCGCACGTTGACCTAGTTTTGAAATCAAGAGGCCGGTAAAATCTGTTCACGAGAGAGAGGGAACTAAAAACGCCCCCCCCCCCCCTAAAAGGTAAAGACAACTTTGGTATTTTCGTGCTGCCGCATAGTTTTGCCACTCGCCGTTGTCCCCATCTGGGTGAAAGCTCAGTTCCACGGTGCTCTAATGTAGAGATCAAACGATTGGACAAAGTACAGCACAAGGGTTAAGCCTTAACTGGGCACAGGCAACAGCCTTTATTAGGCGCGCGTTTCTATTTTCGAGTCCCGAACGGGCAAGAGTTTTCAGGATTTACGTCAGGATCGAAGCGACGGCTGTCGCCGACGCCGTCGGCCGTTTGGCCTCGCGGCCGACAGATTTGCCAAAAGGTCGCGCGCGGTTGGCCCGCCCCGCCTTGGACAAGGAAGAGCCGGCCGCCGCACAAAGCCTTTCGCCGGCGCCGTTTATCGGCTAGGCGCAAAGCGGGCGAGGGGTTTGCGTTTGCGCGCCCTCGTCCTACGGCCGTCACTGCAGGAGCGCCTCGGCGGGGCCGAAATGGCCCAGGTTCCGGCAGGCCCGGCTCCAGCGCAGGACGTTGGCGGGGGCCGAGGCGGGGGCCGGCAGCAGGCGGCAGTAGCAGGCCACGTCGGCCAGCGAGACGTCGGCGCCGGCCAGCCAGGGCCCGCGGGCCAGAGCCGCGTCCAGGGCGCGCAGGGCGGCGGCCCGCTCCTTGGCCCCGCCCCCGGCCAGCCGCAGGAAGGCGACGTCCACCCAGGCGTCCACCAGCGTGGCCCGCGCCGCCTCGCGCGGGTACGGCGCCAGCAGCTTGAAGAGGAAGCGCGCCGCGTTGGCCTCGCCTTGGACGGGGCACGTGTTGCGCACGCTCAGCTTCATCTGCACCTCGGGGACTGCGCGCATAAAGCGTAATGGGGCGTCCGGCCAATTCTCTCGCTTTCGCCTCCGAGGGGCACCGCGGCGATATTTCAGCGGCCGCCCGTAAGCTTGGCGCGCGCGCGCTCACCGTCTTTCCATATGAGGGTGAAGCCCAGCTGGAAGAGATGGCGGGCGTAGCTGTCGGGGTGGCGCGGGCCCAGGCAGGAGAGGAGCGGCGGCGCCACGCGGCCCACCGACGAGTGGACGTGGACGGCGGACAGCACCCGGTAGCGCTGGCACAGCAGCTTGTGGAGGACCAGCAGCGTGAGCGGCGGATGCGCCGGGTCGGCGTTGATGACCACGTCGCGGAGGGCGCCCGGGTCCTTCGGGCGATACGGAAGTCAAACGTAGCCGTCTGCGCATTTGCAAAACCCGTTGGCATAACGGCCGGGACGGCGCCGCAAATTCGCTCGTTTGACTCCGGGTTTACGGCTATATGAGAACATCTCCACTTGATGCGGGGTTAATAAGAGGCGCTCCAAACGCTTGGTCGGCGACTGTTGGGTCTCCGCCTCGGCAAAACGGCATTTCAGGCCGCGTCCTACCTTCCCCAGCGAGGCGTCCAGGTCGGCCGCGCCCTCGAAGGCGGCGGCGCCGGAGCTCCGGGCCGAGGGGCCGGCGCCGACCGTCGGGTCCGCGTCGGCGTCGGGCGCGCTCACAGTCTCGGCCAGGCCCTCCACGGCCGCCTTCAGCTCGTGCAGTTTGCGCATGATCTCGTCCTGGCGGGCCTCCAGGGCTCGCACGGCCGGGTCCGACTCGCCGTTCTGAAAACGCCAAATTATTCCGAAGGGTTAAATCGGGGGGGGAGCACCATCCGGTCCGGTGACCGGCCCGACCGACCCCGTGCTCGTTTTCAAGAAGCTGGAGCGCGCTGAAAAAAACTACGCTAGCCCAAAGTGAACATGCAAACTCCACGCGGCGCCGCTGAGATTCAAACGCTGCGAGGCGGCCGCAACTGACCCGCTTGAGCGCTGCGCCGCTGACCAAAACAAATGTTACATCCAACTTAGATGGCATTTGTCCCCGCGCTCGGACATTAACGTCTTCAGTAGGCCGCTCCCTTTCAAATAGTGAGACGTGATGCCAAGGGGACAAATGATGAGACGTATGACGCCAAGGGGATGAAGGGGATGCCCCCCCCCCATGGCACCATGTGGCGCTACACTGTGAAAGTCTGCAGGTGTGTTTTTTTAAAAATCACCTTAGTGATAAATGGTTGACAAAAAAAAAAATCAAGTTTTATACCTTCAATGTTAAAAATGTTTAGCTATTGCTGCTCCCGTGTTAACAGTGCAGATCATATTTTAAATTGAAATTTAAATCATTTTTCAAATTGCTTTAATATATTTTCCAGTAACAAACACATCGGTTGGTCCAAAATGTGTCTAGTTGAAATGAGGGTTTGGTGCAAGTTGTTTATTTCAGTTTAAAACTAACCTGTAAAATGTGCAAAGCCCGTATAAAGCAAACATTTGTTGAAAGTTGCTTTGTGTAGATTTTTTTGTTAAATGTCCAAAAGGATGCAATTAGGGGTTTATTTACACAATTCTTAATAGATTATGATCTTATTTGGTCACCAGTGCGAGTGTGATATGTTTTCCTGGGGAGGAGAGGTTTACCAAAAATAAATAGTTTAAATTGAATTACGTTGAATCATTAAAGGCAAATATCCAACACACCAATACAATATTTACAGAGATAGAACTTGAGAAAATGTGGCGTTTATGGGAGTATTAGTGGCGTGCCAATTCATGTCACAGCAGAAATTTGATTTGAAAACGGAAATTGGTAGGATAAAGAATGACAGAGGTTTGCTGCTGTTATCCAGGCTTTCAAAG
Organism: Hippichthys cyanospilos; assembly: GCF_059441005.1. Lineage (NCBI taxonomy): Eukaryota > Metazoa > Chordata > Actinopteri > Syngnathiformes > Syngnathidae > Hippichthys > Hippichthys cyanospilos. The sequence continues at coordinate 18,714,340 of NC_142384.1, forward strand.
CATCAGACGCGACCGCGAGTTGCGTCAGCAGCCCGAAAGCTAGCTAGCTCGCTAGCCAGCGAGCTAGCTAGCTTCTTCGAATGAATCGCACGGCGCGTTCATTCGCGGGCTACACGACAATTACAGGTAAAGTCGATCTAAAAAAAAAAGCGAGAGAGAAAAGAACGCGCCTTGAGTTTTACCTGCAGCGCGTGCTCGTGGCCGCAGCTGTTGCCCGCCGGCCGCGCGTGGATATTTGCTAGCTTGTACATGCAGGTGGGCAAGTCAACCTTGATGTCACCCCCGCATATAGGCTTTACCTGGTACATACTGGCCGGCAAAAGTGCTTCGCTCGGCTCGCCACAAAAATAAATGAGAGTGATAAGCAAACGAGCGAGCCGGGACGCAAGTCGCAGACAGAAGGGAGCAGCGTGAGTTTGACAGTCACCAACGCCCCCCCGGAAAAGAGACCGAAAACTCAACCTGACGTCACTTCCTGCCCAAGAACCTCTGCTTTTATATTTTGATTTCTTTCTTTTGGAATTCCGTTTTTTCACTCCATTTCAAATATATACAGTATGTTGTTTTCATAGTTTATTTAATTTTGATTGCACTTTTTCCATTCCATTTCAAGGTTCCATGCCGATACGCCAGAGGGCGCTGCTGCATTATGTCGTTCACTTGAAAGCTGTTTAAAGTAAAAAAAAAAAAAAAAAAAAAGTCAAAAGACGGGAAATCTGATTGCTCTATGAGTGGATACATGACCAGATGTGGAAAAGGAGCTCTCTCTACTTGATTGGGAGGACAAGTAGATCGATTGACAGACGAATGTTTGCCACAAGGTGAGCGTCAAAGTCATCGAGAGCAAGAGGTCTGCTCTGAAGCCAAGGTGTGCAATTTTCTAATCAATTTGTCGCCATTGATTGCGTCACAAGGAAAATGCTGGCTGCGTGCGTGGAGGGCCCCGATGAATAATACACCTTGGAATCTGGTTCAAGTCCCAGTTCAAGAGTCCCGTTGCTCAAAATAGTTTGAATTAGTGTAGATGCGCCAGGATTTGGGATCGCGGAGGCCTTGGTCAGATTGGATTCATCCGGCGACAAAAACCGACCGAAATCTGATCGGACCCCCCCCCAAAAAAAAAAAAAAAAAAAACAAAAAAAAACAAACCGGTAGACTCGCGAAAACGCTACCAAATTAAAAGACTGGCGGAAACAAAGGACTGCAATTTGCAAATGTAGGTCACTTGTCCGTCGAGTGACGTCTTGCAGAAGAATGAAGCAAGCCCTTTGGGAATTGGAAAGCAAGTCCGCGCAGGGCTAACGTTTCAATCACGAGCGGTCTTTTGACCTGACCCGATGGGACCGGGCAACACGATCCCACGGCGGGAAGCGACGGAGGAGGCCCGTCGCCCGCCCGCCCGCCGCTTTACACCTGAACTACAGCCACTTTGTGCCGCGTGAAACCCGAGGAGCGCTGAAACCTGACAGTGACGAGCAGGACCTTTAAATGATGCAGGGGCAAGGGATATGCGCTCGGGTTTTTTTCTTCTTTGTTTTTTCGTGTCACGGAGCTCCAAGACGTAGGCTGCGCTTAACCCTCCCGCCACGCTTGTTTGCAAGAAACGCAAACAATGTCCGGGTCACTTGAAGACGTGTCAGAAACGGCTATGATACAAACGCAATATTTTATTTCAACTCGTGACTTTTGCTCATTTCTCAAGAACAATCGTAATGTCTCCGGGTCATTTTGACCCACGGTACAAATCCCATATTTTCTTCGGAACCCCCGTCTTCCGGCGCCATCAAACAAAGGCGACCTGCGTCCGACCGCGTTTGCGACCGCCGCCGCTTTCTGGAGCCGTTCTCAAGACGCCTTTCCGTCGGTGACAAAGCGCGGCAAATTCTTTATTTTTGCACGTTTGGTGGGTCGGCCTTTGGCGCGGCCTCGGGTCGCAGCGTCCCGTCGCAGGACCCGTCCGAAGAAGGACGGCGACTTGTCACGTGACCCCGTCGCGTTGTCGTTCAACGCTGACCCGTCGGCCCGCGTTCCCTTCCCGTTTCCTTTTTTTTTTTTCTTTTGTTCCCCCTTTTATATAACAACAACAAAACACTGCGTTACTTATGCTGGTTAAAGGAAAAAAAAAAACCCTTGCCATACGTCAGCGGCTCTTTGCCTCAGCCCGTGGGCTCGGTCCAGCCACTCGCGTCGCGTCCGGGTCCGGGTCCGGGTTTGGGTCCGGGTCCGGGTGTGCCTCCTTGTCTCGCCATTTGGATTGGCTTCAACTTTGCCGCTTGCTTCATTGCGCTTCATTTTTTCATCCTTGTTTTCTGTGCTGTTTGCTACTTTGAATCCTTTTTTTCCATCCGTTTGAAACGATTGCGTCGAGTTTGCCCGTTTTGTAAATGATTGCACCTCCATGCCACAAATTGCTGACGACTTTCGGTTCTCTGCGAGGCCAATGCCCTTCACTCATCGCAATCGTCTTTTTTTTTTTCTTAGCTTTCCGGCTCGTTTTCCGAAACTGAAGTCCGGTGACCTTCGGTCAACTCCGATGGACGTCGAGGTCACCCTTCCTCTCCTCTCCTCGCGTTTAAACAAAAAACCATCGCATTTGCAACCTCGGGAATACGCCGAAAAACAAAACGTAAGGAGCCAAGTTGAGTGGGTTTGATCCTTTTTATTTACGCTTGAATATAGGGTGACTTTGACATTTCTTTGGGCGCTAAATGGTCACGGCAAGATGGCGCGCTGAAGTTGACGCGGACCGGATGACTAAAGGAAGGCCGTCGCCGACGCCGTGCCAAACGAGGGACGGCTGAGAAAAGGGCTCCGCGCGGTTTAGGGGAGGACCATGTTTTGGAATTCTGCAAAGAAGAGAAACAAAGAATGCTTGTCCAAGTGGGACACGCAAATTGGAGGATTTTGACTGCAGAAAGATGGATGATTTTTTTTCAAAACAGTCGCTATTTCAAATACTACTGGTATTTTAGAACATGGTCACTATTAGTCATACGCGATTAACCGGACCATTAATCGTAAAACAGTTCAAGTTTTCATCTGTATGCATTAGAAAACCATCTCATGAAACCCGCCCGCGCGCCATATGTTTGCATTAGCGCGCCAATATAACGGCATACGCTTACGGCAAGAGTTGAGAGCATGGTTTTTTTATTTATTTGTTTTAATTTTGCAATTGGCGGCTATACTTTGAAGTCAAGTCTTGCCATTTTGCAGAAAATGCAAAATTTGGTCGGGCGGGTACCTTCGACTCCGACGCGGCCGTCGCCGTCGTCGTCGGCGGCGTCCATGAAGGCCTTGGTCTCCTTGTCCGTCAAGACCCGGGCGGTGGAAGAAAACCTCTGAAGGAAGAACCTGCAAAGAGCAGAGGCCCATCCGGCGGACGCCACGCTGGCACGCCGACGCGCGGCCGCACCCACTTGAGCTCCTCCTCCTCGATGTAGCCGCTGCCGTCGTTGTCCAGGATGCCGAAAACCTTCTTGACGTCCTGCGGGCTCTTCTTGGTCAGGCCGCACGCCTGGAAGAACTTCTTGGGGCAGAAGGTGTCGGGCGCTAAGCGAAGAGCAGAGCGGCGTTAGCGTCTCCGTGCTTCTGGCCACTGGTCAAGCGGCACCTGCCCGCAACGCCGCCGCGCCGCCACCCCTCCTTATCGAGTCCGTTCATTCCGGAACTCCTTTTGTCACGTGAACCTTTCCTGAGTAGAGGCGATGTAAATATACAAATCTGCTCCAAGCCCCCCAAATGCTCCTTTATAAATGTCATTTTATTTTTTTTTAATTGCGTATGTCTGTTTTTACCACTGATGTGGTTAAAGCACTTTGCCCAAGACAAATTTCCCCCTGGAGACAAAGTTCATCATCTCATAAACCCGTTAAATTTTGTCATGCAAAGTGAGCTAAAAGTGAGCTGAATTCTTTCAATAAATGAAAGCGTTGAAATGTAATTTTGATGAATCGTTAACGTTTGATCAATACGTTCGTGTTTTATCATCAACGGTGACGTAGTACTTTTGGGCAGTATTAAAAGGAATAATCAATTCAAAGGTACGTAGTATTATTTTCTGCTCTTGGCATTTATTTCAACCCGATGCCATTCCTCATAACCTTTTTTTTTCTTGGATCCAATTGGCTGATTACCACGACTATCATCAGAGTTTTTTCCACCTGATTCATTCACTCTGATACCTGGTATCATCCTTTCTTTTTTGTTTTTTTTGTAACCCATTCACCATTTGTGCGAGAGCAGCCGTGTCAACTGAGGAGAAAGAAAGACGCGTGAAGATTTTCAGCGCTCTTCCACTCCCTTTCTCGGGCTTCAACTCTGGTCATTGACGCTTACGTCCATGGCGGTATTGCGCGGAAGAAGGATGAAGAGTACACAAAGAGACGCAAGGGAAGGGAAGAAGCGAGACCGTACCTTGGCAGTCCTTGATAGCCGTGCCGACGGCCTCGGCCGAGAGGATGGATAACAGCGACATGTCCTTGACCTGCGGGTGCGCGCCAACCTTTGGTGACTGTTCAAGCTTTGGACATTTCTCATCTTGCTGTCGTGAGGCGCTGTGCTTTCTACGCCCCCGCGAGGCGCGCCTCCAAGGAATTTTCAAACTCTTTTGTATATAGGGCGCATAGAACAGAAGCTACAGTAGTGGATGGCCTTGCATTATGCGTCCGCTAGATGGAGCCGCGCGGAAGGAAACGTCAAGGGAGCCCCCAGATAAAGTAGCACGGCGAATAAACACAAACACGTCGATAGACTATACAGTATAGGCAATTTTCGGCGCTATGAGGCGCGCCGGAGTAGAAGGCGTACCTTCGGCCTGATGTCAAAGTCTTTTCGCCATTAGAATAGAAGCTACGGTAGTGGCTGGCTTTGAGTAATGCATCCGCTAGATCAGGGGTGGCCAAGTTCGGTCCTCAAGAGCCACAATCCAGACTGTTTTCAATGTATCTCTTCAACCAACACACCTGAGTCAAATCAGCGTCATTATCAGGATTGTGCAAAGCATGCTGATGAGCTAATCATTTGAATCAGGTGTGTTAGTTGAAGAGACACAATGAAAACAGGCTGGATTGTGGCTCTTGAGGACCGAACTTGGCCACCCCTGTGCTAGATGGAGCCGCGATAAAAAGAAGGTCAACAAAACGATGGGATGCTGTAAGTCGCTCAAACCTTATTAATAGAAATCGGGAATGAAGAATAAAGAGGAGCAGACCGTCCCCTTTGTTTGGCAGCTTACCAGGTGAGACGGCACTCGTGGAAGCGGCGGAGACCGGAGCTGGGACTTGAGTGGCGGGCGCCGTCCGTCCGTCCGGCCCGCTTTTATAGGGCCGGCGATGGCCTTGGCTTGAGTTACCTGTCCGCCGATCGAATTACAGTTTCCAGTTTCCCGGCTACCTAATTAAACTTTAGTATTTATAAAGTCCCGGGGCCCAAAGGTGGCTCTTGGCGTCTGGAAAAGTTTCCTCGGCCGGCACGCCGGGCGGCGGCCTTCGAGCCGCACGGACCCACCCCAAATATAATCAACTCTTTTGGATCGGATTCAGTCCTCTGTGCCCTTTTTGACCTGATCTTTCACTCGGTTCCAAGCTGTGTTACCATAATCACATGACGCCGGCGGGGCGCCAAACGCAGCGCTTTCCGCGTTTACATCTGCCCGACAGCTCCCGGCGCTTGCCGTTGTGCCCGCGAAAGCATCGCTTGTGAGCCGCCTTTAGATTTTTTTTCTCAGTATGTTTCAATTTGCATGAACGTTCCGTTTCTTTGTATTTTAAATAACGCTGTCTTGCAATTGCGCTGTATGTATTTGCATTATTTCAGTTTTACAAAACGTAACCTTCAGATATTGAAGACAACAGTAAACGGCGCCAATTTGCTGATTTCTTTTGGAGAGCGTTCACTACGTGTCGACTTGTGTTCCGACACGCACTGGGAACAGAGTAGAAGTATGAAAGCGATTTTATTTGGAAAAAACATTCATTTTGAAAACGGGCCGGAATGACGTAACTGCGTTTCGCTCACTTGCGCGCCAAAATTTCAGCCACGAATAAGAGTAAAAAACAGATGTCTTTGGGAAGGGGGAAAGGCCCGGTCAAGGGACGGGCGACGAGCCTACAACTTCACAACTGCTGACTTCATATTTCTGTGGACTCTATTTTGATGATAACATTTTGTTTGACTATTCCCTTACTTTTCAATCAATCGAGACAGGTACATCTTGTCTATGTAATGTAGTTATTTCAAAACACTTCTAAGGCCGTCTACCATGAAACCTTTGCCACGCTTTTTTCCATAGCATTGCGGGCACCGTCGATTTTCTTAAATGCCGCGGACCGGGAAACTCTGCATGGCGGGTCGCAAACGGCCCACGGGCCGTGGCTCTTTTTGCTATATAAGTGCAGTGAAACGGACACACCGATACTTTCCTGATCCCAAATAATCCTCAGAAAAGAGACGAGAAGGTGGAGAGGAACTGGATCGACGGCTGGACTCAACCCAACACTCCGCGGCGCTTCGGCTGCCAGCATGATGTCATGTGCCAAGGCGATACCTTTGCGCGCTATTCTGTTACCCATGATTATTTATTCAGTTACATTTGCTAAGCGCCCCCCCCCCCCCCAACACCATGCCCGCTGTGCCTCGTGAAACCTTAGCTCACATGCAATGGCCTGTACACAGATATATATGTGCATAAAAGAAAATAATTGTTGTCATTGGAATTTGTGCAAAGGTGTTTGTGGTCTACTGTGTGTAAGTGATATCTTCCACTTGTGATTAATCAAATGATTTTCACATTTCTTGACACCGCGCTGCCGTATTGCTCAACTAGTAGATGCGCTTCCTCTAGCACCGTATTGAACTTTTTGTTGTGTTCAAACATTTATTTCGGTATTTAACTTTGATGTTGTAGTAGTTTTGAATTATTTAAATGACTCTCCCTTACATATAAGTGGGGTGGTAACGTACAGAAGTTTGCCAAACGTGAAACTAAAAATTAAAAATGACGAAATTCAATTTTTTTTTGGAACTGCAATTTCCCAAAGTTGTGAAAAATAACAAAAAAGTCAATCTTACGAGGAGGCTTACTTTCCAAGTAGTCAGTGCAGTACTCCCCCCGTCCAAACGAGAGGCGATGTCGCCGTCTAGCGGCCAGGCGTACAGTTTTGCTTTGCGACGTCAAGCAGCACACGTGTGACATTTTTCCCGTCCGTAAGTTTATTCGGCGCTTTTACAGTCAGATTGTCACATAGTTGAAAAGTCACCCGAGCAAAAGAATCTTCTTTCTTCCCCGCCGCCCGCTCCTGGAAAGTGCGCGGATCGGACAAGAAGCAAAGTTGCTATTTTAGACGCGAACACAACCGCGGGCGGGAAGGACGGTCGCTGGCAATCATCGTTTGGTTGGACAGAGCGTGTTTTGTGTTGGGTCAGGGGGGGCAAAGGTCTCTTGAGCAATTGTATAAAAACGATTGGGATGGGCACCAGGTGGCCCCTGTTGTTCCATGAGAGCTGCTGCTGCCGTTGCTCACGTGCCACTTTACGCCTGGACCAAGGTGGTGAACTCTGCGGGGGGCACGCGGAACAAGGCGGTCAGCGAGCGCGAGCGGAGCGGAGCGGAGGGGAGCGCGCGGGCGCCCGCTCCTACCGTCAACGCCGATCTTGCCGTCGCCGTCGGTGTCGCCCGCCTTGAGGAAGGCCTGGGTCTCGGCGTCGTTGAGCGCGCGCGCGCCCTGCTTGAAGTTCTGCAGGAACAGCCTGCGCACACGGCCCGCCGCAAGCTCATTGGCCTGCTAACACGCTCCATAATGCGCCGCGTACAAGTACCCCGGTTCCCCGAATGTAAGGCGCGTCTTGAAGGCCGAAAGTATGGGCGCGTGCTCCAGGGGTCCCCGAGCTTTTTCGCGTCGCCGACCGCACGAAACTTTAATGGACCCGGGAGCGGATTTTCCGCCGTGCGGGGTACAGCGCGCGTGTACGCGAGGCAATGCGCCGTGGCTTCAGTGTTTTTTCTCACAAGCTCATCGCGATAATCGAGCGATCGAAGGTTGCCTCACTTGAGCTCCTCCTCCTCAATGAAACCGCTCTTGTCCTGGTCAATGATGGCGAACGCCGCCTTCAAGTCGTCCAAGGACTTGTCGGCCAGGCCGCAGGTCTTGAAGAACGTCTTGTGGTCGAAGGTCCCGGCGTCTGAATTCACACGCGGTCAAGACGGGCCGGCCTTTAGCGCGCCGGCCCAAAGCGTGCGCTCGTGTGTGTTCCCTTGTCACCTTTGCATCCATCCAGGGCTGCGGCCACGTTGGAATCATTCAGTATGCCGTGCAGGGCCATGGCGATCTGCTCTTTGGCCGTCCCGGCGGATGGACGCGTGTTGCAAAACAGACGGAGAGAGCCGTCAGGCTTCCGTTTCAAACAAACGAGCATACGGTAAATCGATGGAAATATCAGCCGCCGTGCTGTCTATAAACGCCTCCTTTGAGTCTCTCGCGCCTTTGTGCGACGGCGTACCCCCTAACCCGTAGGTATCAAAGTCCAGTCCTCGAGGGCCGGTATCCCGCGCGATTGCTACGGTAAGTCCGTCAATAGATGAGAATATCGGCCGCCATGTAAAAAAAATACCTCGTTTTGGTCTATGGCGTCTTTTTGCAATGACCCGTAGGTGTTGGACGCCTGTCCTAGAGGGCCGATATCCTGCATGTTTTCCAGGTTTCTCCAGTCGACACGCCTGATTCGAATCGTCGGCTCGTCAGCAATCTCAACGGGAGCTTGAAACTGATCCGAATCATTTGAATCAGGTAATCAAAACATGCAGGACGTCCATCCTCCAGGACTGGAATTCAACACCCGTGCCCTCACCGATCAATGCTTTTTGGATGAAAAACAAAAAGACTCCAAATTAGACTATTGTGTCATCTGTGTCATTTATTCATCTTTGGAGCATGATCTGAGCATCTAATATCTGTTTTGCCCCCCCCCCAAAAAAAAAAGGTACATCCATCAAAGGCATCAAGGGTGTCGCAAAATCACAATTCAGCCATAAGCTGCTTCATGTTCCAATCACTTTGCTCTTGACTGAAAAGATAAATGTACAGCTCCTGTCACGGCATTACTTTAAGTCCTGGCGAGGGTGCGCCGGCCGTCTTGGAGCGACACCTGCATCTGGCCGTCAGCCAATCGCAAGGCACGCAGTGACAAACGACCGTTTGCGCAGCCAATCGCCACTAAGGACAATTTAAAGTGTCGGATCCACCCGCCAGGCGTGTTTTTGGAGCGTGGGAGGAAACCCGGAGAAAACCCACTCAGGCACGGGGACACCATGCAAACTCCTTCACAGGAAGGCCGGAGCCCGCGATCTCCGTACTGCGAGCGCCGACCGCTCTTCCGCCGTGCCTCCGTCAAGCTCAAACTTGCGATCCGAACCCCCGCGCTTCTTAAAGGCCCGGGTCGCGCCGGATCAGTACTAAAGATGGCGTGGCTCTTCCCGTCCAAGAAGCCCGGAAGTTGCGCAGGAACGCCACTCATTGTCCTCCTTCCTCCCGAACGTTTTGCGAAAAGCTCGCTCTGTTGCTCCTTGAAGGCGGCGTGGAGTCCGACTCACCTGCGGCGAGGGCTCTTACTTTTGGACGGCGCGGGTGATGCGGGACAGGAGTCGGGGAGTCGACTGCGGTGGCCGGCCCGCTCTCGCCGCTGACCTTTTATAGCTTCCCCTCATCCGAATCGGAGCCGCTGGATAATTGACACCGCTCAAGGGGGGGAGGGGGAGGGGGAGGGGAAGGGGGGGAATATTTAGTCCCGTCGCCAGGGAGCGCTCTATTTTTAACCTTTCACAAACGAAGACGCTTAAAAGGTGCGTTTGAAGAAGTCTGCGACCCCCCCACTCCGCCGTCCTGGCTGGCTAAGAATAGCGCGACGTACCCCCGGTGGATGGGAAGGAGGGGGGGCAAGCGCAGCTTTGGTTTTGCATTTTTGAAGCTGCAAATGGCAACAAGCGTCAAGACAAGTGCAGATATTTTGGTTTTTTGGACACAATCATTTGACATTTCGCAACAACACAACACAACAGGACATAGAATGACAACACATCAAAACAAGGAACAATAACACAAATATCTACAGATGTTCCCGATAATTATAACATCCATACAATGAAAAAGTATCACCGTCAAATATAGATGTTGATCTTTATTTCATCACTTTCGAACACTTTGAAGTTAAAATATGGAGTGAAATGAAGAAATGAAACCTGAAGTTTCCCAAGCAAAAGCAAAAGAAAAACAATATTGCAAATCTTTGTATACGAAATATGTAATTATACTTTTATCGCGAATAAACTATATACTTTTATTGAGCAGGGGATTTACCTTTAGGTTTAGGTGAAACAAAGAAAGAAAAAGAATTGCACTTTCTTGAACAGATGTAGAAAATGTCCATTTTATCCCAAATCTGGAAATATGTATATACTGTATACGAGTGAGGCGCGCCGATGACGTCAGGATTCTGGCCTTATTTTTCACTTCTAGGGGGCGCCACCGCCCCGTGTTTGGGCTCTCTCTGGGCCAGCTGTCACTCTTGCCGCTAACGAGAGCCGGAACTTGAGAAGGGCCAAGTTTGGTGTGGTGCGAAGCTTGCAGGTCTCGCACGCCTCCCAAAGCCGCCCCTCCCGCAAAACAAAAAGCCTCAAAGACCTGCGTCCGGTATGTGAGCGCTAGAAACCTCTTGTAGGCCTATCTTGCAAGCGCGGCTTTCCCCTGCCAAATCCCTCAGCCCATTCGGATGACGTCACCGTCGCGCGCGCGCGCGCTCGTTCAAACAAGCGGTAAGCAAGACATGTTTTCCACCAAATGAGTACTTTATTCACTCCGCCTCAAGTTTGCCCGCATTGGCACACAGCGGCGAAAGATCGCGCTCCAGTGTCGACAAGATCGAAGTCCGCAGGCAGCTCATAAATAAGCTATAAAAAAATAAGAAAAAGACTCGCTCGGCCGGCGATTAGCGAAGACCTCGGCAAAGTCCGGGGGCTCTTGGTCAGGGGGAATTTAGGCCTTGACCAGGACTGCGAATTCTGTCCAAGACAGGAAACAGACGTGAGCGATTAGCGTACCGCAAGCTGGCTTGGCTCTCTGTTATCTTTAACGTTGAATAATTGTGGAGAGGCCTTTGTCATTTTTTGAAACTACCTGGTATTTTTGTGCTTCCCGATAATCAATGGAACCACTTTCTTTTGAAACGTTTGTATATTGCCTAGGTCATTATGAACGGAATCCAGCCCCAGTGGACTTTCCTTGTATTGTTAAAAAAAAGGGGGGGGGGGGGGTTGCACAATAGTGAGAATGTTAGTACAAATGTGTTGGCTTTCGATTGTACTCAACTTTACTTACTTACGTCAAATGATATTAGCGTCTACCTCAACTGAGCGTGGGAAGGGCCCTTAACGCACTCAAAATGTCTCCAAATAACTTTTTAGTGTTGTTTAGCGCATGCTCGCCGTTGCCTCTCTACTGGACACGGGCGTTAATAAATTGTGATTTCGGTTGGGATCGTTCGGCGGAGGTTTCGTGTCGTCCTACCGTCGATTCCGATCTTGCCGTCGCCGTCGGTGTCTCCGGCGGCGAGGAAGGCTTTGGTCTCCTTGTCGGTGAGCGCTCTGGCAGACGCCGAGAAGTTCTGCAGGAACAGCCTGACGAGCGGGCCAACGCAACGCCTCGCGTTAGTCGGCAAATTGGCACGTTAAAAACAACAAAAAACACTTTTGTCGGACGGCGGGGGACTTAAAAGAATATGAAAACTTGAAATCGTGGGTGACGCTCTGAAGAAGAGAAATGCGGGTCGCTTTTGCTAGCGAGCTAGCCAGCCGTGAAATGCGAGCGCTGCAACGTGTGCTAATGTGCTATTTGAGGCCTGACTTGAGCTCCTCCTCCTCGATGAAGCCGCTGTTGTCCTGGTCGATGATCCGGAAGGCTTTCTTCACGTCGTCGGCGGACTTGTTGGCCAGACCGCACGCCTTGAAGAAGGTCTTGAAGTCGAACGTGTCGGCGGCTGCCAAGCAAACGCTCGTGTGAAAAACGCACGTCCGCAAACGGAATCTCAATAGGATGAGATTCCATTTGTTTTACTTACAGGTAAAAGTGTTCAGAAAACTAATCTTAGTATTCCAAGGTTGTTTTGTTTCAAAAAATATTCATTTGGTGAAACTAACAGCTAACTGAAACTAACAGCTATTCAACGCTGCAGATTTGGCCGATGGGAATATGCGCATGTTGTGCGTTGCGACGTTATGTGTTCCATGAAGTCAAACGCTTCCCGGCAGCAAAATAAAAGTTAGTAGCAAGAACTTTGCATTTTGAGAGGCAGGCTAAGCCGCTTAATGAAGTCATTGAAAAGCTTGCAAATGGCATAAGTTGTCCGCTAGTGCCCCCGGGTGGTTTTGGGGTCCCGACAGAAAAATTTCTCTCGCACCCTATTGGCGAGTCGCCCTTCAAGGCTTTCGTGCAAAAATCGGCGAAATGCATGATAAATATCAGGTTTTCAATATGTCCGAAACTGACAATCTTCCGCCACTTGGTCCAGCGCCTCCGGGGGGGAACTCCAGGCGTTCCCAGGCCGGCCGAGAGAGACGGTCCCTCCGGCGTGTCCCGGCTCGACCCCGGGGCGTCCTCCCCCGGGGGGGGCGGGGGGGGGGGGGGGGGGGTCCTAACCAGATGCCTCAACTGGCCCCTCTCGACGTGGAGGTGCGGCGGCTGGAAGCTCCTTCTTCACCGCGACAGACCGGCACGGAGTGCACCGATCTCCCGTTCCATCCTACCCTCGCTCGTGAGCGAACGAGAGCGCGAGATACTTGAACTCCTCCACTCGGGGCGGGACCTCACCCCCGACCCGGAGAGGGCATTCCACCCTTTTCCCGCCGAGGATCACGCTATCAGATTCGGAGGGGCAGAGCTTCTTCCCGGCCGCTTCGCGCCCGGCTGCGAACCGCTCCGGCGAGAGTTACGGCCGAAGAAGCCGACGGCACCGCGTCACCCGCAAATAACGGGGACGCGATGCCGAGGCCCCCCAAGCGGACCCCCTCAACGCTTCGGCCTCGGGAAAGTCACCAGTCAACAGAACGGGTGACCTGACCCCGACCGGAAACGGATTCCGCTTCGGCCGGAAAGGCGGACCAAACTCGGCGGCGCGGGGACCGAACGGCCCTCATCCGGGCGTTGGGTACCCCGTGCTCCCCAAAGAGTCCACAAAGAGCATGTGCTTACGCTTGATGATTGATGTGCTTACGATTGATGATTACGCTTTCAAAGATTACTTCTTGTAAAAATTGCGTTTGCCCCAGAAGGGTGGCCATACAAATTTTGAAGAAGTCGGGGAAAAAGGCCCAAATGGAAGCAGAGCAAAGCCAGCCCGACGGACGGTGTCCGTGACGCGTCTCACCTGCGCAGCCGCTCAGAGCGGCTTTGACGTCAGCGTCATTGAGGACCCCGGCGAAGGCCATTTTCTCTGAACTGCGAGAGGGACGAACAAGAAAGGAAAAAGGATAACGCGGCGAGGCTGAAAAACGGACACTTTGACTCCAAACGGGACGCCAATACAGCAAATGGTGACGCCGTGGCAAACATCTACGCGGCTCCTACTGCGTAAGTCGGTTTTGCTGATGCCCGCCCCTCCCAAGGAGATAAAAAACACGGGCCGCGTCATTTTTCGCCTGCGAGTCCCCACCCGGTCCGACTCGCCGCACAAACGGCCTCCTCGCGATCGCGGCGATAGTCCGGGCCCGGCGTGGAACAAGCGTCCTCCGAGCGGGGATCCCGGCCTCTTTCGAGTCAAGTTTCCGGTGAAAAATCTCCCGGCTCTGCCCCGCTCAACAAATCAGGCCGCTTTGCGCCAAGAAAGCTACTCGCCACTAGCGGACGCTAAGCTCCTCCGGAAAGTCCGGTTACCGGCGAGAACTCTACTTGGCTCTATCCGACTTGGCTCTATTCGACTTGGCTCTACTCGACTTGGCTCTGGGATTTTTTGGCGGGGGCCGGGCCTTTCTCATTTTGGGCCGCGCACTCACCTTTGCGCTGCGTGGAGGCGAGTGAAAGGAGCGAGGCGGATTGGATCGGATGCCTCGCCCTCCTCTTATATACGCCCCAGCAGGGCCATTTACAGCCTTTGCTTTGGGCCGCGGGTATCGGGTGCCAAGTGGCAAGGGCCGCGCCTCGAAAAAATGTGTCTACTAGCCCCGTCTATTTTGAGGGCAACAAACGAGAGACGCTCGCGCGCGTGGGCCAATGGCGAGCGGCCAGCGGAGGCCGAGCAAAAGTCCGCCGCGCCGGGAATCCGAGAAACCGGGATGCGCCCGTCGCCCCGATAATGACTTCTAGCCTCGGCTTACAAGCGCGTGCGCGTTGACGCTTTTATATCCGGGGCTCCCGAGCGCAGCGCAAAAAGTCCCCGCGGCAAGGTCAACCGGAGCTCATTCATCGCGCCGTTTCCTTCCCGATCGGAACAAAGGCCGAAATCCCGTCTAGATATTTGCGGTCATACGAGGGAATTCTGCCGCTTTGCTCCGGGACGGGGGAGGGGGGCGGCAGCTCGAGCGGGGAAGCTCGGACTTCCCTCTCCCCGGCCCCCGCTCTCCTTGTCTTTACACAACTTGCAAATGTGGCACTTTAGCCAGCAACTTCAAGTTGTATTTGCATTCGCGGTTCCTCGGCTTATCTCGTAGGCCGTGTTCAGCTCGTTCAAAGCAGCAGACATCCTCAACGCATTTATGGAGCGTTTCCAGGAAAGCTTTTGCGCCTTCCGCAACCCGCGGCAGCTGGCTTCGCGACACGCCGGCTTTCCGTCGCCGGCCAGTCGGACACGCGCCGTCCGTCGCTGACTTTTATCGCCTGTGATTTCAGCACTAGATAGTGGAGAGCTCCCCTTCGGCCCCCTCTGCGCATTGACATTTTTTGTTTTTTTTTAGCAGTTACAGTACAGACTGGGGGATGGCTGGATTCCGTAACCTTCATTAGTCTGGACATACGAAAGAACACGAACCCAAACCAAAATGGTATCCAGGATACTGAGAGAATTACAATGGCATATCAAACATACTTCAGGTGAAATTTGTGCTCCTTTAAATCAAGTCATTATCCCGTCGGATTAAATACATGGCTTTTATGTTATTTGTACGTCCTGCTTTACAATGAAAACCTTGTGGAACTTTTTTGAAAGTGATGTTTTAACGGATTTATTGAATACTTGAAATTAATAATGAAAATTCCTTGGATCAGAGGTGTCCAAACTATGGCCCGCGGGTCATTTGTGGCCCGCCATCCACAATTTTGCGGCATTCTACCAAGATTACATTTTGACATGGTCCACAATGCTTTTAAAAAAAACTAATTAAAAAGGTTTGATGATGGTGAAAAAAACTGGATTTTTGAAGTTGTTTTTTTTTTATATAAATACCTACTTTATCTAGACTGTAATTCAGGCTAAGCCACTCAATGAAGTCATCGAAAGGCTTGCAAATGGCATTTTGCTCGCTAGCGCCACATGGTCTTATCTGCCCTGTGTCTTCTCAGGAATCAGTCATGAAAAACGTGTTTTGTTTTGTTTTTAGTTCAATTTTCATTGTGTGTTTGAATACACTTGTCTAATTATGCTTGGTTTCACTTGGAATTTACTTGATTAAAAATGACTTGTGTGTTTGAACAGACTTGTCCAGTTTGCTTTGTCTGTTTTGTCGTGAGGCTTAACATTCTTGAATAACTGGAAATGATTTTTTTTAATGTATACATCAAACCTTTTGAGGTTTTCAGCTCAATAAAAATCTGGCCCCCGGGCCTCGAGTTTGACACCAGTGACCGGATTTTTTTTTTTTTTTTTAAGTAGGGCAGCTTTTTGTTGGTGTTTTCGTGGCTATGTTATATTTGCACGCATGCACTCGGCGCTCAGTCTCCAAGTTGTAAATTGGGCGCAAACTTGAAGAAAACTTCGTGACAAACGACGAACGCTGCCGATTGGTCGGACGATAGAGCGTGGCAGCGTTCGAAGCCGCGATTGGCCATTGCGACGCATCAGTTGGGCGACGGTCCCCGCCCCGTTTGGTGACGTAGGAGCGGGCAAGGAACATGGCGCTTCGGAGGGGACGCGTTTGACGGCAGTCCGCTTGGATATCCTCGTTTCGCTCGAAAGAGGCCGGCAAATATGATCGGGCGGCGAGCGCTTCCGCACCTTTCGCCCTCGGGGGGGGGACGCCGGAAACGGCCGTTTTGTAGCCGCTTAGCTTAGAGCGTTTGCCGCCGCCATGCTAGCCGAAGCTAAGTGGCTAACGAGCGACAGAACGCTCGACATCAACCCTCGATCGGCGACCGATGACTGACGGCCGGGCGATTTGTCGCTTGTTGACGACGCCCGAGCGTCTCGCGGCTTGTGTCCGAGCATGAAGCGCCGCCTTGGGAACGTTTTGCGGCTGCTCGGCGCGGTCCTGCTGTGGGCGTGCTGGCCGGCTCAAGGTGCTCCTCTTCACTACCAGCACGGCGCAGGTAAGACGTCGGCCCGATTCGGGTTCCGATTGCCTCTGTCCCTGGGTTCCGATTGCCTCGGTCCGTCTTTCTCCGCCGTCGTAAATGTCCCCTGCCGAGAGCCAGTGAGATGAAAAAAAAAATCCGAATGAATGGCTGCGCTCATTCCGACACGCTTTGATTTGTCGTTATTGCGTTCCGTCCAATCCCATTTCAGCCTTTGAGTTGCTATGTCAAGCTAATCGGCTCGCTCGTGGCCTTCGCAACCTGAGGCACTGTTGACCGAAAACTAATATTCCGTTTTAATCACCCTCGCAACGCCGGCGAGCTCCAAGACCACCGGCCCCGTTTCTGCCCTCCGATTGGCTGCTCCCTTCCCAAATTATTACACACTGACGCTTGTGATGGTCGAGCATCTGTTGGGCTACGGCTCAAGATGCGCTTTCAGTTCGATGGAAGTCGATCATTCGACGGCAATACTTACGAATACGAAGGTCTCGTTTGTGCAACGCGCTTGGCGCATAGCGTGCCAGTCCTTCTCAAATAGTGGGACATTGGAACAAGTAGTTAACAGTTTTTGAAAGTTAGTTTTTAGTGCAGGATACGATTTTAGGTAAACGACTTTTATCGACGCTAATCGTATTTCGAGTTAGCACCTTGAGTGTTGGGGCGAGAAAGGTTTTCTCCTTCCCGGGAGGGGGGCTTTGCAAAAAAGAATTGAGAAGCATTGCTCTACGCTCAACTGCCAAAAGGATGCACGAGTCGCAAAACGGAAAAGTATCCAATCGGGAGAAACAAATTCAAGAGGTCAAAAAAGAGGGGAAAATGTAAAGCCGCCTGAGACTTTGATGTTAAAGACATCCTTTATGTGAAAGAAAAACGGGGATAGAGTTGAAATTACAAATGACCGAGGACCAATGGCGGAATATTTGTCAAACACAATCTGCAGTATTTGAAGGGAATTCAATGGGAAAAATATTCATCAATACTCCCCCCCAAAAAAGAAGTGGTGGCGTGCCCAGCAGGCTTGATGGAGGGCATGCGAACGCATAGATGTTGACTACGCACATATGACAAAATATGCTGTACTTAAACACGGTGTGTTGACGTGTGTGGGAGAGCAAAAACATATGAGGAACGTCACCTGGGGAATTTAACCCGGGACATCGCGGAGGAGGGAAAAAAAGTTGTTTTTTTCTACCCCAAATTTTGTGAAAATTTTGACGGATTGGCGGTTCGGAATTTTAGCCAGAAACGTTTGGCGGGCCACATAACACGATCGTGCCGGGCCTCCAGTCTGACACCCGTGGTCGAAATGTTCCCACTCTCGAATGCAGACGCGCAAAGTTGCCGCCTTGTCGGCGGGCCATTTTGCGTCACGGTCCGCGAGCGGCGACTCGGAAGTCCGACCGGAAGGCGAGATGGCAAGATCTCGCCGTCGCCAATTTGTTTCCTTCAAGCTTGCCAATGTTGTGTTCCGTCCTCAATTTTTCTTGCAACTTTCTGCAGGTACCGTCATACAATTGTTGTTTACGAATCCCACGGCACCGTCCCAAGTCAGGACTGACTTTGGGTGTGCCCTTTCAATCGGAGATCGTCGGTGTTAGCGGAATAAAGCGTACGCAGATATGCGACGGTGTCGGAGACCTCAGTAAAAGCTGCGGGGATTATTTTACACTGAAAGTGCCGGTGTAAAAGTGCAAGGCACATTCCAAGTTTATCATCCCTAGTCAATTATTAGCAATGTGTCGAGTGCTCTATCATAAGACAGTTGGCAGGAAGCAAAATGTTTTTTTCCTTTTTTTTAATGTCGGGACCTGTCCTTTGCCCGGTCTTCAAATGGAAAAATGGGCGGATTTGCTAGAATGCAACTGGTGACTCCCAATGACTTTTTGCTTTTTTCCATCGGGGAGCCATCGGGGCTCCCCGCTGTGAGTCACTCACAAGTGAAACTTTTTCTATTTCCGACGCTTCATTTTTGCCATCCAAATGGCACGATAGTGTTCCCGGCCCGTTTTGCATCAAACACAAAATATAAGCGAAGCGTTGGAAGAAATACAGTAGCTACCTAGTAAGGGGACAGTAATTCCTCCCTGTTGGACACCTATCAATCAAATCATCACTGTTGGACACCTGCCTGCGCTTTTGCTTGTTCTTGTCTTTTTCTCTCAATAAATGAGTCAGAAAATGTCACATTTTGCCAATATTTGCTCACTTTTTTCAGGAGCAATTGAAGTTTGAAATTTGGCAAATACGTGTCAATATAATAGGTTATACGTGATGCATGCAAAGAATTTCCACTTTGGGTCCGCGGGAGTGCCGCTGTCTTTTGCCAAATAATAGGTAACTCCGAATTTCATGGCTGCTGGTCCCCCTTCCAGCTTGTGTCCAGGCCCAAGGCTAGCTTCCAAGACTGGAACAGTGTCAGGGTAGCATGGCTGCAAGCGCCTTAAAAGCGCCGAACCTGAGAGCTTGGCCCTCAGTGGGAAAAGGGTGGACGTCCCAGAACACCGGAGGCGCCGCGTCTTTAGCCGGCCCGGGAAGAGGGGGGTGTGGGCTTCCCCGCCGAGGCCGCCGCCCCCGCGACCCGACCCCGGATAGGCGAAGATGACGGGCGTTCACTGTCCAGAGCCCGAAAGTCGGAGGGTTTGGACAGGTGTCGCTCTTTGACCATCAAAAAAAAAAAGAATCGCTTCGTTTGCTTTTCGCTTGCGCTTTTTACCCTTCGGTAATTGGATCGAGCGCACTCGCGGCGCACGCGTCCGCTCATTTTTTTGGCTCACTTCCCTCGAGTTGCATTTTCCAATAGTTTCGCCGCCGTACAGGTGCGATCGTCAGCTCCGCCCGGCGTCTTATCGCATGTGACAATCGGGTGACGCGTCCCTTCTGCTCGCAGGCTTGAACGTTGACCCCGCTTTCCTCGGCGCCGCTCGGACTTTGCGTAACCTCCCGTTCGAATCTCACGTAGCCGCCAGTGGCGACGTCTTTATTTCATGTTATACGTCTGGAACTAGCGCCGGGAGACATTTCCCAAGTGGGTCAACCCTTCCGCGTCTACGCGAAGGTCTGCTTGAAATATTGAGCCCATATAACCGCCGTTCTCCGTGAGACTCCAGCCATTTGGATGGGAACGGGAAGGGACAACTGTACAGTTACTGTACTGCATAAGGATTGATCATTTAAGTCAATATATGTCCCGCAATAATAATTGTAATGTAAAGTATAAGTACCTTTCACACGTAAAAAAACTCAGGTACCCACATAGACATGCAGGAAAGTTCCATCATGACGGCAGTTTGCGCTTTTTCACTTGCTGCGCGGGGGTTCCGGTCCCCATTAACCGCCAAAACGAGGGTTTACCGTACTATGGCTGCTTTGGACTCGTGTGTGCGTGTAATACTTTGAATGCATTTCCTTGCTGATGGCGAGCTGTAGCACCGTGGCTCGGCCCATCCGCCAAAATGAGCTTGAAGTACGTCACGCGGCACGATCCCAGAAATCTCACGTCGACATCTCTGATTTCTCAAATGCCGGGTGTCTTCGCGCCGGATACTTTCGCAGGTCACGCGCCCTTTTCAGCGGCGCGGAGGGATATTTTCGAAATGCTCGGCAGCCTTGATATTTTTATACGAGGTGTAAATCTTCAACTCGAGAGTACGTATTTGACGCCTCATAAAGCGGCGGCGTCTCGGTCCGTCAACTCGCGAGTTTTCTTTTGGATCGCGATGCTTTTCAATGAGGAGAGAGTCGGAGCTTGGTGCCTTCAAGGGCAATAGACAAGCAAACGGGATTTCGGCGGCCGTTTTCTTCTTCCCTGGGCAGTGCGACCGCGAGGCTTATTAAGCCACGCGGTGATCCCATTAGATGCACACCGAAGGGAGCGCTTTCAAAAGCTTGCATGCTTTCGTTGGCCCAAAGAACACAAGCCGCTTACAAGAAAAGGCTTCATTTAGAAGTGGATTGAACTGCCCGACAAATCATACTTGTCTTTGTCATTTTAGCAAGAAGTAGATCAGCCTCATGGCACAGGATATTCCCGACTTCCTTGAAACGTGTCGGTAAAGAAAAAGGAAGGTGTTAGGTTCATTTTCAACCTAATGGTACACGTGCGCTACAGCAGAGGTCCGTGGATCAACTGGTACCAGTGGGCCGCACCTGAAATCATGACGTTTGCAACTGATTTAGTTCACCCTGTATCAGTAAATACGTTTGCGCTTTGTTGGCTTTGCTTGATATTTATTTTTTGGCGCCGCCTCTGGCCGCTGTTGATATTGCATTTCCAGTCCACCCGGTACCTCTCGAAGGGAAGGCGTATTGAAAGTCGACAATATTTTAGCCTTCTAGTGTGTTTTATTTTTCTGTATGCTTTTCCTTTGCTATCACACCTCAAAAACATCCAAACGCCCGAGTTGTGTCAAAATGTCAGCCAACGTAAACTACCGAACTGCAGTATCTACTGTTGTTTTTCTTTTTAATTTTAGTTTTTGATTTGAGGTTCTTCATGTGTTTATGTAATATTTTATAATATGATAAGATGATATAATACAATGTATTATAATTATGTAATGATATATTTAATTCTATGATCTTTTTCCGTTTGTCATGTGTTTTTATGATCAATAAATCAATTGAAAAATTGAGAGGAAGTAATGGGAAGTAAAGCGCGTCCGCTTTCGTCCCTTCCAGACAGCGGGCCGGGGGGTCCGTTCTACGCGTCCGCCCTCTTGTCGCTGGCGGCGCTGGCGGCCCTGGCGGTGCTGCTGCTGAACTGCGTGACCTGCTGCAAGGAGAGGGAGATCAACTTCAAGGTGAGACGCGATCGGCCCCAAATGTCCGGCGCGCGGCCGGGAATCCGAGGGCGTCGCCGCCACCCGACGCCTTTTTGAAATACGTTTCATTTACGCCGCCTTTTACGGCCGCGGCGCCGGACGCTTTACGGCGGAGCTAGGAATTCGAAGACCACTTTGACGACGAGCTGGACTTCACGCCGCCGGCCGAGGACACGCCGTCTATGCAGTCGCCGGCCGAGGTGTACACCCTGGACGTCTCCCCCGCGCTCCTGCCCGGGCCTCCGCACCTTGGACCGCCGAGCGCAGGTGGGCAAAAACGCCTCCGTTTGTCAACTTTGGACACGCGAGGCGGCAAACCACTTGTTTTTCCGGCTCGGGTTCCCAGAGGCCTCGGCGGGCTCGCGGGTATCCCGTCACGGTCTGAGTTACATTCAGGAGATGGGCAACGGATGGTTCGGCCAGGTTTGTGGGCCCCCACCGAGGGAAAGCGCCGCGCCGCGCCGCGCCGCCCGTCGGAGGTTTGTTCTCAACCGGTTCTTGGACAGGTGATCCTGAGCGAAATCTATACGGATCCGGCTGGCGCCAGAGTGGTAGTCAAGGAGTTGAAAGCCAACGCAAATGCCAAGGAGCAGAATGACTTTCTGCAGCAGGGGGACCCTTACAGGTGAATGTCTCTTTCGGAATCGACAAACACGATCCGCCGTCAATCATTCCGCACGCGAGCGCCAAACACAAGTCGGCATGCGGCGAGTTTACAAATGATGAATGAATAACAGATAGAAAAAAAATACCGTCTGCAAGAAAATACATCATGTTCCAATGAATTTGCCCTTGATTTGAAAAGGCATATCTAGCGCTCCAGCCATAGCATTAAAATTGCCCGAGGTGGTACCTGAAGAAACCTCTTCCCCCTTTTGAAAGCCAGCGCTTAAGGCAGAGGATATTCACGTCGGAGCAACACATGTAGACAGACACCATAAGGAGAGCCACGTGACTGCGGCTGTCCAAGGCGACGGGGCCAGAAAGAGACACATTGTCTATCGAATTGTTTTTGCGGCACAAGCGTTGTCACGGAGCAAAGTCCATTTGTATCTCAAGGCACCGCCGTATGTATGGGTTTGGCGTAAAGGGCTCGGATGGAACCGCGGCCTATTGGCCTTGTTGTTTTCTCCCCGCAGAGTACTGCAGCACCCCAACATCCTCCAGTGCCTGGGACAGTGCGTGGAAGCCATTCCCTTCCTGCTTGTTTTCGAGTACTGCGAGATGGTGAGTGAGCGGGACCGTCGCTCGCTAAACCCGTTGGAATGTGTAATTACGTAACGTTCGGAATGGCAAGCCGCGCCGTTTGAAAACGCGCCTTTGACTTGGCCGCCGCGTCCACTTGAGTTTGGCGAACGCTTCAGGATGGAGATGGGATTTGTTTTGCGGCGACGTCATCGCCATTTTAGACACGAAAAGACGTCGGGCAACTGGTGCAGGCGATGCGCCATGCCAGAGTTTGAGTGACGGCCTGGAACGTCTTCATCTACTCTACTCGCTGATGCGTGCTACGGATATCGGAGCGACCTTCCGCCGCTTCCAGTGTTGCTTACCAAAGTCTCGGCATTCCCACGTCGGGCGCGTTCAAAGTCCTCCAAATCTGTTTTCATTCATTGTACGCACGCGTGGCCAATTGCGCTCGTACCACTCCGGAGTGGCAGCGCAAAGTCAATATTTAGATTTTGCCCTTGTGATCTTGTCGACGGATGTGGTCGCGTTTGACATGTCCGCTACGCCATAGTGGATATCAATGGACTTTATTGATCAGAAATGCGAAGTATTCATCATACTGTTGTTAGGTTCGGGCAAACGAGAACATTTCATAAACAACAAACCAGAAAGAAGTCAAGTAGCTTTTCCCCGCGAGGAGAGCGGACAGGCGGGTGCGCGCGGTTCACCGGCCTAAACTCACACTCCGTCCGCCCCTCAGTTATTCATTTGGGTTGGCCCTAGCTACAAAGGCATCGCTGCCCTAAAGGGTTGGGGGAGACATATGGCAACAATGCAACCATTTCGTTTGTGATCGTAGTGTAGGTCCGAGCTTCTTTCCCAGGAACAACAATACCGACCCCGTGCCGTTTGAACCTTTCCCGCGGGCACTGTGCCCATGACTTAACTAGGAAAACGCGGTGGCTGTACTCCGCGGTGGCTGTACTCCTCGGCGGTGAAACCCGTTGGAGATGCCTGACACACGTTGGTGTGCGTCCTGCGCGTGTCTGTGGAATTTACACACCTGGTGGAAAAAGCCAGCTCGCGAGATGGGAGAAGCCGACCGCTTATCGCGTCCTCCGGGACATGTTGACATGCGCGCGGGCCTGATCTCATCCCCTCGCGCTTCCTTTATTCCTGAAGAGCGACCGCCGACGGGGTAGCCTCTCGTAAATGCCGGCGTGCGCTCTGGGTAACCACTGGACATTCGGGGCAAAAGATCTTCGTGGCTGCCGCGCCAACGCCGTGTTCTCGGTATCTTCTTAACTCATTCCTCAGAGCTTTGTACTGCTGGCTAATCTTCGGCGCGCGACTGTGTTGCAATGCACTTGAATAGCTTTCAGCAAGAAAGTCGAAAAGAGTGTCCACACGACCGCGCCTGCGCGGATAATCCTGACGTTCCTCCAGGAAGCGGTCCCATCCGCAAATACCCTTGTCATCTTTTCAAGGCGAGATCAACTTTAAAAAAAAAAACACAAAAACAAAACAAAGCTCCTGCTTTGCAACGTACAACCGGCCCGGGATTCCTTCTTAGCTTCTTTCTTACGCTTGAGCCCTTCAAACCGGGGGGCCCATCCCTAAATACATGTAGCGAAGTTCAGTTCCTCCACACAAGTGAGGGGAGGAGAAGCGGATCATTTACTGCCCCCTTGTGGCAGCCTCCACACGGTGCATGTACAAACATCTGCACATGTTGCAAGGTTTGCCGCAGAGTACGTACGGAACTGTAAGCTCAATATGTCAATCATGATGTAGATTTATTAGACGTTTTATTTACTGCCAGGGTTTAAATTGGCACCGCAAGTTTTAAATGTATTTATTTTTTTACATTACCTCATGTTTACGTTAAATTGATTTACAAAACAATGTTATAACTTTCCATGAAACCATAGCGCACACTTTTTGCGAAAGCAGTAATATAGTTGCGTTAAAATCCTATTTGGGCGAACATTCAACACATGCGTCGGGAACCACAGAGTGACATCTAAGTAAATAATACAACTACCTAACTAGTAATAAAAGAGGTATTTGAAGCATGCAATCCATTTACAATGTTTTTGGTAATATCAGTTGCAAGTATGTATGAAAGGATATTCATGATCATAAACGTTTACGTGCTTGGAATATCCCCGCGCGAAGGGGTCATTCCTTCATCCATAGGACTTGAATAGATCCTTGTTTAGCGATAGCATAGCGATCAAAAAATGTACTTGAGTTTGTTTTGTATGCAAGACTGAATAGCAAGCATGGAGCCCCATATATCTGTTTTTTTTTTTTTCCCCCATTTCGGCCATAGTGTTTCCAAACGTTGCTTCATAAAATGCCAAAAAAAGAAGAAGAAAAAAAAGCCCGCACAAAGGTATTGAATGTACGAATGTATGGTGTGTGTGGTGTGTGTGCAGGGGGATTTGCGAGGCTATCTGTCTCAGCAGGACTGGACATTCCGAAGCGCTGAGCTGCTGCAGCTGCAGAGGATGGCCTGCGAAATCGCCGCCGGCCTCACTCACCTTCACAAATACAACTTCCTGCACAGGTACGGCAAAGAAACGCCACTTGCCGCCGGCGCAACGCCGTCAAGGCTCTTAAATTGAAAAGAAAAAAACTTTTAAAGTGGCATTTTTTTGCCCGTTTTTCCGGTTAAACCGGAATCACTTTGTCGTTGTACTAGTAGAACAAAATTGCCAGGTACTATTGTCCTGATTAGTGTGTCATCATCAGTGCCCTTGTTGCCCGATGATTTTTATTGCCTACTTTGTACACTTTATTATGTGCTCTATTGTTTGGAAAAGAAAACTGCTCAGGGAAGTGAACAGAATAAGAATTTCATTGTGTAGTGTTACTCTTACTGGACTGTAGCGTAAACTCTTGAGTTCATCTCAGGTTCTGGCGACCTAGACCATTTAATAAGCAGCAGACCGGAAGGAAGATCACAAACCTTTTCTTGCGAGGAGAGCGGCCTTCTCGGATCTCCTTCCGGTCTGATTACGTGGGGACGGACCCCGCACCGTTCCGTTCTGTGCTGAGGTCATCGTGCCCGCGATTTGGTCATGAAATCGTCGTGCCTGTGAGACCGCTGCGGGAGACGCGACAACTCCAACAGAAAATATCCACCTTGCGGAAGCAAACGTGGGATAACCTACATATTCCAACAATTGAGGTGCAGACGATAAAACTGAAAAAAAAACCCACGTCCAACAGTGTCAGAAAAACGAGCAAAACAAGCCCAATCATCGTTTGCGCGGATCTCGTGTGGATTTTCTCCGTTAAGCGCAAACATGGCCCTCGCATAGAATTCAGTGGCTTCGTTCTTGCTTTACGAGCTCGTATGCGGAGAGGTCAACCGGTATATCGCGCTCGTACAAGCGCGGCATCATTTTGGCTCGCGGCGTCCGTGCCGTGCTTCACGTTATACGTCGATGTATGCGGCTTAGGGTCGCGGGCGCAATAAGTAAGCGTCCCAGCGCTTTCTAGCTGCGTGTCAAAGCACCGCGGGGCCTGGCGGCCTTTTCCAAAAAAGGTTCGCGCGGAGCGGAGGCGGCCTTTCATTTTTGACACGCGGGGTGCCGGACCGCGGCCCGGGGTAACCCGGCTCCGTCGGCATGCTGGGAATAAGCCCGGCGGCTTCCAATTACACGCCTGGCCCGCGTTGCCGGCGCGTCAGCTGTCACGGGCAGATGATGATTCCGCTCTTTGCGTGTAAAAGGATAGCCGCCGTCTTTTCCGTCCTTGCTACAACTTGAGGGGACTTCTCTGAGGTTCCCCGCAAGTCGGGGACCCCCGAAAATGCCGAGCCCACGCGGCGCCCGATCCGCTCGCGTACCGCTCCGCCTCGAAGATGAAAAAGAAAAAGCGGTACGGCCTTAAATTGCACGAAAGAGCGTGACCGCGCGCAAAATGGCGCCGGCCTTGTAAGGTGAAGCGCTCGGGCCCGCGTCTCGCCGCCGCGGTTCCCGAGCCCGGCTCGCCCCGCCAATAAATCGCCGTTTGTTTTTCATGCCTTCGCCTTGGCCGAATCGGCACGGCCTCAAAGGGCTTCGCCGGTGAAAAAGAAATCGTACGGAACATCCCAAATACTCAAGGGCGTCCGGGGAGAGAGAAGGAAAAACTCCCATCCGGGGAAAATAAGAAAACTTCAGGAGGGAGCGCAGGCGGGAGGAGCCCCCTTCCGGACTGGACAGGTAGCACGAGTTGCTAAAAATACCACGTCGTTCCGTATTAAGCAGTAAGCGACGGGCGAAGGCCCGCTCACAGGATATTTCCCTTTCGTTCCATTCGGTCGTTAAGAGAGAGGCTCTGCTAAACTCCCAATCAAAATTTGCCAACGGCTCCTGTCGCCTTTCCTGTCCCACTCAATAACGATGATATCGTTGAGAAATTTAACGGCCTGTCTTGTGTTTCCTTCCCAGTGACTTAGCTCTGAGGAACTGCTTCCTGACGGTAGATCTTACTGTCAAAGTGGGAGACTATGGAATTGGGCCCTACGCGTATAAAGTAAGTGGTCTTCCTTTGTCGTCGTTTGCTCACGCAGCTCTTCCATGAGCCGGCGTTGGCTTTTTGAAAATTTTGGCAGATATTACTTGTTGATAAGTCTAGGATGCCTGGGCGCTGTGTGTGTGTGTGTGTGTGTGTGGGGGGGGGGGGGGGCTGTCGTTTTTGTTACAGGGGAAATGCAGCACCTCCTGTTATTCGTGACGAAAAGCAGTCCTGTAAGGCCGGTATCATGCAGGTTTTGCAACGTTCTCTCCCTGGCGCACTTGATTCAAATAATTAGCCACTTAGCGAGCTCTGCTGGAGCTTGAAAATGAACCCTAATCATTTGAGCCAGGTGTGTTTGAGAAAGAAGCTTCAAAAACATGCAGGATACCGGCCCTCCAGGACTGGAATTTGATGCCCGTGTTTTTGACTAACCTAAGTCGTTGAGAGTTGATTTATATTGCTTATTTTTCTTTTGTTAATGTTAAAAAGGATACAGTATTAGGTATGCAATTTTTATTGACAAAAATCTCAGTTGGGGGCGCGAAAGCTTTTCTTTCGTAGGAGGAGGCGTCGCAAAATATAATTGAGAAGCACCGGGTGAAGCCGTCGTTGAATAAAAGAGGCGAAGGCAAAAACGCGGGTCGGGCCGGGTCGGGTCGGGCCGCGCCGGGCCGGGCCGGGCCGGGCCGGGCCGGGCCGGGCCGGGCCCCGGCCCTCCCGTCCGCGGCCTCCCTTCAATTCTGCTGATCCCTCACTTTGAATTTAATACTCCGGCGGAGATAAGGTCACACGGCGCCAGGGGCTATTTGCGGGGAGCTCGGCCAGTCCGAGTCGGCGCGCGCCCGAGCCCAAACGGCTAAACGGCCGTCTTTTGTGGACGCGCGCCGTTGGTAACGGGAGCCGCTCACCCTCCTGTCTTTTGCCGTCGTCATCATAGGAGGATTACATCATCACAGAGGACGATGTCTTGGCGCCGCTTCGCTGGTTGGCTCCCGAACTGGTGGCCGAGCGCCACGGGGGCGTGATCGCCTTGGAGCATACCAAGTCCAGCAACGTTTGGTGCGTATCCGACGCGAGGAAGGGTCCCGCGCGGGGCCGTCGCGCGCTCGCCAAATCGCCCGCCGTCTACCCCCGTTTGGGGGAAAAGCATGCAAAAAAGGATTCTCGAAAGGCGTCCCATTTCCAAATGGCGCGCTGCCGTCCCTTTCGAAATGCCGGCGAGCGGCTTAGGTAGCCCGTAGATAGCTGGGATAGGCACCGGCGACCCCGATGAGGATGAGCGGCGACAGAAAATGAATGGATGGATGGTTGGATTTTTGCCAGCTCGGTGTCATGGTACTTTTGTGGCCCGCTACCAGCTTTTGGCGTTTTTGAAGTGACCGTGGCGCAAGACCGTGACGCTCGGATGCGTTTTCTGCTTTTTGCGGGCCTTGGGAATCGGACAGTGCCGCGAGGTGTCAAACTCAAGGCCCGGGGGCCAGATCCGGCCCGCCGCGTCGTTTCGCGCGGCCCGCCGAATTCCCGTTCCAATTGGAGGTCCCGGTCAAAATGCCACATTTGACATTTTCCCTTCCATCTTCAAGGCAAGCGCTTTTTGCGCTCGCCCTCTCTCTGATTTCAAAACTAGTTGGAAGCGTGACAGAAACCGTAGCTGCAACGTGGCCCCCCATAAGAACGAGTTTGACACCCCCGTTCTAAAGGATCAGGTGCGCACATCCGGCCATGCAAACCCCCGCCGCTGCGCCGGGTGCCCCCGCTCATAAATGGCAGGCGTTCCGCAAGCGGGTTGAATTACGAGAGCCGCGCGGCCTCCTGAATAAAGACGCGTGGAAACGCCGTTGCGACGCCGTCCCCCGGAAAGACCCACTTCGCTCTTCATTAGGTAACGCTTTGAGTTTGCACTTGGCTCTTCATTAGGTAACGCTTTGAGTTTGCACTTGGCTCTTCATTAGGTAACGCTTTGAGTTTGCACTTGGCTCTTCATTAGGTAACGCTTTGAGTTTGGCAGCTGCTCCCGCAGCGGCCGTGTCAATCAGCGAGGACGCCTCGGGCGCGTGAGACGGCTGAAAACTAGCGGCCCCGTGCCAAGCTTTACTCGCCGGTGTCGGCTGCCTTTATTTTTGTTTGGCGGCCACTGAGCGCGGGGGACAAAAACGTCACCGACCGCTAGAGGCCAGCAAAGGCCGATGTTCATCTAACGGTAGCTTGCTCGCCGTCCGCAACGATGTGTCCGCAGGTCCTTGGGGGTGACTTTGTGGGAACTCTTCGAGAACGCCGGGCAACCGTATCCGCATCTGTCTGACCGAGAGGTTCTCAATCATGTGATCAAGGAGCAGCAAGTCAAACTCTTCAAGCCCCGACTGGAGCTTCCTTATTCCGACAGATGGTGAGGCTTTTTCCTCTTTCTTCCGAGAGAACGAGAATCCCTCACTTACTCGGGGGTAAACCCCATCTCTCTTTTGCGCTCGGCCCGTCGTCCTATTTTTGGCCCGGAAATGGACTTGGGTTTTGCTCGCAGGTACGAGGTCCTGCAGTTCTGCTGGCTGCCCCCCGACAAGCGCGCCACAGCCGAGGAAGTCCACCGTTTGCTCATCTACCTGCGCATGCAAGGCCAAAGGGACATGGAGGAGGACTTTGAGCAGCGCTGGGACGCGCTCAAGCCCAGCGTCTCCGCGCGCCAGCCCGCCGTCAAGCGCTCGTCCTTCCCCATCCTGGAGCGGTTTGCCGACGACGCCCTGCAGCAGGACGCGGACGAGGTGCTGACGGTCACGGAAACCAGCAAAGGTCTCACTTTCGAGTACGTTTGGGAGGGAGCCCAGCACGACCACTACGACGCCGGCCGGCCGCGCCCGGACGCCGCCTACCGCGGCCTGTTCTTCCCCGTCTCGGCCGAGGACATCCGGGCTCATTTCCCGGATCCCGCCGGCGGCGGCGGCAACGCTCCGGCGTCGGATGTCCGCAAGCCGGCCGGCGGGGATGCCTATTACATCCCGCTTGAGGATCAAGATGGCGCTCAAAGGACAGGCTTCGATTCCGCCCAGCCGGACTATATCGTTCTTCGGGACGTTGGTTTGGACGAGTCCAGCGCGGACGCTGACTTTTTCCACCGCAGTATCGACTCCAAGGATTCCTACTTGCCGGACAGTCACGTCTGGTCGTCTCTGGAAAACGACAGCCCGTACCGCGCTGATATTTTCGCAGAGGAAGAAGAGTCCAAGCGGGAAGACTCCTCGTCTTGGAAGCGGGATTTTGCCGACTTTCCGGATGGCGGCGGGAACCCTTTTTCTACCGACGCTCCTTTGGAGCGACAAGACCCGGATTCTTTTTCGGGCGGCCGTCCGGAAGCCGGCGCCCTCGCCCACGGGCTTGAGAACCCGCCGGAGAATTTTCACTCCCTCGATCAACGGGACCCGACGAAAGAGGACGCGCGCTTCGCAAATCCTCGGCGGAATTTCCTGTCTCCCGGCGTCGTCCATGAACCGGAGGAAAGATTCAAGATGGCTTCCTGGGACGACCTGGGCCACAGCGGCGGCTTGAGCGCAGCGGATTCTTACTTTAAAGCTGCTTGGAGTAGCGCGTCCCCGAGGGGGGGAGCGTCGGACTCTCCTCGCACCGACTTCGGCCAGCATAATCCCTTTCGGGCGCAAAACGAAACACCCGTGCCTTCCATTAGCATTTTCTCAGAAGACGACGTAAGCGATCAGCTGCCAGCTAGCGACCTTTCTTCCGCCGAGAACCTCGGTGCCCTCCGGCCGTCGGACGGAGGCGCCGACTCCGATTCTCCTCCCGCCCCGGAGAGGTCGGCCGTCGGTCAGGCCCGCGACGGTGTTCCCGCGCTCTCCGAAAGCGGCGAGGCGTCGCGCGGCGCCCATCTCTCCGGCCCCCGCCCCGGACCCTCAAGCGGCGGCGGCGAAGAATTGCACACGCCGGCCTGGCTTTGGGACGGCGGGCGCGTCGACGACCCCGCCGGCGCCCGTCTTTTGAGCGAGCTCGATGACGATGCGGATTTGGAAACGGAAACGAACCTGTCCGACCACGAAGACTTCTTTTCGGATAGGCCGGCCCTAGGGAGATCCTCCCCGTTGGCGTCCGGCCCTTCGCTGGACCGGATCAGCCAGGACAGCTTGCTGGAGGACAGCGTCTCCACCGCCCCGCCCACGGCGGACCGCTCGGCCCAGACGCCGGACTCCCTGGACTCCCCGGACATCCGCCGGCTCGGGGACCGGCGGAAGCTCCAGCCGCCTTTCAAGATAGCCGACAGCGGCTACGAGACGGAGAACCTGGAGTCTCCCGAATGGAACTCCCTGCCCGACGGCCGCGGAGACCTCTCGCCCGAGCCCGAGGGCGGCGGAGCCCGCGGGGAAAACGGCGCCGGGGCCGACCCGCTTCCCCCGGAAATCGTCGTCTCCCGGGCCGAGGGCGGGCCGGACGCCGAGGACCGCCGCCACGTCCGGGAAGCGCTCGCCGGCGCTAATTACAGAGACTCCGCCTATTTCTCGGACAACGAATCGGAGCCGGAGAAGAAGTCGGAAGAAACGAAGGCGGAAGAAACGAAGGCGGAAGAAACGAAGGCGGAAGAAACGAAGGCGGAAGAAACGAAGGCGGAAGAAACGAAGGCGGAAGAAACGAAGGCGGAAGAAACGAAGGCGGAAGAAACGAAGGCGGAAGAAACGAACGCGGAAGAAACGAACGCGGAAGCGTGCGCGGAAGCCGCGTCGCTGCCGAACTCCCCCGGAGAAAGCGCGGCGGGGGAGGAGGATAGCGCTGCCCCGGAAGCGCGGGGCGACGCCGGAGGGCAGGCGGAGATGCGTTTCGACATCCGCCGAAGAGCGACGGAAGTCGGGAGCCGGCCCGATCGGGACGGCGACGGATCGGACTTTTCGGAGCGCCCGCCCGGGTCGCCCTCGCCGGCTCGTCCGCTCCCGCCGGCCGAGGACGGCGCCCGCGCCAAGCTGAGCGGCCGCGACGGCGGCGACGCTCATAAGATCAAAGAGCCGGACGCGGAGGGCCGTTACCTGGGCCGGCGGGACGGGCCGGAAGACGGCGCCGACGCCGACGAGGAGAACGAGAACAGCGACGACTCGGACGAGGACGCCTACCGCCCGCGCGGCGACAGCGACGACGGCGAGGACGAGGGGCCGCTCGCGGTGCCGCTCGTCGTCTCGGACGACGCGCGGGCCAAGAACCTGAGGAGCCTGTTGAAATCGGGCGCCCCGAAGGCCAGGAGGGCCGTGTCCTTCTTCGACGACGTCACCGTCTACCTCTTCGACCAGGTTGCCTTTGCTCCGCTCTTTATTGCCCGATTGCCTACGCTATCCGTCCTAGAACTAACGCGCGTCCGATTCAGGACACCCCCACCAAGGAGCTGGGCGACCACTCTGCGGACGCCGATCCGCGCGCGCCCAGCCGCGGCCCGCTCAACCGCTTCGCCAACTCCGAGAGCTCCACGGACGAAGAAGGTAAACCTTCCCGGCCCCGAACCGGCCGGCGCGCGCTCACGCGCCCTTGGCCCCTCCCGCAGGCGGCGCCTTCGAGTGGGACGACGACTTTCCCTCGGCGCCCGCCTTCCCCCCCGAGACGCGCAAAGAGGCGGCTCCGCCGACGGCCCGCGTCCCCTCTTCGACGGCGGCGCCGCCCGCCTGGGGAAGCTCCTCCAACTACTCGCGCTTCTCCATCTCGCCGGCCGACATGGCCAGCTTCTCCCTCACTCATCTCAGCGACTCGGACGTGGAACAAGGAGGTCCGTCGCTCGCGCGCCTTGCAAAACCAAATACTTGGCCGTTGATTTTTTTGTTTTCCCCCCAGGAAGCAGCGAGGACGGCGAAAAAGACTAGCCCCGCCCGCGATTGACGCCGCTCGGCTCCTCTCCCTCACCCGAGCGAGCGAACGGCCGGAATCGGAGAAGGACGCAAACGGGCCGCGGAAGGCGTCGCCGCGTGCGTCCCTCCGCCCCCCGGAAAAAAAAGAAAAGGTAAATTGCGCCCCTCCAGCCAAAAAGGAATATTGTCTCTGCGGACCCGCAGATTTTCAAGCGTGGCTTTTTCCCTCGCCGCCGCCATTGCTCACTCCCTATCGCTTTGCGGTCTTGCTTTCTCTATTTGTTTTCACGTTCTCCTCTTTGGAGAGATTTGGTTTCTCAGGCCTTTATGCTTAAAGGCGTTAAGTCGAAAGAAGCTTAAGATGATATCAAGGAACTTTGCTCTAAAAAAACAAAACACAAAGGCCGGACGCGCTAGTGAGCACGGAACATGATGGAAGCCAGATAACTTTGCACCCCCCCCCCCCCCCCCCGACAATGTTCCTAGTGAGGCTGCACCAGTTGGCTACGTAATCCCAAAGACATTTTTATTTTTGAAGCGTTCAGACATTCAGTCTCAGGTATATATATATGTAGCTCTGGTTTTCCATTGTCTTTTCAAGCGGTTGGCTAAGAGAAGGCCGCTGCTCAACAAGCACCCAACTGATGGCGACTATCGCTAAGGTCAAATATTGCTTGAGCTACTTACTTCAGGGAATGAAGTCCTAAAGTCATCCGTTCGCCAATCAAATGCTAAAGTAATCTGACTTTTTTCTTATCAAGCACTAAAGTCATGAATTACTTAAAAATCACTTCTCGCACGTCAATACCTCAAGTAACCTATAGTAAGCCATCACTTTGATACTTCAGTATCTAAAGCGGCCAAAGTCATCACCGGACTGAAAAAAATGCAAAAAGTACCTGGAATTGAATGTCCGCACCTTTAAACAAAAAAGGTAAAAAAACAAACAAACAAAAAACGTCATTGGGATTGTAGGAGTTGCGGTCGGGCTATGACGCCGCTCCTCACGAGTGAAGCGCGAGTAGAACAGGGATGTTAGCGGCAACTTTCGTTTTTCCCGCAATGTGGCAGGCACATGCCGTCAAACCGTTGCGCGCTGCCGCTGAGGCCAAGTTCACATAAAACTAGGAGGCGGCGGCGGTGGACGCACGGCTTCCAAGGCCGCCGACGTACTTGAAAGAAAAAGGCGAAAAGAATGCCTTTTTTCACTTGCTTGACTTGCATGCGCTAGTGGAAACCCCCCGGCGTTCTGGCAAAAGGCATCCCACCTTTTCAGCTTCACCTTTTTTGCTTTTTATTTGACCTAAACTCGGACGCTAAAGCGCCGGGAGGGCCGTGGCAAATCAAAGGCGGACCAAACGCGCGCTACCAAATGACCTTTTGAAAGCGGGGAAAAAAATACTGCCCGGCGCGGACGGCGGCGCCGCGTAGAGCGCCTTCGCCGTCTTTTCACCTTTGATTTCCTTTGGTTTTTGCTTCCTTTCAATGACTTTTCCGGTTTTGTTCCGATTCAGATTTGTGTCATTTTATTTCTGTGTACAAACAACCTCAGACCTTGCGTGCGTGCGCGCGAGCGCGGTTGACATTTTGTCGTGAATGAAAAGGGCCCCGCGGCCGATTTCGGGGCGACCTTTGACCTTGCACATGTGACTCGGCGGACGCGAAGGCCGGCGAGTTTGCACTTGAATGACGAGAAGTGCTCACGTTTTTACTTGGCATTGATCATGTCTTAGTGTCTTTCAAGAAGATATTTATAATTCCACTCTTTAATATGAAAATAAATACAAATGAACTTCTCAAGTCTGTGTCATTGCGGAATAGGTCTTTTTCCACCTCGAAAAATGGGGGGAAAAGAAGGACCTTTTACAGTAAGACTGTAAAAATGATGAGGAAGGCACGTCTTTTACAGTGGAGAGTGAGGCCTCGTGTTTTTTAAGAGGCGCGCCACGACAACGCGGTCAGCCCAAATTTTTCAGAAAAAAAAAAGCCGAAGACGGGCGCCGGCGCTCGTTTTGCCGACGAGCACGCCCGCTCCCAGAATTCAGACGCTACGCAAATGCCTCGTATGTTCTCACTCCGTTTTATTTGCTTTTTGACATGAAATCACCCGGACGAGCCGCTCGCCCGTGGCGCGTTTGACGCCCACGGGAAGAGCTCTCCGTAAATGCTTTATTATTATTGCAGATCCATCCCACACTTCCTCCATAAACATATATACTGCCGTCTCTTCATATCAGAAGAGGGCGGCGCAAAAGGCTTGCAAACGGGCCCAAAACCCACATCGAACAAACACACGCATAAATAAGAATTTCACAAACGACACGCAAGACAAATGACAAGACCGAGATTCAAAGGAAAGGGAGAAATTTGGCTGCCGTAGCCCTTAACCGGCGTTGACGGACTATTTCACGTTTGGATTCAAGCCGGTGACAAACGTGCACAAGATTTTCTTCTTCTCCGTGTCCACTTTCAGGCTCTTGCGCTCGCATTCCCCCCGTCCTTAGGCGGACTTGGATTTATGGCGATTGCGCCACGTCAAAGGTCGAGGCGGAAGCGCGCGCCTTCCTCGCTAGCGCCGCCGCCGTCTCTTGCGCGACCGTCGGCCGCCTTGCTGGGAACACTCTTGCGTCACGCTTTTCTGTTATCGTCTCCCTCGGCCCGAAGGAAATACGGTTTCCACGACGCGTCGCGGAGGGCCGCAAAATTGCCGGGTCAGCCGCGGTCCTTGACTTTGAGGAAATAGAGTTAGGTTTCAGGATGCGTCGCGGGATGCGCACTTGACGGCGGCTAGCAAGACTGCTGGCGTGGCCTTCACCTTGGTTAAAATCCTCCTCCGCCCTCGATCGGAAAGGAATATAGCTCTGTTTCGGGATGCACGGAGGGTTTCGAAATGGCTGCGAAATGGCCTTTATCCCCGACTTTACGGAAATACGGTTCTATATGGAGACGGGCCGCCAAACGGCTGACCATCGCAGGGTTCATGGCGAAAGGGAGCCTCTCACACAGCCGCGGCGGCCCCGTTGACCCCGAGGGGGAGCGGCGACGGCGCTCCGGCGGGAAGAGGGCGTCGCGTGCGGGGAGCCTCGGCCGAGTTGGCCCGCACGCTGATGTGCTCCCATCCCCCCTGGGCCGACGGACAAGAGGCGTCGGAACGCTCGGGAAGGGCAAAGCCGAGCGCGGGCGCCCTCACCCCGATGCCGTAGTCCCACAGTTGACCTTTGGGCCGCACGGGTCCCACGCCCAGCCGGTGACAAACCACCCCCGGGTCCTCGGCGGGGAAGCCGGCCACGCCCTCCGCGATGGCCCACACCTAGAAAAAGCGAAAGGGGGCGGTGGGCGGCGACGGCCGGCGCGGGCGCCACCGACCTGGTCCAGCGGCCCCGCCGACACCGTGGCCACGTTGCTGGAGATGAGCTCCCAAGTTGAGCCTTGAGGGTAGCTGGGGGTCACGCCCTGCCTGTACCACAGGTTACCTGGGCGCGGGCGCGCCCCGGGTTAGCCCGCCCCGCTCCGCCGACGCCCGCCGGCCCGCGCTCACCGTTTTGGTCCACGGCCAACACGGACGTCCGGCCCACGGACAACTGCCGCAAAGTCTGCCGGGAGGGCGACGCGATGTGGTACCAGCATTCTCCTGCGGGGGCGCCCGCACGCATTTCAAGGCCGCCACAATCTTAACGAGTTAGACTTTTTTTTCCCCGTCATGGTTTTTTCTTGAGAAGCCTTGTAATTATGTGGAGGGCCGCGCCCAGAAATAAAAAGGTGGGTATAGAATAAAAGGACTGCAGCTCGTTTGTTGCTATCGCTCGCTCGCAAAAGAATGCGGAGCGCCAATCACCTGCGGGGTTTTGCGGGGAAACGGAGCCCCTGTAGAAGACGGCGCCGTCCTTGGCGATGGCCCACACCTGACTGGCTCCGCCCACGCAGATGGACTTGAAGGGCTGGTCCGTGCCCACGTGAAGCCAGGAGACGCCCTGCCGAGGTTCCGAGGCGCCGATAAAGACAGAGTGGGCCACGGCGCCGCGGCCGGCCGGCCGACGGGCCCTCACCGCCGGGTTTTGCGGGCTGACGCCCAGCCGGCACAGCACGTCGCCCTTTTCGCTGAGGGCCCACAGGGGGACCTGCTCCAAGTGCACGTGGGCCAGGCACGGCATCAGCGACACGTCGCTCAGAGGGACGGGCGGCACCGGCCGCCACGGGGCCGCCACCGTCGTCGCGCAGCGCCTGGTTGCGAGAGACGCCCCCCCCCCCAAAAAAAGAATGAGCTCAGTCGGAACGGCGCCCGCCGCGAGTCCATCGCGCTTACCTGCTCCAACGTCTTCGACGGACAAAATCCTTCAGGGTTTTGTGGCCGTGGTAAGTTCTGCAAGAAAAATGAGGGCGTGACTGTTCTGCTCCGGTCCCGCAGAGGGCGCTGTCAGCCAATAAACGCCTGGATCGCCCTTCTTTTTTTCCAGCGACAGATCGAGGCCACGGCGTTAACGTACGCGGGAAAGTCGGCGGCGTACTGCCATCCGTCCTCGTCCGTCCCGCCGGGGACGTTGCGGTCCACGGCCCAATCGGACACCTGCAACGCGCCAAAGGTGGATGTTGGGGGCGGGATCGCCTCGGTGCCGATTCGCCCGCGGCGGCCGGAGGCGGGGTTCTCCGACTTCATCGGAAAACTGGCCGGTGAGAGAAACTCAAGTGCGTGCCGGGCACCATTTACAGAATAAAGCGCAACCAAAAATGTTCAGTCACCCGATTGAAAAAAAAAAAGATTGATAACTTATACGCATATATAGATAGACAACTTGCGATGAGTGGGGGCGCAAAAGGCTTACTCTTTCCTGGGAGGGGTCTGTGCAAAAAATAGAGAAGCACCGTCATAAGCCGTTTTCATCTGCAAGGGCGGGGCCGCAGAGTGGGCAAAATAAGCAGGGAAGGCATCCAAATGCATCCATGAAGGAGAATGAGGCTTTCGGGGTGACAAATCAACATCCATAGCTCCCTAAGCCTTGCTGAGTTCACCGGGCTAATAGGCTCACTCGCTACGATTCCATCGGAAATTTCATACGCGCAAAAAAAAAGTTTGTCGCTAGGCGGCCCAACGGTACCCCGGGCGAAGGAGGAGACGTCAACGGGCGGGGCTCACCCAGGTCCACTGCGGCGAGGGCGGTTGCGCGTGGCCTTTGGTGAGCTCCCTCAGCCCGCGCTCGTCGCTCCACATGGGCCGGTCCGTGGGGAGCCCTCTGGGCGGGGGACACGCGCACACGTGGCCGCGACGGCGGGGCGACGGCGCCGCGCCACAAGCGCTCCCACCTGTCGGCGTAGCCGGTCACGGGGTTCCATCGCTGGTTCTCGTACACGTGCACGCTCCTGGCGTCGCTCTGCCGGAGCGCGTCGTCCGCCTCTCCTGCCGCGCAAAAATACTCCTTGGCGCAAAGGATGGGCGCGCTCGGTGAAATTTCAGCTCCGCTTTACCCGGGCGCCCGGAGCCGCCGGCGTACACCCAGGCCGTGCCGTCCCAGCCGACGCCCCACACCAGCCCCAGGCTGTTAGCC
Source organism: Hippichthys cyanospilos (assembly GCF_059441005.1). Taxonomy (NCBI): domain Eukaryota; kingdom Metazoa; phylum Chordata; class Actinopteri; order Syngnathiformes; family Syngnathidae; genus Hippichthys; species Hippichthys cyanospilos. Next base: position 18,752,694 of record NC_142384.1, read on the forward strand.
TCCACGCGGCGCAGGTGGCCCGGGACCCGCCGCCAGAACCTGCGGCGCCGTTAGCGGCTTAGAGAAAGCCAGGCCGCGGGGAGCGCCTTAGCGGCCGGCGCTCTCACATCAGGTCGCACGACGGCGCCTGCGCCTGCGCCTGCGCCTGCGCCTGGTTGGCCGCCTCCAGGGAAGCGTGCGGCTCGTGGACAAAAATGTCCCCTCTGGACGTGGTGGACCACAGGGCCCGCTCGGAGGGCGCGGCCGGGATCCCGCGCCACTCGCAGCAGACGTCCGACAGCAGGCTCAGCTGGGGGGGGGGGGGGCAAACGGACGCTCGGGCCCCTTGTCTTCCGCGCCGAGACGGAACGCTCACCCAGTCGTCCATGTCCTTTTGGGTTTGGGCCGCCAGCAGCAGGGGACTCCTCAGTCGGGTCCTGGGGCCCGTGTGCACGGCAAAGGCGTAGGGGCAGTCCAGCGCCACCGGAACCAGCGCCGTCACCTCGCTCAGAAAGATGTGAAGGTACTGCCAGATGCAACAAATGGGGGCGGCCCTTCGTCACGCGTCGGATTATTAACGTCGGCGCCGCAGACGTCCAGGTGGGGCTTAAAGGTTTTTATCACCTCAAACGTTGAGACGGACCGCGCGCGGCGCGACCGGCAACCTTCCCGCGGCAGCTCCCTAACCCTAACCCTAACCCCTAACCCTCGCGACGTGGCGTCAACGCGAGGCGGGAAATGCAAAGGGAGAATTTGGGAGCGGCCGCAAGTACCTTTTTCTCCTCGTACTGCGTGTAGTAAAGGAAGAAGATGCTGTCCTTCCTCCCGTCCGACTGGGTGGACTGTTCCAGGGCCGCGCCCGCGTCCAGCCAGCGCTGCGGCTTCCAGTCCCGCCACCAGCGGAGCGCGCCTCGACGCACCCACGCCGACTGAATTTTCAAAAGGAGGAAGAAGTCGCGCCTTGTCGCCGGGGCGCCCTTTTTTTCTTTCCGACCGAGAAACGCCAAGATCTCAAAAAGGGGTGTTAAGATTTGGTTACGTGCGGCGCTACTTTTCTTTTCCTCCGCAGTCAAGATTTGGTTACGCGTGCAAAGCAATAAACGTTCGCGGGGGATTAGAGGTTTCCATTTCCGGAGACCTAAAGCTGATGTTGTGAAAACGGACGGCAAACCGATAAGCAAAGAATGGCTACATTGCTCCTTTCCAGAGGCTTCTCGCTGATCTCCTCGGCGTGGCGCTGCTGGTTCCAGGCCGAAGACTGCACGGGGGTCAGCGACAAAGAGCTGAGCGGCGGGCCTGAGGTGGGCGCGCGCGCAACGTTAGAGGCTACGCAATGCGCCGTTTCCGCTCGTTTGCGCGCACCTGTAGCGCTGAGCCAGGGGACCTGGGAGGCGGCGTCCACGTCGCAGCCCCCTCCCGAGACCCAGGCCCACACGGGAACGTCCTCTTCCCCGACACCTTGCGCGCCTTCCAGACCCGGGCCGTAGGGGGCGCCGCCGCCCCCCGCCCGGGCGCCCGCCTCGCCGCCCTCCAGGTCCACGTTGCTCCAAGGGGAGCCGGCCCCGGAGGCCTCCGGGCTCATGGGGATCGGCGCCGGGGACGCGCGGCCCCGGCCCGATGTTTTGTCCCGGTCCGAAAGCAGACTGTCGATGAAGCTGTCGCTCGCGGGGATGAGGCTCTTGGGCGCCCCTCCCAAGGGGACCGCCGAAGGGGCGGCCGCTTCCGGGACCGGGGCCCCGCCGGCGCCGTTCCACGGCTCCGTCGGCCCCGACTCGGAAGGGCCGGCCCCCGGGCCCGGGGGGGCTCGCGCGGGCCCGCGGATGTCCCTTTCAAAACCAAATACAAACGCGCGAGCGGAGTGCGTTGCCGCGTCCCGGTCGCACGTCCGCGATTCTCGCCTTGCGAAATGCGCGCACAGAACAGACCTGGGCCGCGCCGTCTCTTTACCGTTGCCCCACTCGGCGGAAACGGGGATCCAGCCGTCGCCGCTGGGTCGGGACGGCGTCACGCCCATCCGGAAGTACAGGCCGCGGTCCTCGCCCACGGCCCAAACCTGGCGACGGAACGGCGCCGAAGCTCAAGCGGGCGAGAAGCGGGCGGGACCCGCGTTGCGGCCGGACCGACCTGGTCGTTGAGGCCCACGTCCAGCATCATCATCTCGCCCGCGACGCCGATCCAGCCCGAGCCGCGGGGGTTGTGGGAATCCACGCCGCGCCGGAACCACACCTGCCGACGAGAGCTTTGGCCGAGCGCCGCGCCGGCCCACGTCGAGGCGGCGGCCGCTCACCTTGAAGTCCTTGGTGAGCACCCACACCACGCCCACGCCCACCGACACGTGGAGGGCTTCCACCTCCTTGGAGGGCGATTCCACCTCCAGCCACGAGGAGCCTGGCGGCGGCGGACCGGCCTTTGGCACGCGTCGGCCAAGCCGAAGCGCCGGGGAGCGGCGGCGCCCACCTGCGGGGCTGTCCAGGCCCAGGCCCGTGCGGACCAGCAGGTTCCCGTCCCACAGGAGGGCCCACAGCAGGTCCCCGGGACCCAGCGACAGCTGGGCCACCTCCTTGGGCGCCTCCACCTCCTCCCAGCGGCTGCCCTCGGGGACCCGAGGATGGATGCCCTCCCGGAACCACACCTGCAGCCAGATCGCCCGCTTGCGACCGCCGAAGCTTTGAGCCTCGCCCAAAGCCTCCGGCGCTACACAAATATACCCATTTTCTCCCATCGGGTGCAGATTTGCTACTTTTTCCGCACGCGGAGTAAGAACGTACTTTCGCCGCTTTATCGGTGACCGGCGCTGAACGGAAACAACCGTGACGACGACGCGGAGTACGTGTTAAAAACAGGGATGGACCTGCCGTCAGCCTTTGAGTGATTCTGCTGCCCCCCCCAAATTCATGAAAAAACATCAGAGCAACATTTTATGAGGTTATTTGGAACTTGTTTGAATTTTGCAAAATGATAAAAGTATATCCAAAGGGAAAAAGAAAAAAATGTATTGGTCGTCGCGAAGGCCCTGAAAACAACATCGTCCTCCCTCTCTCTAGTTTAAAAAAGTTCATTCAAACAAAAATCTGATGTTCCCGCCTACCTAAACTCCCGTTTGACTAGTAGGGCCGGCGATTTTGACGCAAGGGAGGAAAAACTCAAATCTCTTCGTCGCCGTGACGGCCCTCGGAAAAGGAGCCGATCGTGTGAGATTTCTGACCTGTCCTTGTTGGGACACTGCCCAAAGGTAAGGATACCTCCCGGAGTCATCGCTCATCTCCCAGCCGCCGCAGCTGATGTCGCAGAGAGGCGGCGGGGGCTTCCCGGGATGCTCCGAGGGGATCTGCGGGCGGCGCGTCGCCCTTTGTTTTCCCCAGACCAAAACCGGAGGCGGCGGCGGCGGCGGCGGCACGGAGCCACCGAGTCCCAACCTTGGCCCAGGTGCCCTGCGCCGTATATCTTCTGTAGCGGATCCAGCGCCGGCGACGCACGCAGGAGTTCCACTTCTTGTCCGGGGAGAAGTTAGCGGGGAAGTCCACGGCGTATTCCCAACCCTGCCGCCCGGCGCAAATCTCCAGTATTCGATTGGCGTGAATTACGCCGCGCTTGGCGGGAGACCGACAACCGTTGATGCGCCCGATCGCGCCTAAGGACGGTTTGGAGCTAGGTAAACTAGACTGCGCTCGACGAAAAAACCAAAGCGTGGTTTGAATATCGGGGTATCTTTGCTCCTGGCGGGCGCGGCGTCCGACTGTAACGCGGGCCCGTCTCGTCGGGCGGGGCTTAACGGCGGCGTTCTCACCCCGGCCCGGCTGGCTCCTCCGCCGGAGCCGTTGTCCACGTACCAGTCGCCCTCCCACTCCCAGCTGGGGGACGGCAGGCCGAAGTCGGCCGGCGGCCGGGGGCTCGTCCCGCTGGCGTCGCTCCACGGCCAGCGGTCGGTGGGCAGCAGCGCGTCCGTGAACCCGTCCACGGGGTTCCACCTCTGAAAAGAGCGGCCCGTCGAGGCGAGCGGCCCGTCGAGGCGAGCGGCCCGTCGAGGCGAGCGGCCCGTCGAGGCGAGCGCCCCGGAGGCCGGGCGGCCGGACGTTCCGACCCACCCGCCCGGCGTCCGAGCGAGCGACCGGCCCCACCTGGTTTTCGTAGGTCTCCTCTTTGAAGCGGATGGGCGTCTCGCGGGGGGTGACGTTGAGGTAGACGCGGTGGTCGCAGCCGATGCCCCAGCAGCGATCTTTGCCGGCGCTGACGCGCTTGAGCTCCAGGAGCGCGTCGGCGGCGCGCGCCCAGCGCCGGCCGGCGGCGGACGCGCTGTACACCCTCCCGTACACGTCCACGGCCCACAGCAGCGTCTGCGACATGCCGCTCCCTGACGCCCGGGACGCGAGGCGCGGCTTTGTCAGATGCCGTCTTTTATTTTGAAACTATTTTCTGCTGAGCGTTCATCAGCAACATCTAATAACCATGATAAGAAATATTGACGTTACTGAATCTCTCTTAGTGAGATAGCATTTTAGGTTGTACTCCAGACTTATTTGGTCATTCTAAAACTTTTTTTTTTTTTCCTCTCGGTACACCTTCTCAGAAACGTTTCAGTTTCCTGCATGCTGATGACTTAGTCTGTGTAATTTTTCACATGCGATACATTTGATATTGTCTCTTTATAATTGGATAGGTGGGATGCAAAATGGCCTCCCATTCTGGAAGAAAACACGAACTTGAGTAGAGTTAAAACTGTACATTTGGGGGAAAGCAATGATAGGAAACACACGCAAAGGTTTATGGAACTCAGTTTGCGATTGAAACGAATAAAACAAGCTTGGGCTCATGTTTCCCAACGCCTAATCGACACTTTTACTTTGAAATCCTAGACGGGAACTGCGCTCGATCGACTCCTACTAATCCGCTATCCTGATACCTGATTCCAAACAGGCCTCCCTCGTATGGGCGACGTTTTTTGGTTTTGTATTGCTATTTAAACCACAAGCGTTTTGAAGGCACGTATCGACTGCGCGGAGCTAGCAGGACTTAAAAACTCAGCAAGCGTTGAGAAGGCGCGCCTACCTGAATGTTGCTATCCGATACGGTCAAAGGTGTGTGGAAGCGGGCGTCATGATACACCTGCGAAACATTGCGCGAGACACACTCGCGTTAGTGTCCACCTTGACCGCAACGTAATCCGTATGCTGTTTACATATGCACGAAGCCCGAACGTTTTTTTTTTTTTTCCCTCTCCCTCTTGTTATTTTTTTTGGAGCCGCAGCACTTACTGAGCCTAGTCGCACGCGTCGGTGGCCCGCACTTTCCCACAGTGGTCGTTCGAATCGACGAGTAGCGGAATGCTGGTTTACAACTCGGGAAATGGAGCTAGCTGCGTTCTGATTGGTCGAAACGCCGCAAAGGGGGCGCGGCTTGCCCTCCATCCTCGTTGGTCCAACCCGGAAGCGCGTGACATTTGCGGCAGCGCGATTGACGTGCGCCATATCAATCATTTATACCAGTAGTCAGCCCTCGTGAAGTATTTAAGAAGGGTGCGCTGCGTCCTTCCGATCGCGTAACAGTCCGCCCCGTCTTGGATTTCCCTAATTATTAGCAACCGCACTTCATATTTAATACGCCGCGATGCAAACGCAATCTAGCTTGATGTCAACTCGTCTGCCGAAGTTAAAAGTAAGGAATTCAATTCTTCATATGTTGACATTGACGTGCGAAACAAGGTAGGTGTCGCCTTAGCCCCGCCCACATCAGTGCAACACTATCACGGTGTGGTGTTCATAGGTTGTGGGAATTTCTGAAGCTCCCCGCGTTTATGAATGTTTCACCGTCACGATATGGTTTCGCCACATCAAAGTTGTGCGCACGCGAGAAGCAGCTCGACGTTTCGATAAGACGAAGTCTATGGGGAAAGAAGTGTTACTTTAGCGCACTTATGAGAATGTGCACACCTGTGCTGGCTCACAGGTGTTGAACGCCAGTCCGGGAGGGCCGCAATCTCGCATGTTTTGCGGTTTCCTCTCAACACGCCAGATTCAAATGATTAGCTCATTGGGAAGCTCCGCGGGATTCGTATGAATCGGGTGCATTTGAGAGAGGTCAGGGACATGACAAATGTACGCACTTCAAAATAAATGGATGTTTTCTCCACGTTTTCTTGCCGCGTAATCGCTCATGTCTCGGCGAGCCCAAGCGCAAGCCGGACATCGGCAGGGTACGGCACTGTCCCTTTAAGAAGCCTGGCTGCTCGCAGGGGCGCACCAAGCGAGCGCTCGTCACATGATTCTTTTCTTGTGACAATCGAGAGCGAGAAAGAAAAGCCCCACTTCTTGCTGTATCGTAGTGCGTCGAAAGAAGGGGCCACGATGGAATTCAGTTGACTCGGGGAACGCTCATCCGCGTCGTCGCCGATGTGCTGAAGTTGACCTTTGGTGCCTCGCGAGGGACAAAGTTGGCGAATGGAGAGCGACCAACTTTGGTTTTTGACGCAGCGTCTCTTTCCGTAAACTGGTGTCGTGACCATTTTTTCCCTTCGTTTTCTTTGTTTTTTTTTCTTTTTGGCGTCTTTCCCGCAAAGTTAGCGCGGCACCCCGGACAAGTATGGTTGACAGCAAGCCCATTCTTCAGGACAGACCTCCCGCCTACAACGCCGTCCCCGGGGCTTACGAGTATGCCCCCCCGCCGCCGCCGCCGCCGCCGCAGCCGCAGCAACACGGCTACGGGGCCATCCCGGCCGCCGCCGCCGCCGCCCCGCCGCCCTACCAGTACCCACCCGGCGGACACGGTGGGTAACGAACGAGACCAGACCCGCAGACCGTCTCCGTCGCATCGTGGCCCGGTCAAACGAAACCTGACTTAACATGGAGGGGATGAGTCCCCGCCACGCACTTCCGGATTCGTTTATTTTGCCTTCTCGCGTCACAAAAAAACTTGTGCCGTAAAACTTTGGCGTTCGTCAAACAAACATCGCGCGAAGGCACGGAGAATGCGCGAGTCCACTTTAAAAAGACCGTTTGTTTTTTGTTTTTGGAGGGGGGGTTCGCGGAATTCGCGATTGTATCGCGGAAGTAGAGCTTGTAAATTTGGATAATATCCCGGATGTAAGACTTTGACACCAACGCAACTTCAACAACTCACTCATTTCTCCGGAATCGGCGTCGTGTGTCGTGTGAGGAGTTATAGATCGTGCTCAAATATGCTTCACGCGTCAGACAAACCGCAGTGGTCCTCAAATCTTACCCCAGGTACCTGCTTCCGAATAGGACTAAAATAACCATTTGTAAATATTCAATTCAGTAGGAAAAAGCGAAAACACTTCTCAAATGTAAATCCGCGGTACTAAAGCGAAATACAACTGAACTTCAGCGAAATACAACTGAACTTCAGTGCGCAGCACCAAAAGAGCACGTGCGCCATCAGTGGCGCACTTTATCGCTGCGCTTGAAATTCAAATAGCGTTCAAAGAATTGCGGACACGTTGCAAAGGCTGCTGTATAGTGAATAGAGCGGGATTCCCAGCATGCATCTGTTGGGGGCCATAACACCGCTCATCTCGTTAATGATTACAGCATGTACTGTAAATGGTGTGTTTATCGGTGGACTCGCGCGCTGTTTTTGTATCAAAGTTCGCGCAAACGGCTCTCGATGATGCCCGTGTTGCCTGAATGTTGACGCACTCGTATTCCGATTACCGATGGAGCATTTTCGCAGGGATATTTGAACACCTCGATCGTTTTCGTCGCAAAACGACGTTTAATCATGTTGATATTGAGCATTTTTTTTTCACACCTAGAAAGAAGTTGATTGTTCGGTCACGTTTCTTCTGAACAGCAGGCTACCCCCCGGGCCATTTGGGAGCGGCCGTGTCCCATCAGCCCTATTCCGGAACCTACACTGTCATCCAACCCTCCGTTGTGGTGGTAGGAGGCTGCCCAGCTTGCAGGTAAAGATTTCTCAACATATTGCTGATGTCGCCACTCGCTTCCAAAAAACAACAAAAAAAATGCTGTGGCATGATCCAAGCTTACGTCCTTTTACTGCCACAACCGCTGTTGTTCATGTAAGGTTGAGCAATGACAAACATTCACACACACACATGCCTCTTCTGCATCTTGTGAGCGGACGTGGCTTTCACTGTTTTGGGTTTTTTTTAAATCGCACATCAGCCAGCGTCCCGTTAGTCACACGTCGAGCTGCACGGGGTAAAAGGTAAGCTGCTCGTTCACTCGCAGGACTGTGCAACTGGAGTTGAATTTTAAGAAGCCTTTTTTTTGGCAAATTGCTGACAGCTTGAAATATGTATGTGTCCAATCGAAATAAACTCCGCATTTGTCTTTTTCAAGGAAACATGTTTTGATGCTGTAACTAGCCAATGCAAGATTATTTACAGTTAGAGGATTAACGCTAGCGATAGGCGAATATAGTTTACTTTTAAAATATGATTGAAAAGCACTGATTTACCAGTATCAAGGGAAATCGTGTTACAGCAATTGTCAGCGTTAAATCATTTGCAAACATACAAGTGGGATTTCAACTACCGAGCCCAAGTACCGGCAGGCGGCTGCGGCGACGCCCATTAAGTGACACGTGCCGCTTTTGTATCGATCTCACAAATTACACGTGTGCGACTACCGGGAGCTGAGGAATTTTTGATTTTTTTTCCTCCCCCCCCCCCGTTCTTCTTCGACTTTTCAGAGTCGGCGTTCTGGAGGACGACTTCACCTGCTTGGGAATCCTGTGCGCCATCTTCTTCTTCCCACTGGGAATCCTCTTCTGCTTTGCCCTGCGGCAGAGGCGATGTCCCAACTGCGGCGCCACCTTTGGATAGAGCAAGCAAACACAAGTGGCAAACGCAACGCAAAAACATTTTGGGATATTGGGCTTTGCGGTGAAAGTTCAGGCAAAGACAAAAAAAAACAAAAAAATGCTGTAACCTCCACGGCTAATTTGAATGTGACCTTCTGGAACATTCGGATCGCGCAGACGCTTTTTGGCACGCGCGACCAACCTGTACCTTTTCGCACAACTCGCTCTTCCGGACCCGGAAGCCGAGCGGCAACCAGAAGCGGAACCGGCCTTTGAACCGGCCCCGCCGACGCCAGCCGCTGACATTCTGAGCCGAGCGGTCGCTCGTCACAGAAGATGAGCCGAGGCCACGTGCACGTTTGTACTTTCGCAAGATATGAAAACGGCTCCCCGAGACCCGAAATCCTTAAGTGGACCGGGAAAAGTATCGGTCCGTTCTTTTGTTCTTGGGCCGCTTTGAAAAGAAGAGCAAGTTGTGCAAAAATGACTGGGACAAACGTGTGTTTTCGAGAAGTCAAATTCCCGCTCAAAGCGTCCCGTAGCTGAGACGTATCCCGCCGGCTCACGGCGGGGCTTTGTGACGACGGGGCCGCCACCTCGTCTGTCTGGGCGCAACCTCGCCTTTCCCTTTGCTACTTCCGGAGCTTCGGCCCCGGCGCGCGCGACTGACGACGACGCGCTCCGAAGAGACACTCCTTCCAGGTCGATCCAGGAATGTCGCTCCAAAGCCCGATATCCAACTTTTTCGGAGTAATGTAAACAACAAATCTCGATGCCTTTGTTTTCTCAGCACGCGTGTAACGTGCTGAAAATGTAGATTTGTATGATTAGATTTGATAGGCGGTATTTTCTTTGTCAATCATGAACTGAAGCGACGCTTCAATGTTTCTTTTTTTGTCAAGTTGAGTTCACCTTGAGGCTCAGTGCTGCTGACCAGTCCTTTTTTTTGGGGGGGGGGGGGGGTGGACAACTAATACATATGGATGCAAACAAAATGGACATTTCCTCACGTATGAATCCCCAGGGGCCATATCGGCGCTGCCCGCGTTCTGATTGTGCCGACATTGTAGGGCCAAAACCGCCGACCTCAGGTACTTTCACCTCCGTCGCTGCTTGAAAGGTGGACTCGCAGAAATGAAACAGCTGGCCCCTTCCTCTTCTGCAAGACAATCAACGCAAGTCGTCGTCTTCCATCCCTAATACATTAAAAGAGTTTTTAGGCAAAGAACTTTGGAAACAAACGCATGCACGCGCCTAAGATTGAGCTTGTTACTTTTTTATAAATATATGTACTGTTATTCTAGTTTATCATATTAAAAAGATGCTACCCACATTGTAGACTGATCATTTTCGGAACACATTTTATGGGTTATTGTAAACATTTTCAAATACTGTGTGTGAGCGCAGATTTTTTTTGGTTTCATTTCATTCACTTCTATAAACCGCTTCAATTCAGCAGGGTCGCCGGCTCGCTATTGCCTATCCCAGCCCTCACCAGGCAGTAAGCGGGGGACACCCTTTTAGTTTCTGAAACCGCAACCGTCACCATAGAAAAAAGATCAAGTGTGGCGAGGCGAAGAAACCACACGTTGCTGTGCTAGTGGAGATCTTTACTCTTCGCATGCCATCACAAAACTGATACAACAAAGTCCAAAACAGCAAAGACAAAGCCAACAGGTTCAAAGCATCAAAGGATCATAGCGACATGCCTACTGGGTGAGAGACATGGTCCTAGTGTCCGCCACACTATAAGCGAAAGTCCATTTCCTTGAAAAATGTTTGGAAAGCTAAATAAAACACAAGATAAGCAGATATTTGATCAAAACCTTGATTGCTACGTAAATATTTGATTTGAAAAAAGAAAAAAAGTTCAGCAAAACAAAGACTGGTCGTTAGCGGAAGTGACGCCGTTCCCTCCCCGCGCGAGACCTCGTGTACTCTCGCGGGATTCCCATCACAACTCTTGGCGGCACGTCGTTCCCCCTGCACAACGGTCTGACCGCCGTCGTTCGAACGCAGGTTACGCGGCCTCCGTTTCGTTCGATCTCCCGAAACCCTTGCGAATAAGCTCCTCGGATAACAAAGCGACCGACCGCTGCTGTTTGCTATCCAAGGCGGCAGGCGACAGCTCGCTCAAAAGCCAGCCCAAAAGCCGGCCCAAAAGGCGGCCCAAAAGGCAGCCCAAAAGGCAGCCCAAAAGGCAGCCCAAAAGCCAGGCGAGCGCAGGTGGGCTTTCCCGCCTGGCCGGCAACGTCGCCGTTGCGCTCGGGAACCGACAGCCGCGCTCCGGGTCGTTTTCCGTCATCTGTGATATTTTTCAGGGAGCCCCAAAAGCGGAACATGTCCAAAAGGAAAAGCAGTTGTGTGAACTTGCCTCCTAAAAAACGGCGTGCCTCCGAGCAGCACGACGAAGATGAAGAGGGAGCGTCTCGACTTCGTTCGCAGGTAAGAACTTCAAAGCGAAACTCGACATCGGGAGCTGTCGAAAGCCGCCCCGTAAGACAAACAAACGAAAACGTCCAAGTATCTGACATTGGCGCGGGCTGCCGTTAAAGGGTTCATGAGAAAAGACAAAGTCTTAGTCTTTGCGTAGGACCTACGCATGCAGGTATGCATACTTTTTAAGAATGGATATTAGGATAGCGCGACAGCTCCCTTTGCCCGTGTGCAGTATTTTGTCCAATCCTTTGAGCTTTCCGTCAAAGGCATTTCTCGTTCAAGCCAAAGCATTGAAAAGAGACACGAGGGAGCTGAAATTTCACCCACGCGGCCACAACGTGTCACGACCGCAATTCCCTAAATGTATATATGGGTAGCCCATGTATGGTTGTCCTTGTTTAGGAGCAAAGTGTGGATGAGGCGACAAGTGACGCAGGCATAGTGGAGAGCATCACGCTGAAAAACTTCATGTGTCACTCTTTCCTCGGCCCCATCACCTTCGGCCCCAACATCAACTTTGTCATCGGGCGCAACGGAAGTGAGTACCGCTGATCGCGTGTCAGCGCTTTCTCTCTTTATTCATTGTGCCTTGGTTGGGCCGTCAAATGATTACTGTCAGTCGGGAAAATCTATTATTGCTCTTCTTTTTCTGGTCGTGCTTGCGCATTGCTCACGGCCCAGGGGTGCCCAAACTTTTGAAAGGGCAAAAATACAAATTCTCTGAGCAAGCAACTATGCAAGGGCTGCCACGAAATTCAGAGCTGTCCTTATTGAAAATGTTTAGAATGATTTCTTCTTTTGAATATTCCCTCGATTGGTCAAATAATCGGATCCATTTTCATTGTTCATCATCAATTATTGATGTTTATTTACTATTGCGTAGTGATTTAAAGATACTAAACAAACGAGGTCAAAAGTAAGACTCGTTTTGAACAAAAACCAGGGGGTGTGTAGACTTTTTCTAATCGTGGTGCGTGCAAGTCATGTGTAAACTTGTTAATGTTTCAAGGCAAGTCTTAAGTTGGTATGACAAAAATCAATTGCGGCCTCACGCATTTTTAACCAACTTTGAAGCCTTGTTTCAAACGGTTTTCAATTTTAGCATATGCGGTGGGCCGCAATTAGCCCCCGGACCGTAGTTAGGACGCTGGCTTAGCCGATTCCTGGCAGGGCCACAAAACACTAAGAAACATTGTTTTAAGTATCATTGCTGATTTTAATAGGCGAGCGGGGGGGGTCGATAGAGCGTTTGGGCGTGAGAAGAAAGAGCTGATTTGTTTTGAAGTGTACACTGCCGGAATTGTGCTTTTATGGTCATTCAGCTTGAAAAGTGCGTTTTGTTTGTTTGTTTTGTGCAGGTGGAAAGAGCGCCATCCTGACGGCGCTGATTGTGGCGTTGGGCGGCAACGCGCAGGCCACAAGCAGAGGATCGTCCCTCAAGCGTTTTGTCAAGGAAGGTGAAAGGTGAGGGTTTCGCCCCAAAGAAAAGGCGCACAAATGCAGCGCCGTTGTCAATACGCCGCAAGACCGTCATTTGCCTTCCTCTGCTGTCGCAGCTCGGCCGACGTGTCGATCGCCGTGCGTAACCGAGGCGCGGACGCCTACAAACCCGAGCTGTACGGCCCGGCCATCGTGGTGGACCTCAAGCTCACTCGCGACGGAATGAGAACTTACAAGCTGAGGAGTCATAGCGGTAAACGGGAAAAGAAAAGCGCCGCGCAACAAATAAGCCGGCGCAGTTCAGCGGTCGAAGCGCTCTAGCTTTCACCTAACGTGGGCTCGGGTTCGGAGACGTCGCCGGGCTTTTGTTCTTCGGCCCGACCTTTTGGCCGGCGCTCGTTACTCGCCGTTTTTTTGTGTGCCACGTGCAGTAATCACTTTCCAAACCTATCCGCGGACAAGTACGGTAGACGCATTGCATTCCATGAATGTATCCGCTACGGTCTAATTCTTCTTCTTTTCCAGGCCAAATAATCTCAACCAAAAAGGAGGAGCTCGTGTCTATTCTGGATGCCTTTAATATTCAGGTAGAATCTGCACAAACGGAGGAGAGGATATGGATGACTTTTGTTTCTGGTTGATGGGGAGTGTTGATCAAGTTTGTATCTGTCTTTTTTTTTCCGCCAAGGTCGACAATCCGGTGACAATTCTCAACCAAGAGATGAGCAAGTACTTCCTGCACTCCAGAGGAGAGGCGGACAAATACAGGGTTGGTTGAAGCAAAGTTCGGCGCGCTCCGGGCAGATGGCCGTCATTTTTCATCCTCTTTGCGCTCAGTTTTTTATGAAGGCCACGCTACTGGAACAGATGAAAGAAGATTTCGTCCACATCAAAGCAACCAAACATATAACCGAAGACAAAATAGAGCAACATGGCGAGGTAACCGTTTCTGCGGTGGCGAAATACAATATTTTTCTCTTTAAAAGCAAAACGTAATGCATGGATTTTGTAGTGGTCAACTACCTTTGCGGTGGCAAGGGGACTTTTCGGGTAACGGGGGGGGGGGGTCAGCCAACCGGCACCTCAGAGCAGATGCGTTTGAATGTGCGTGACAGTACTTGAAGGAGCTGCGGCGGATCTACCACGAGAGAGAGGAGCGTTACAAGGACCTGTCGTCCAGCGAGGAGACGCGAACCAAGTTGGAGATGTTGCGGAAGCAGATGGCCTGGGCTCTGGTTGGCGCATTCGCTCTCCTCTCTCCGATCCCCTAACTAGTCAGCTACCAAAGTTGGATCCGGAATGATATTTTGGGCCCGTGGGTGGCCGGTGCGACTTGTTGGCAGGTTGCAGAAATGGAAAAGGATCTGGAGCCAATGAAAGAGAAGCTGCAGGCCAATAAGCAATCCACAAAGAAATATGATGAGAAAGTGACCGAATGGAAGGTAACGGTGCCTTAGAAGCCTCGTGTGCTTGCGTCCGCCTCGTTGGAGAGCACGCGTCCGCTTTCAGAATAAAGTCAAGGAGGCGGAGATGAAGTACAAGGAGATCCAGGAGCAGCTGGAGGGCATCACGCAGCAGGCCCAGGAACTGCAGCCCAAATGCACCCAGCTCAAGGCCGAGGCGCAGAAATGGAATTCCCTTTTCAAGGCCGGCGAGGTGAGGACTCCCCGCTTTAGCCCCGGATTCCGCCCGGAAACCTTGTTATTCCTTGCCCGCTTCTTTCTTCCAGGTTGCGGTCCACAGATGCAAGCTAAGCCTGAGGGACCTCGAGAGGGACGAGGCTCAGCTCTCCTCCAAGATAAACGATCTGCAGCTGAGGTGCGATATGCTCAAATGTATCTATAGAGCGCCGAAAAGCTAGCGGCGACTCGCTGACGCGGTGGTCAGCGCGGCCGCCTCACAGTTCCGGGACCCGAGTTCAAGGCTGCGGCCTTCCCGTGTGGAGTTTGCGCGTTCTCCCCGCGCCCGCCTCGGTTCTCTCCGGGCTTCGCGGCGGGCGGATTGGACGTCCCGGATTGCCCGTAGGTGCGATTGGGTGCGTGAATGCTTGTTCGTCTCTGTGTGCCCCGCGATTGGCCGGCGGCAGCCCGAACGAAGCCTGCTGAGATGGGCCCGTGACCCTCGGGAGGATAAGCGGCTTTAGAAAACGGATGGATGGATGAAAGACAACCGTAGCTGCGTAAAAAGTGGCAACGTGCGGCACCTGAGGTTTTTCTGACCGCGCGCCCCCTTCCAGCATCAACCGGGCCACGGGCTCGGCCCGGCAGGCCAAGCAGGAGAGCGTGCGGCGCATCCAGGGCCTCTTGCGAGACCTCAACCACCAAACGTCCACCCTGGAGCAGCAGGCGGGCCAGTATCGGCATGCCTGCGCTCGTGCCAAGGAGGAACACGGAAAGATACGGTAAAAGACAAAGCGGCCAAAAAAAGCGAAAGGAGGGCCGCGAACGGTTGCGCGTAGCTCCTAGCTATGATATGTTTTTGCTGAAGATACAGTATGCGTTGCTGAAGGTGGCTTTTGTTGGTTTGTCTTTCTTCCCTAACGTGCCTTCAGACAAGAGCACGATGCACTGAAGAGGTCCACGGAAGCCCACGTGAGGAATTTGCGGATGATGGAAGGCAGTCGATCCAATCGACTGCGGCGCTTCGGGGAACACATGCCCGCGCTGCTTTACGCCATCCAGGACGCTCACAAACGGGGCCAATTCAAGCACAAGCCGCGAGGACCCCTGGGTAACGCTTCCCCGGCCGCGCGAAGACATACGTACGCCGGAAACCCGGGAGTTTTCATCCATTCTATCATTTTTCCTCACTGCCTGCCGTGAAAATCAGAACGAAAATGACCACCGCATTTCGATTTGCCCCCCCCCCCCGCCGAGTCGGAGGTCGGCAGGCATCGCGTGCCTTCTGACGCGTCCGAGGTTTTGCTTACCTTCCCGCGAGCATCTCATGTCAATTGGCAGACTTTTCGGCCCGTTCCTCCCGACAGAACTGGTAAACCTGTGGTTTCAGCTGCACAGGTGGAGTAACCATACGCTCGACGCGCGTTAACCCGTGCGCCGCAGGTTACCTGATGAAGCTGAAGGACCCGCAGCAAGCTCTCGCCATCGAGGTGTGTTTGCAAAACCTGCTGCAGACCTTCACCTGCGACAACCACGACGACGAGAAAGTGCTGAAGGCTCTCATGGCTCGAGCTCTGCCGTCGGGCCGCAGGCCTCCCATCATCACCAGCAAGTTCCTCTCGCACGTTCACGATACAAGGAAGAGGTCGGGGAGGCTCCCGCGTGAGCTCAACGTGTTCGAACCGAGGGATCGGCCTGACCCGGGTTATCCGGTTTAGGGCCGTCGACCACCCGGACTACCCGTCCGTGCTTCAAACTCTGGAGATCGACGACCCGGTCGTGGCCAATTGTCTGATCGATCAAAGGGGCATCGAGAACATTTTGCTCATCAAGGTAACATGCGTCCTAAAACGCGGCGCGGCGAGAGAAGGACTCCGGTGGTCGACGCGCGTCAGTCTTTGGTATTTGTCTTTGGACCGAACGAGTCACGGTGCGTCGGTTCTCCGAGCGGGCGGTCCGTGAACTCCTCGTCACTTTGCGCCTTTGCCGTCCTGTGCAGAATCGCGCCGAGGCTTGTCGCGTGATGATGTCGGGGCACCCGCCCCCCAACTGCTACCAGGCTTTTTCCTTGGACGGCGACCAGATTTTCGCCAACCGCTGCTATGGCTCGGAGCAGACCCGAGCCAACTGCCTCTCAGGGGACGTGGAGGGGGAGATCAGGTGAGTGTCCCCCGGCGAAAGATGGCCGGCGCGCAGTAACCGCCGCCGCCCCGCTGTCCTCCTTTCGTTTCCCGCCCGGCAGACATCTGCAGCGAGAGCTGGAGGCGCAAAAAGCCCAGGCGGACAGCTTGCAGCAACAAATGAGCAAGTTGGACGAGGACGTCAAACAAAACGAAAGGCTGCAAAAGAAAGCCCACGCAGAGATGAAGAGCGCCAACGTATCGCTTCCCATTTTTTCTCATCTCGAGTTGGAATTTCATCGACTGTTGTGCCGATCGCGATCACGTTTAATCATCGCAGGCGCACATTTATTGCAGGACCGAGCCACAAAGTATCGCCTGGAGCTGTGCGACCTGCAGAATGTGGAGGAGCCTCAAGTGGAAGACCTCAAGCCCCTGGTCGGTCGGTCGCCGCCGGCGCGCCGTCCCTCCGCTCGGCTCAACCCTGAACTCGGCAGGAGGAGGACCTTCAGGAGATCCTGGCCAATATCGTCACGGAGAACGGCAAGTGCGAGGAGGCCAGAGCGCGGATGTCTGAGCTCAAGGAGAATTGTGAGAAGGCGGAGCGGGAGTACCAGCGGCACAAGGAGCGCATCAACACCGTCGCCGAAGAGGCCGACGCTATCAAGGTAAGGCGCCCAAAAACACCCAATTTCTCTCAACTTGGTGTGGTCGCCCATTTGGGTTTTTTTTTCCGGAGGCAAGCTCTTGACAATTCACACATTTATAGAGCGTCCTCGACAGCCGCCAATAATTATTAACCCTCCGGCCGCGGGGCAACCGATACATTTCCACCATCGCCGAGCCGGCCCGGCGCGCGAACCCGCGAAGGCCTCTCGGGCGAGAGGCCGAACATTTTCCGAGATGAGCAAAGAGCTCCACCCGACCGCCTGTATGTTGGACCGCAGGAGGAGCTGCTGAAAGTGGACCAGGAGGTGCTGAAGTGCAAGCATCACAAGAAGTTCTACGATGACAAGCGCAGCGCCCATCTCCAGAGCATCCGGGAGATGGAAGCCGCCCTGCGGGGCAAGCGGGAGCAGCTCGAGGTAGGAGCGGCCCGCGCCCTTTGTTTTCGGAAGGTTGACCCCGGGCCGACGGCTCGCAGGAGAGTTCGGAAAAAGCCGGGCAGATCTGCCCCGAGCGCCTCCGCGTGGAGCGGACCCCCAAGAGCCTGGACGCGGAGCTCAACCGCCTCAAGGCCAAGATGGCCACCCAGCGTGAGCAGGAGGGCGACCGCCAGGAGATCATCAGGTGCTCAAATAACACATTGCCGAGGGACGGCCCGCGTCTGGAAAAAGCCCCCGGGTCGGGGCGGGTCGCGATAGCCGAGTCACGCCCCTCCCCTCCCCTCCCCTCCCCGCCGTCGCAGAGAGTACCGTGACGCCATGCTGAAATACAAGAACACGGCGCTGCAGATGAAGAACCTCAACATGTTCATCAAAAGCCTGGACAAGGTTATGAATCGAAGGCTTAAGGTTTACGCCGAGATGAGGAGGTAAGAGAAGAAAGCGGGCGAGCTCGGGCGCCGCCGCCGTCTCGGTCACCGCCCCTCCCCCCCCTTCCTGTCCCCAGTTACCTGTCGGTGCGCTGCAAGTATTTCTTCAATAGCATGCTGGCACAGAGAGGCTACACGGGAAGCATGGCCTTCGACCACCAGAACGAGACCCTCGCCATCTCCGTGAGGACCTCCCGCTCCCGGGCGACCGGCGCGCTTTCCCCGAGGCGTCCGACGTCCTTTCTTCTTGTCCCGGCAGGTGCGGCCCGGAAAAGGAAGCGAGGGCGACTGGGCCAACGTGCGCTCGCTTTCGGGGGGCGAGCGCTCCTTCTCCACCGTGTGCTTTGTTCTCTCGCTCTGGGCCATCACAAAGGCGCCCTTCCGTTGCCTGGACGAGTTCGACGTTTATATGGTAAGTCGGTGCCGGGGGGGGAGCGGGGGAGAACGAAAGCGAGCCCGTCCTGACACGCGACGCCATGTGCCAAATGGAGGACATGGTCAATCGGAGGATCTCGATGGACATGATGCTCCAAGTGGCCGACAGTCAGCGCTACCGCCAGTTCATCTTCCTCACGCCGCAGAGCATGAGGTAATCGCACCTTTTTGGCCGGGGTTACGACCGACGCCCGATGAGGGAGCGTCGGGCCGCGCCGAGGACGCGTACGGAGCCGTGCCAAATCCCGTCGCGTTGGCCCGCCGCGAGAAGTCAAAACGCGTCCAACGCCTCTCGCGGGCGGCGGGAACAAATCGGCCACGGCTTTGCGGTCGGCGCTCACCCGCAGCTACCCCGCGCGGCCGGCTGAACTTTCGATCCCAAAACGCAGCCCTGCTTGGAGAACGGCGGAAGGGGAACCCCCCCCCCCTTCCTTCTTTTAACAGCCGGCATCAACTTTTTTTTTCCGTCAGCCGAGCGCCGCCGCAAAGTAAGTGACGCGCAACAGACAAAAAAGAAGTAAGGTGCTGTGGGAGAAAACGTGGCCTCCGCTACATCCCAGGAAAGCGCAGGTTGTCATCGGGGCTCTCCTAAAAGCGTCAACGTAGCCTAACGCTGGTGGTGATTTTCTTGAAAAGCTGTTTGCATGTATTTACTTTTGTTTCTGTACGTCCTCCTTTCCCATTTGGGAAGCTCTCTTCCAGAGACGGAGCTCATCAAAATCATGCGTCTCAAGGATCCTCAAAGGGGCCAGGAAAACCAGGAGGAAGATGACTCCTAATGGCTTTTCATCAGTCCGGCCTTTGTTGGGAATTCTTGGCTCATTCGGGATTTTGCACACACACTTTTTTTTATGTTACATGTGTAGAAGTGTTTTTGTTGGACTGATTGTTTTATTTGGAATACAAGCAAATTTTCTCCGATGAAACAATCACTCGTGCCTCTCGAGGCTTGCCCCTGTCACGTGACAATGAGTAAAAATCGGGTAGATTCAGACCGGCTTTTTGTGATTCTTTGTCAATTGAAAAAGGCCAAAAAAATCGGGTAGATTCAGACCGGCTTTTTGTGATTCTTTGTCAATTGAAAAAGGCCAAAAAAATCGGGTAGATTCAGACCGGCTTTTTGTGATTCTTTGTCAATTGAAAAAGGCCAAGCCACACGTCTTTAAACGGAAGTGAGGAAGCGGGACTTCCTCGCAGCAGCAGGTGACCTGCATGATTGCAAACGAGGCGGCCCGGCCCGGCCCGGCCCGGCGCTTGGGCGCGTGGAGGCCGAACGGCGACGCTTCGTGGACTTCGTCTTTCTTTTTCGGAGGGCTAAAGAGCAAACGTGGCAAGCCGACACCGAGTCCGCCTCATGGTGAGTTGTGTTTTTCATCCTCTGTACTAATGCCGCTTGTGCTTTAGTTTTGCTGCATATGGCCAGTTGAAAGTTGTCACATACTGTACTTTTTGCCAGGCCCAAAGTCTGCCTCTGACTTATTTTTTCGGCAGAAATGTCAATGTACAATACAGCTGCCATTTCTAACCTGCCTATATTGGCACACTTAAAATAATGGCCCAAGTCATTTTTTGCCTTAAAGCTCTGCTAAAATCGACTACATCCTTAGTTAACGACACCTGGCTGAGTGAAAAGACTACAAATAATCATGAAAAAAAGGAACCAAATGCAAATCGTTTGTGTTGGGCGCTGAGCAAACAAAACCTGTGCCTGCTGCCATCTAGTGGAAGAATATTTAACTGCTCTGCCTTTGGCGCTGGTATGCAAAAAGTAATTTTGGACGGGTTCCAGTTGCTTCTGTTCAACTGTTGGCAGTATGCCTCAAATTGAAACGGAATTCTACTACTGTACTTGTCAGCAGTAATGTCGTGGTCGGTATGATCTGTGGCTGAGATTCATTTTGCAAGTGTCTTTGTTTGTTTGCACGGAAACCCTCTCACAAAGTAACAAAGGCAACATTTCCGTATACCCGCGCGTTCGCTTTATTTCTGCGTATCGGTCGCGACATCCGCGTGCACGGCGGGGGCGCGGCCGCAAACCTCAGTCGCGTCCCGGATGTGCGGCGCGGGCGGCCTCAGATGAGCGGCGCCGAGCGGTCGTTGGTGACGGTCGGCCGTAGTCGCACGGTGGAAAAGGGGTTGCCTCCCCTGTGGCCGCACAGACGGACGCAGCTTGATCAAGTCCGCTCCATACGTTTCATTTGAAATACATGATGGATTCAGAGACACATACGGATGTAAATCGACGTAAATGAGAATCCCGAAAAATCAATCAATTCTCGAGCCGCTCAAGCTCTTCTGTTTAGAGGTTGAGTATTTTCAGCTCATTTTCAGGGACCCTTTGGAATCATGCTTTCAAACGCAGCGTGGGAAAAATCAGGCAGGGCTATCCAAATCACAAAAGCAGCAAAGGATAGGAAAGGAGAGGCCGTGACTTACGCCAGGTAGGCGGGCGGCGGTCTGGGGATGCCGTTGCTCTGGCTTGTCTGTGGAACCAAGGGCAAAAAGATCCGTGACGTTACCCAAAACATGCGGGGGAGGGGGGCAGCGTGTGCCAAACCTTGACTGTCTGGAAGTGCAAGTCGTTCTTATTATTTTGTCTTCGTTTCCTTGTATCGCTTATCGCTTATGTTCCGCACGCGGCTTGCCGGTTGAAACCGGCCGAGCGTTTCGAGGGCGTCCTTTCAAATATATGATACAACCTTTCGAAGGATTTCCTTACTTAAACAACACCCACGAAATAGAATAAAAAACCCCGTGCGTTTGTAACCGAACCCGTGAAATCAATTTAAAGCAGGCCTTCTCAAGGTTTCTGGAGACCCCTTTTACTAAGCACATTTTCCAAGGGCCCCGTCTGCAAATGTTTGTTGAAACAAAACAAACTAAATTGAGTTGTGCAGATCACAGCCCGCGTACGCGATCATATCTTTTTACGATATCAAGCGATGTCAGGTTTGTGCGGACGGCGTTTCATGGTTTATTTCATATCCCAGCAAATTGTAGTCACCCTTGAAAATTGTCAACACTGTTGCCGATCGGGCCGTCGTTTGCTCCGCGTTTTGACGTTTGTGCACAAAAGATGGAGACCATTCTTTTTGGGGCCGAACGCCGGATCGAGCCGTCGCTTCCCCTCGGTGCCGACAGAGCTCCGAAGCAAACCGGCGTGGTTGCATTTTTTTGTTCTTTTTACTCTCCGCGCATTCCGGAGAAACCGCACCCCTCTTTTCTGGTAAAATTCCATCCCGTAATATCGGACCGGCCCTCACGGCTTATGGACGAAAGCGGAACGATATCACCGAAAAGCAAAAAACCCAATGACGTTTGGCGCTTTCCGAAAAGAAAAAGGGGGGGCGGAATAGCGGTCACGGCGTACGAGCCGGCGGAACAGAACTTTGTCTGCCGCGTTAAGTGCACATCCAGGCCATCGGGCGGCGCGCCGATGCGATCGCCGTCGTAATCGATGCGCGATATCCTTCCCTTCCCGTTCCTGCGCGGTTTCAATTCAGTTTCCGGCGGGATCCGTTTTAGCAAGTTTTGATTTTTGGCACCGACCGTGCGATGATGCGGGCGGCGCTCGGCGGACGACGGGGAGGCGGGGGAGCGGCGCCGCCGATCGTCGGCGTAGTCCTCCGGGGGGAGGATCATGGTGGCCTCGTCCGTTTCCGTGTCCTGGTGGTGCAGGTCCACCACGCTCCGGCCGCGGTACGGCGCCGCCGCCGCCGACCTGCTGCGGCGCGCAAACAAAACGCGCGCGCCTTCCTTCATATATCAAACATGACATCCGTTCCATTCGATTTTTTTTGTGTGACCGCGACGGCGAATTGTCTCTTCTTTCGGGCTCTGAAAAAACGCCGGCGTATTTGAATAAGTCACGTGAAGGAAGCGCAAATTTGGGGGAATAGGCGGAAGGCGGAGGTTTGGGCGCGCAACGGCCGGGGGGGCCGACGCGGCCGCTCGCGGAGCGGGCTTACCCGTCGGCGGCCGGCGGCTGGGAGAATGCGCGGCAGTAGGACGACGGGAACCAGCCCCTCCTGGCGCACACGGAGGAAAGAAAAAAAGACGTTCCTTGTCCGTTCAAACGTTTGTCATCCCCCCGCCCGGATGTGGCCAAGCGCCGCCGCGCCGCGTCGCCTTTCGCTTTGGTGTTGTTGCGTCCTTGCTAGAGGTCGAATTGAGGTCGCCCGGCAAATTCGCCTCCAAATTGTCCTTATTCAGCAGCTCCGCCTGTGCCCTGTCGTTTTGCGATCCAGCTTGCTTCTCTGTGTCCATGTAGCAAAGTAGCACGTGAAGGAAGAGCTTGAAACAACACGCGGCGCTTATTTAGCACGCCAGGCGTCCCGTTCGGCCGCTGCTCAGCGCAGGTTACGAGTACCCCGCCGTAAGAAGGGAGTTTCTGACACGGTAACTCCAAAGATCCAAATAGTCGCGTCTCCAGATACGAGTGACGCGATTTACTGATTTCATTTCCGACGCGACGATTCGCTTGACCGGTCCGCGGCGGAAAAACCGGGTTTCGGAAGCCATCGATTGCTCTGCGCTTTGTTTGGCCCCATCTTAGTTTTTGGCCGCCGCGGATATTCCGTCGGGTTGTGAGGAAGGGCGGCGCGGCGCGGCGCGGCGCGGGGGGCGAGACGACTCACTTTCCATTCTTCTCCATCTCGCCGTACATCCAGCCGTCCTTCTCCCGGGGTATGAGCAGGACGATGAGGTCGCCCTCGTCGAAGCCGAGCAGGGTAGCGTTGTTGCCGGCCGAGTGCGGGAAGATGGTGCGCACCCGCGGCCTCTTGGCCGCGTCGCCGAGGCCCGCGGCCGCCGGGGCCGACCCGGCCGGGTCGTCGTCGCGCCCTGCGGGCGGGCGGGACGGCGCGGGTGAGAGGGGACGGGCCCGTCGCCGGCCGTTTGGCGCTACCTGCGTCGTGGCCGCCGCTCCCGCCGGGCGTTCCGTCGTCCGGCGCGAACATGTTGACCAGCGGGCTGACGTGAGCCTTCTGAGATGGGGCGGGAGGGGCCGAGATGTTCTGCCACACACGCCGGGTCGCGCCGACGTTAGCAAATTGCAAAAAATAGCGAGCTCCTAACGGGCCTCGGTGGGAAACCGGGCGCGGGCCGGTACCGGATTGCGACCGCCGTAGCCTCGAGCGGAAATATCACGGGATTCAAATTCTTAGAGTCGCGCCCCGACGTCGATTGGGCTTCGCGCGCTTCGGAAGCCCGTTATCGGCCCGCGTCTACGTTCGAGTATGGCTCGCGCGTCGACGCGAGAAGGCAGAAAACAAAGGAGGGGGCTGAAGGTACCAAACTGTGTCGCGAGGGGGTGGGAGAGGGCAGCGGCGTTATGCGGACGGGCGCCCGCAGTCCCTCGATCATGCCGCTCACGCTTTGGGGCATGTCGGCGGCGTCGTTGCACCGCTCCCGCCAGCCGCTCAGCTTCGCCGTCAGGATGTCTCGGGCCTGTCCCCCGCCCCCGCCCCCCGAAACGCAATAGTCAGTCGCTGCGCTGACCGACTTTGAGCGAATTTGATAAAAGAGCCCCCGGGCGCCTCACCTTGTCGTGGAAGGACGCCATCTGATAGGACAGGGTGCAGTGTTTGTCCAGCAGGAAGCAGAAGCGCCGCTTCTCCTCCAGCAGCGCCTCTTTGCACCCGTCGGCGACGAACAGCTGCATGTCCGTTTGCCGAGCCGTCAGCGCCTCCACGCACTGGGACACGTCGCTTTTTAGCAACGGCGCAAACAATCGTACGTCGATTGCATTCGTCGGCGTCGTTGACGTGCGTCTCGGCGTGCCGGGCTACAGGTCGTTTTTATGCCCTTCAATTTTTTTGTCCGAGGGTCAAATCCACTCGTTGGCCCCTTCTGAGATTTAGAGGCAGGCTAAAAAGTCTTCAAAAGAGACCTTGTGCTTGTCACCCCCCCCAACCAAAATGCCAAAAGTTGAACTTGCGAGTCAAAAACTGGAAGTCAAAACAGTCTTTCGCGGGGCACGGAAAATGATGCGGCCAGCCGGATCTGGCCCCCGGCCCTAAGCGTGACACCCGTGGGATAGAACGGGACTTCACCTACGTCGCATCGGATACTTTGAGCAAATTCACCCGTTGAGAAGCGCGCGCGTTTGAAAAACGGCGGCGATCGTTGCCGGGGAAGCGAGCGCCGACCCTCCGAACGAGGCGTCCCCGCAAAGGCCATCAAACGGACCAGGGAAAAACAAGGGCGCACGCGCGGAACCGACGGTGGCCGCCGCCTTATCCGACCGCCATCCGGGCCTCCCGAGATGGAGCGATTTCCCGCCGGCGCGCTTTCTTACGGGCCGCCGTAATCGCGGGCGGGCAGCGGACGGCTCGGCCCGTTTGGACACAAAGGCCTCGTCAAGGGACGGACACGTGCGCGCTCTTATCCGGCCGAGCAGACGGCCGCGTGTCCTTTCTTTAGCTTGGAGGACCCCCCCACCCCCCCAAACGACAACAAAACAAAAGTCTAGTCGCCAAAATCGAATCCCACAGGACATCTGCGCTCCCTCCGACGCCTTTTATTTTGCGTGGGTGGGCCAACATCCGCCGCTATCTGTATCATTGGGATAAATACCAATAATTGCAAATCTCCCCGTCGCGCCTAAAAGAGAGCGAGAGCGTTGGGCTTTGCGCCCGTTGCCGCGGACGACATTTCTTTGTCTCCTCGGGGCGGGGCGGGGCGGGGCGGGGCGGGACGCGCCGGGACGGGGAGGAAAAGGGTCTCACCTCGCTCTCTTTGTTCTCGTACTTGTTGGCGTTCTTGCCCTGGCTCTTTCTGCGCAGCTTCTTCAGGTCGGCCTGGGATTTCTCCACCAAGTCCTGCTTCGTTTTGTGCTCCGTCTGGTACCGTTTGAACGTGGCCTGCGGGGTCCAAAGGTCCAAGGTCTCAATCTTTTTTGGACAAAGGGAGACGATCGATGCCAAGCGCGCGGCTGGTTTCCCGAGCTAGCAAATCGTTTTTCTGTCGGGCTTCGTACGGCGGCCGTCGAATCGGAACGCCGCCGCGACGTCGTCTGTTTCGAGCGGGGGAAGCAATTGGTGTTAACGAGCGCAATTAAAGGCAGGAATGACGACGAGGCCGCCGCTTGCCAAAAAGCCGCTCAGAACCTCATTCAACGTACGCTTAAGTTGGAAGCTTTCTTATTTTTTCTTATTTCGGGGCTATCCAAATAAAGCGGGCTAAAGCTAAGTTTGGAAAATATTTTTGGGGACAGGGCCGTGCGGGCGCCTCGTTTCAAGGTACGGCTGCTCACCGTGACGGCCCGTACGGATAATCGGCGACCTAGCTCCTTTTCCACCATTTATTCGCCATTAGACCGCGTTATCCATCTTGCTCGTCGCTCGCTCACCCTACTTCGATTTGGCTTGCTTGTAGATCTAACACGCTCAAAATCGACTTTTACTCTAGGGTTAGTATATAAAACCGATTTATGGGCAACATTTTTTCGCACCGGCCTCGCGGGCCATTTGGGAGAATCGGACCCGAGAAGCTTGCGGGTCGCTACCGCCGTATACTCACCGTCATGTATTTGACGTCCATGTCGGTCTTGCGCTCCAGCTCGCTCACCACCTCCCTGTGGAACCTCTTCAACTTCCGGCCCGGACCGGAGAAGACGGCGCGCGGTTAGGAGCGCGGCGCGGCTCGGGCCCCGCGCTCCCGACCCGCAGAATCGAACGCGGGCCGGGTCCGACTCCCAAGGCGACCTGTACTCACATTGTCCTCCCACTCCAAGAAAACCGTCCGGTGGACTTCCGAGATTCCCGTCAGCGCCATCCCTGCCCGAGAAAAAGGAGGGGAAAAAGCCGTCCGACAAACGGATTTGACTTGACCTTACGGTCGGGCAATCGAAAAGCGTTTCGTCGACGGCCTCGCCGCGGTAGAGCGAGCCCGCGTCCATCGGGCGGACCTTTCCAGAGCGTCGAGCGGGGAACGCGTCCGAGCGCCGCGCCGAGCGTGCGCCGGCACCACGCTAAATGATTAACTTGACGCGTGTGCAGATTTGGGGCGGCGGGCCGCGACGCTCGGCTAGCACGGTGAATGCGCGGGTTGAACTTTTTGCTCGCTCGCCCGACTTCGATTTGGCCTGCTTGTAGATCTAACGTGCTGAAAATAGACTTTGACGTTAGCGCTATTGTGAAAGCACGCTTTAAAAAAGCAATGGATTCAACCGCTTTAAGCCATTCAATGCCAGCTATGTATTTTCAAGAGCCCAGACATTCAATCCCGGCTAGCTAAGTATCGATTGAACACCCGAGTCCTTAAATATTCGTTTAATACTTTAGTATCTGCAAATGAATGCCCTCGGTGTACCGAATTGAATAAAGTATCTGGGATTTCATAGTTGTAATTTGCTTTGCTTGCAAATTGAGGTGAGCAAGCCAGTAAAGCTACGGCGGCATTTGATTTCACAATAGCCGCTAAAGCGTTAAGCGGAGCCGGAAGCAGAATTGGGATTTTTTTTTTTGGGGGGGGGGCAGGCAGTCCCCGTCAATCTTTCACCGACGCTGTTATTTTTTAACAAGGGAACAAAGCAGAGGTCAAGCGGCGGAGCGCTCGCATTTGCCCCGGATGCCGACGGCCGTCTTTGTGGCGGCCGGGAGGGGGGGGGGGGGGGACTCAAAAGGAAGGAAAGCAAGACGGCAACGCCGGCTCCTCCGATATCCCCGGGGTGTCCCGTTTCGGACGGGGTCGGGTTTCGGAGCGGGCCCGCTCCCCGTTCCGCCCGGGCGCCGAACAGGAGACGGATCGCGATCCGAGTTCCGAGGCGTCCCCTCGCTCCGTCTCCCCGCTTTGGCGTCTCGGGACCGCCTTCCGGCCCGGCCGTCCTCCACCCGTCGCTTCTCGCGCCCGCCGCTAACCGTTTCGACTCATCCCGCGAGCCGAAGGCTCCGAGTTCGGGCAAGAGATCGTGGATGATCGAAGGTTGTTTTTGATCATCCTCGGACGACGGCGACCCGGGCCGGCGCCGCTCAATTCGATTAGCCCCCGCCCCCGCGGGAGCCGGCAAACACGCGGCGCTCCAATGAAAGAGGTCCGCGGGCAAACGCCTTTCCGGCCGGGGAGCGGAAAGGCGGCGCCGGCGGCTTTCCCGAGCGCCCGGACGCGGCCCCCTTGGCCGACTTCCCACGCCGGGCCGTCGAAGAAGATGCGGGCGACTTGCCTAGCTCTCTGGAGACGGGAGACACCGCCGCGCTCTCGCCGATTTTGGCCACGGCGTCAAAATACAATCTTCCCGCCAAGGTCATTGCTGGGGATTTACACACACGCGCACAAAACTCGGTCAGCGGATATCGGTGTGCGCGCCTTCCTGTACGGCGATCCTTGCGAGAAGCGTTTCCAGCCACGTTAGAGAAGACGTTTTGGTCAAGCGGGGACATTTAAGTGGATCCTCGCTTGCTCGGCCCTCGTTTTGAGGGCGGAGACTTTGGATTGGGCTTATCGTAGGCCACGTTTCGGGATTAGGCGACCACTCGGGATGCTTAAGGTTAGGGGCTAGGAAATGCTTTCGTCAAGCAAGTATAGCCGTACAAGCGTGTGCGCGCGCGGGGGCGCGGGGCCTTACCCGCTACGGATTTCTCGTAGTTCTTTCCCAGGTTGACCAGGTTTCTGAGGCCCGGGTTGAACTGGTCCATCACATTCTGAAGAAGCAGAAGAGACTTTTCATACGCGTCGGATGCTTCGCCGCCGTTCCTTCTCGAACGGCGGGCTGGGCGGGCCGAACGGGCCGGGCCGAACGGGCCGGGCCGAACGGGCTTTGCTTTCGCCGGGTGGAGCGTAAAAGTCGTCCAAAACAATCGGGCTTGATTTTTTTTACTCTTCTTTTTTCCGGGGGCCTTTCCAAAAACTATTTGAGAAGACACTGCACCAGAGTTCGGTTTTCCTCATGTGGTTTCCACGCCCGCGCCGGTGATGCAAGACCCCGTTGGGATGGAAGTCATCCGTTCGGGGATTCCGCTTTGGTTTCCGGGCAGCCCAAAGGTTCCCATTGTAATCGGGCATGAAAAGAAGGGCTTGGCCCACCCCGCCGCCAATGCGGCCAAACTTGAAATGTGCCGGCATTTCAACTTGGCAACGTTCAACATTGCCTAAAAAAAAAAAAGTGGATGCGTACGCCACAGTAATTTGTCATTTTGCGCGGTTAACGGGGACCGAAGCGTTTATCCTTTTGAGACAAACATGACTGCGGTACACACGTTTACTTAAAACGTTAAAATGATTCAAGCTTATTCAGTTACTGTACCGTTACCCCTTCCCTTCCCATCCTCTCGACCGCAGTTTCGCGGAGAGCCGCGGTTATACAAGCGGCGCCCGGGAGTCCGATTCAATAGCAAGCAGAGTTTACGCTTGAAACGCCAATTTATTACAAAAGGAATCGAGGTAAGAGATTTATAGACGGGCGCTGCTACGGGACACGCGATCGGCTCCCCACGTGAGCGTCGACCAATGAGGGCGGGAGCGGGTACGGCTCCGGGCCAAGAGTAGATGACAACTCCTGGTCGACGGGCCCAAAACCGTCCCGCGTGCGCGTTGAGTTGCAGAACACATATTTACTTAAATCTTTAATGATTAAACCTTATCCAGTAACCGTAGCCGGGATAACGGTGAGCCGCAGTTGCCCTGGGATCGACGGCGCCCGCACGTCCAATTAGAGCGAAGCCCGTGGCCGACCAAACGTGATAAGAGGCAGAGTTTACGCTGGAAGTTTCAATTGAGGATGGCAAAGCTCTCGCCGCTCGCCCTCTTGCAGCCGCTGACTCGGAGAAGAAGAAAAGCCCCATTGGGCAAAAAATGCATCGTGTTCTTTCTGTCGTGTTGTCTTTTTAGATTTTGCGAAAACGCACGGCATTCTTCTTCCGCCGATTGAAACGGTCAAAGCAGCAGTATTGAAAATGACATTGTTCAAAGTCAATACTGACATTCCGTATAATCGAGGTTTTCAAGTGTTTCTTTTTGTTGCGAAATCCCGTCAACCACGAAACAAAGCCGTTGTTTGTTCGTTTGGACTGGTTCGCCTGAAACCGGTGCGTGAACAAGTTGCACGATGAAAGCACTGACGCACAATCGGAAGGCGTGCGGATATTCCCGCTTCGTGGGCACACCTGTTGCCTTGTCGCCTCACCCACCTTGTATGTACTTTCCGTCAGCTTGTTCACCTCCTCCGCGCTCTTCCACATCTTCCGATATCCCTTTCGACAACCAAAAAGGGAAAAAAAAAAAAAAAAAAAAGCTGTCCAGCCTCGGTCGACGATCGCGCGGTGTGCAAAACGCTACGGACGCAGACGAGTCCTCGTTGCCATCAAGACGAACGAAGGGCGCGCGCGTCAAGCAAAAACACGTACGAAGATTCGCTTGAAAAGCAAAAAGACGTCCGGCGAGGGAAATGAAAGTGCCGCCGCTCGCCGCTCGCCGCTCGCCGCTCGCGTCGCCGCTCGCCGCTG
This sequence comes from Hippichthys cyanospilos, assembly GCF_059441005.1. Classification (NCBI taxonomy): domain Eukaryota; kingdom Metazoa; phylum Chordata; class Actinopteri; order Syngnathiformes; family Syngnathidae; genus Hippichthys; species Hippichthys cyanospilos. Next base: position 18,782,482 of record NC_142384.1, read on the forward strand.
CCAAACTTGTTGCAGGTTGCCTGCGGAGTTTACGCGAGAGGAGGCGGGAGCGTCAAGTCAAGCTTCCGAACCAAATCGAAGCGGTTCCGGTTATTGACTTCACATTCACACCGAAGCGTCGTCTCTACTCTAGTGAGATGTAAAAAAACAAACAGAGGTGTCCATACCGATTTTTTTTTTTGAAGGCAGTGCGTCTCCGAGCCAACCCAAAAGTGTATCCTTTTCGCATTAGCAACAGAAAGAAGCAATATGAATTGATTTCCGGTTTCTGTTAACGATCATTTCCAGCGTGTCTACAGGTTAGTCTCAAACAGACACGAGTCTTTCCATTGTAGGAACTCCTTTTCATTTTTCAATTTGTACTTTGTCGTACGATGAGTTAAAGGTACGGAGGGGATATTTTTCTCTTTTCCCAAGTATACATGCCTAAAGTGGAATTATTATTCCTCGTTCCCCACCCCAAAAACCGTGAAAATGCGTCACTCGATGTTTGATGCGGTCTTTCCTCTTTTTTATTTTATTTATTTACCGGATGTTTGGGTAGCTTGACGGGAACGACAACGCAGGCGAAGGCAAAAACAAAACAAGAAAAAAAACAACAAAAAAAGGCCGTGGCATGCGCGCCCCCTTTTTGACGAGAACCTCCTTGAATATAGTGCGGGTTTTTATTTTTATTATCAAGTGCTGGCGTTTAAGTTTGAAAAGCAAAGCGCTGCGATATTGAGCATACCACTAGATGCCGCTAAAAGTCAACCATTTTTTTTCTTTACAGCGATGAATGTTTTTTTTTTGTTTTTTTTTAAATCATGTTTTTACTTGAATGCGGTGTTATTATTTAACGGATGTTAGAGCTGGGGTAACCGTGCTAATAACTAACATTTCCTTGGGAGAAATGAAAAAAAAGCCTTGATGGCTTATTCGCCGCTGTTTAAAGTTTTAGAAGCGCGGCGGTCCAACCCCCCGCCAGATGTCGCTATAGACCAGCAGATTCCAACGACGAAGCCAGTAAAAAGAAGAACATGCTTTGAAGTGCGGGTGAACCGCGGGCTGTTTTTTGCACTCCAATCGGCAAAATGAATTTCTGCGCTTGGCGACGGTGGCGCCATTTCGTAACAAGTGACGCAACAAAAGCAAGCCGGCGCCGACAAAGCGTGCGCCGAGACCCGAGACGCCAACGGTTCCGGTTCCGGTTCCGGCGCGCACCTTTCCATTGGCTCGGCTTGCCACAAACGGCTCCGGTTCGCAACCAAGCGGAAGGAACAAAATGCGCGTAAGAGCGGACGGACTGGAGCCGTCTCCGATTTGAAGGCGGACGGCCTTTGAAAGGACGCTTTGCGCGAGTGCGAGTAGAGGCGGGAGCTTTAATATCCGGAGCTCCGTTTCCGGATGGGGGGGGGGGGGGGGCGAGCGAGCCGTTTTGGCTCGCCCGGAACGGGATTCGACTTGGGCTGGGCCAATCTTTTGAAGGATGTCCAGGGGACGTCCGCGCTGAAGCGTGAAGCGGCTCACTTTCTGCGACGGTCAAACGGCCAGCGCCAAGGCCCCGCTCCTTCAGGCCACCGTTTGTGGTTTGCCACAGTTTGTGTTTTTTGAAACATTCAACAAACATGAAATATTTGGAGTATACATCAAGTCAAAGCAAGAAATTGTCCAAATGACATCTTGCATATGGAAATAGCGCTTCGGTGCATCGTTCGGCACCGCCCTCATTTTATTTGCCACGACTCCCCAAAGAAAGTCTAAAAGTGCAAACTTTTTATGTTTTTAGGGTTAACTTGAGGTGAAGTTTCCCATCTGACTCACTTTCTTCTTTCATAAGTTGGTGTGTCTTTTTTTTTCTTTGCTTCTGGTGGTGGTGGGAGTGGAGTGTTAAGTGCTGCGTTCTCCCCAGATGGACTCATCCACGCAGGGACCCGTAACGCACAAAAATGAAAAAAAAAAAGGAAAAAAGCATGCTCTTTTCTGGGACTCAAGCTGCAGCAACTGATTTTTTGCACACGTGATCCAAGGAGCTCCCGTTTTCTGCTAATGCGAAACCAAGGAAAAACGCACGCCCAACCGAGATCCCGTTTTTGATTGATTTCTTTTTTGGCGGCGTGGCTTTCTGGCAAGCGCCCCGAAATAATTCACCCGTTTCCTGAAAAGTGGTGAAAAGTTGACATCTGCCATTTTCCTTGCCGTTTCCACGTCAAGTTCCACGCTGGGTCGATGATTTCCTTGTTTCTGTCTCCATTAAGCGGCCAAAATGAGCGGGGAGCAGGCAGTGTAAGAAAAAAGGCGGAAAGTCAAACAAAGACATCTCTCACGCAAAGTGGCAGAAGGGAAATTGAATGCGCGCAGGCGCAGGCACAGGCGCAGGCGCAGGCGCAGGCGCAGGCGCAGGCGCAGGCGCAGGCGCAGGCGCAGGCGCAGGCGCAGGCGCAGGCGCAGGCGCAGGCGCAGGCGCAGGCACAGGCGCAGGCACAGGCGCAGGCACAGGCACAGGCAGGCTTTCTTTGCTTTTCACCTTTGTCGTCACAGAAATGGACAGAAGGCATCTTTTGTGCCGCGTGGGCACCGAGCGGCCGGGGATGCTTCGGCGGGCGCCCCCCCCCCCCCCCCCCCCCCCCCAAAAATAAAAAAGAGTTGCTTTTTTCCCGTCTGCGGCGCGCGTCCACCCACGCGGCGCCGGCCTCCGGGCGCCACTCAACTCCATTTGCACCTCAACCAAAACTTTCTTCCTGTATTCTGGCTTTGGCTCCAATTAGCCGCTGCGGCCTTTCAGCCGGCTCAGCCAATGCCTCCTGCCAATAACGTTTGCCGTTCCTTGCCCCCAAATTCAACTGCAGCCATGATGCTTTTTAGTAGATGTCCGAAATAAAGAATAAAGATGATTTGCGGAAGGAGAATGGGGGGGGAAACAACTCTTGATTATATGAAGAGACTGTTGAAATGAATGGCAAGAGTTGAACTAAAAACCTTCAAATAAAACTGGTTTTATTTGATAAAGTCGCGCCTTCTTTCACAAAAATGTTCTATTTCTAAATTGCTTCAAACATTTCCGACGGGGTGTCGGAAACGATACGTTTACAACTGAAACGCAGAGGTAAACGTGGAAGAGTTACATGGCCAATAAGCTCTTTTATTTTCTCCCCCCTAAAATGAAAACCCGCGGATGATATGGCGCGTAAAAGCAAGGCTTTTCGCCGCGCCTTATAGTGCGCAAAATCCCGGGGCGTTGAGGGCCGTTCCAATAAATTTGAAGTATGACGCCAACGCATTTGCCTGATTTTGAAAGGCCGTCCGAAAGGGTCGCCAAGGAAACGCTCGTGGCCAAAGTGTTTTTCGGCCGGGCCGCGCAAAATGAGGCGGCGGGCCGGCCGCGGCCCCCGGGCCCCCGGTTTGACACCTTCCGGGGGCTCGGCTCCCGTCGACGTGAACAAATGCACAAAATGTATCTCGGTGGATCAGCGCCACTAAACCCTCCAATCGCCGCCGACGTTGAAAAAAAAGCTCGCTAGGGATTAAAGATGATTTTAGTTTCTTTTTTTCCGGCGACAACGGCAACGGGCATTGTAAAAACAAAGGGCGCGGTCTGCAAGGGTTTGTTTATTGGCAGTTGCGCAACCAAGGCAGGATGAAAAGACGGGTCACGGCCACCCATGCGTGCCGCTTCGCGCTCGCGTCACTTTTTTCTTCCCAGCAAAGCCGCGAAGCTTTTCTTTTCTCGCCACTTTGCTTTATTTTCTCCGCTTTTCTCAAGAGTTCGGACCGACGGAGAGAAAAAAAGCCTGAAAAACGCTTCGGCCGTCGGGACATTTTTCCGTCTCCGTTTTTCTTCGTGAACGGCAGCTATAATAGCCGAAAGATGCACCTGGTGAAACAACAGCAAATGTTTGCCATATCTTCTTTCCCCTGCCAAGAAAAGGCCTTCTTGGCATTTTGAGGAAAAGCTTCCAAGCCTCATTTACTGCCAATGAGCAGGAAAGTCTTTGCATGACTTCACATTGAAGCGCGAGCAACAAAATGGCGGCCGCTCCTCCAACCCCGGCGGCGGCGGCGGCGCGGCTCCGTCGCCTTTGTGCAACATTCGGCGCGGTCTCATACCGTTCATTCCGCTATTCAAGCTACGCTAAAAAGCAGTAATATACAAACAAAGTACAAACAAACGGCGAAATTGGTAAGCGATTGCCCGCCGGCGCAAACGATTGCGCCTTTAGATGCCGCCAGAGGGCGCCAGAACGTTTTCTTTTCAACTAGACATGACTTGGCCCGAGCACAAAAACAGATGCGCGGGTCACAAAATAGCTTTAGCCTTCGTAACGGATCCGCGACGAATCGTTCTCGCGCCGGCAAAGAAAAATACATTCACATCCATTGGCGCTTCCATAACGCGGCTTCATTGGAATGTACCAATAACCCCTGTGCGCTTTTCACCAGCCTGCCTGATGATCGCCCGACTTTGAAAGGCTCATAACGTCATCAAATATCAACGTATTTTCCTTTGTTCTATGGCATCAGCGTCATCTTTTATACGTGGGGGGAGGGGGGGGCACGTACCTGTACTGTATTCTTATATTTTGAAATTGATATCGGAATATTTTGGAACTGATTACGGTGTTGTGACTTTTGAAGACTTTTGCATTTGCAACGAACATATATATACAGTATGTAAGCTTTCCTGCAACATTTAGTTCTTGGATCGAAGCCTTTTGTCAACCACAAGCCCCACAACGCATAACAACAACTTTGCATAATGGGAGTCAGGCTAAGCCACTCAATGAAGTCATTGAAATGCTTGCAAGAGTCGCCGGTGGTTTTGGGGCCCCGACGCCAAAATTTTGATTGCACCGTGTTTGCGAGTCGCCGTTGAAAGGTTTCATGCAGAAATCGGGGGGGCGCATGATAAAACATGGGGTGTTCGATACGTCCAAAAATGACTTCTGCAGGCATATAGGGACCGCCTATTTTCTTCACTGAAAGCACGTTGCACGTTTTTCCGTCCGCGCCGGCGGGAAAAGTCGAGCGGGGATAAGCCGGCGCTCGCGAAGCTGAGCGAAGTCCCGAGTCGAGGCGGGGCCGCGGCGGATTGGCGCCCGGCCTCGGCGGCCCTCGTCCGCCGCCGGCTCGGCGCCGCTTCCGGGCAGCCGGCGGCTATTCGGCATTAACCTGAGCGCGAGTGCCCGCGTTAAGCCCTGGGGGATATGGCAGCTGCTCAAGGGGCCCGGAGGCATTAAGCCCAGATTTACAAGAATGAAAATGTCCTCGCTCGCTGCTAATCTCCGCCATTTTAACACGCAAGACACGGCCTTACGTAAGGCCGGAGCGCCGTCTCCCCTAAACTGGCCGCTTCCCTCAGAAAGGCGGCCGACGGGGAGACAATGACCGCAGGTGGAAATTTACTGAGAAAAGCCGCGGCTCCTTTTCGTTGTTTCGGCGCCTGAAAAATGTCGACGTGAGCTGAAAGGTTGGGCGGGCGGGCGGGCAAAGGAGTAGGTCGGCACGTCGCCACTACGGAGTCTTTGCCACGGTTGAGACCGGACGGACACAGGCGCTGAAGCCCATGCGGGAATCTTTGGAGACGGAAGATGAATTCTTGGCTTTCGGGGAGCGAGCGCTCGCTCGCGAGCGCTCGCTCGCGACCGCTCGCTCGCGACCGCTCCTCCGGTTAGGAATCGAAGGCGCGGTCCTCGCATATCTCCAGGGGAGCTTTGGCGGCTCCGCCCAACACCTCCACGTTGGCGTCGATCCACGGGACCACGTTGCCGGGCATGTAGGCCGAGCAGTTGGCCAGGCCGGCGATGTCCGCGGGCCGCAGGACCCGGTCCCACATGTTGAACTGGCTCAGCTCGCCCACGAAGGCCTGGGTGGCGTCGAAGCGACCTCCCACCACGTCCTTGGCGCGAGCACAAGAGCAAAATCACACGCGCCAACTCTGGAAAATATCCGCGACGGTCGCAACCGCCTCGGGCGCGCCGCGAGCCTTTGGGATTTCCCCGTGGCTAAATGCGGCGCCGTGGTTTTTTTCCATCCAAAGTTTCGGTCCCGATTCGCCCCGGGTTGTGGATTTGCTACTGAAGCCGCGTTCGATATTCCCACGACGGTATCTTTTTTTGCCGAGGCACGCTTTTGTCCTTTGGAAAAATCTCAGGCGGACTATCAACCACAAAAGGAAGGAACTCCGTCGCCTGTATTAGCAATAGAAAGTCAAAACCTAGCTCATATGAAAGTCAACAAGACCCCGTCAACGGGAGGGATTTGTTGTACCCTCCAGTCCCTGGGCTGCCGCAAAATACGGACAGACGCGTTGAATGGCCGCTTTACAAAATGCCATTTTGCGGCGCATGAATACATTTTGCGACCTTGCGTTCTGCCGGCGGAATCGCCGCCTCGCTCTGCCGCCGTACTTGTTTTTCATTTTGCTCTCCTTCGGCATTGAGCTGCCGACATGAATCCCGATCTCCGCAGCCGTCTCCCCTCGAGCGAGCTCCCGCGCCAAACATAATCCAATATGGATGAACGTCTCGCTGAAGATTATTAAAGCAAATTAGTCATGGCGCTCACCCGCTAACGAAATCGCATCAAACGATTGCGGTCGCGCTTAAAAAGCGGGGTGGCCGTCGCCAGTCCTCGAGGGCCGCTAGCGTGGATGTTTTGGACGTCTCCTTCTGCCGGATCACCTCATCGAAATGATTCATTCATCAAGAGCTTCCGCGCAAACCTTCTAACGATCCCGGCCGTCTGAATCCGGCGCGCCGGGAGAAGGGAGCATCTAAAACATGCTGGATGGCGGGACTGCAATTGCCCCCCCCCCCCCCCCCCCCCCCGCTTGAAAGGAAGACAAGATTGTGAGAGGGCGACCTCACGCCTCGCCCCTCTGCGCTCGGCCTTGGAATCCGTGAGGAAAAGGCCCTCCGGGACGATACGCGGTAAACGCAGCCAAGCCCTCACCTGCTCCTGGCCCAGAATGATCACCCCGCCGGGTTTAATGGGGTGCCAGGGGGCCAGGTTGTCCCCGGTGCCCAGTCGCTCGCCGTCCTGGTAAGCCTCCCAGAAGCCGTCCCGGGTGGTCCAGGTGATGCAGATGTGGTGCCAGCGTCCGTCGCTCACCGAAAGAGGGAGCTGGGCCACCTGCGCGCCCCGAGAGAAGCGGTGAGCTCAATCGGCTAACGGGGGCTCCGATTAAAGGGAGCGGTGCCGGCTTCAGAAGGTGGCGCGCGGACGCTCCGGATGAGCCGGCGGTATGAAACAGTCATTACCCGGGCAACCGCAAAGGAAAGAAGGCGGAGCTACCGGCAGCCAAAGTGCGTCCCCGTACTTGACTCACAGATGAAAGCCGAACCGCCCCCCGAGGATAGCGCCACCTCGTCTTTCCGCGAGCGTTTCCTCCCTTCAACCGTCGCCTCGCCGAGGTCGCCGCGCTTGCTCGGCTGACTCCACAAGGATAATAAGACGCCGCGTCCATTTCCTCGGCTCCCAAAGGTTCCCCCGCCTTGCGCGGGGCTCGGACTCGCCGGACCGGGTTTCCCGGCGAGAGACCGGCACGGATCTTGCCCTTCTTCAACTTTGCGAACGTCCTTCATCCGGCTGTTTGATCTGTCACAACTTCCTCTTCTTCTCCTGGTGACGCGCGCGTCCACCTCCAACTTTCTGCAGCCCTCTGGTCTAGTACTGCTTTTTTTTTTTTTTTTTTTTTTGCCAGCCTCCCTCGCACCATCTCCCTCTCATCTGTCTGACTTGAGTGCATGTATAATGCATGACAGAAGAGGGAAAGCAGTGAGCGGCGCTGACAGGCTGCGCTTTCGCACCTGCCCCCCCCAAAATCCACCAGCGCTGGAAGTAAAAACAGCGGGGGAACGGTACCGTTCTCTCTCCGCTACAGGGAACCAACCTTCTACCCATGTAGAAAGACGCGCTGCGGCACCGTCGGCCTGAAGACGGGCGAGGTGCCGGCGTAGCCCCCGCCGCGCGGCGGCTCAAGATCCGCAGTTTGGCTCCCTTTTTCCATTCCTGCCTTCCGGTCCCCATTAACCGAGGCCTTACCGTATCGTAAATGGGGCCCCATCCGTCCAGCTGCGCAATGCGGCACTCCCTCGAATGGTTTTTTGGGGGGTGGGCCTGAGCCCAAGATCAAGAAAAGAAGCCTAAGCTTTCAAATCAAACGAGGGGCGCGTATCGGGGCGACTTGCAAGAACTAGGAAAGGAAGACGAATAATCCCACTCCGTCAGTCGTTTCTTTCCGTTTTGCCAATGTGCGAGTGGTGTTTACTGGCCCGCCGTACGGTTGAGCCACATGACGAGCGGGACAATGAAAGTAGCGCGGCTGCCTTATTAGCATTTAGAGGAAGGAAAACGCGCTTAAATAAGCACAGCGAATCTCTGGCGAATGGCTTTCAGCGTGGAATGTGGGCCACTCGCATGAAATGTTCATTAGATGCTAATTAAATCAGCGCAGCCGAAGGTCAGAGAAGCGCGCGGAGATGCGCGCGCGTCTAACGAGCGACGCCGAAGCCGCCGGCCGTCCTACCTTGTCGTTAACCAGCAGCTCCATGGGGTTGTTCCCCCATTCGATCAGCACGATCTCGTTGGCCTGGCCCGGCGCGCCGTAGGAGAAGGGCGTCCCGATCCCGGGGCTGGCGCTGGACTTCAGCCACATGCAGACGGTGAAGGCGTACATCTCGGGCAGGCTCTTCTTGATGCGCCCGTATAGGTAGTTGGTGCGCAGCGACAGGGACACCTTGAAGTCCTCGGGCGACTTGAAGGCGTTGTTGCCTGGGAACCAGAGGGGACCCCGCGTGCCATTGGCAGCCGCCGCCACGTCACTTCCTTTCCTCCCGACCGCCCGGCCCTTCGGATGGCGCCACCCCGTCGGAAAACGCCGACCCGAAAATCGACCGTCGCCGATTCCCCTGTCGGCGAAGGGGACCGGGACTCGCCGCCGACCGTCCTGGCTATTTTTAGGAGGCTTCCGGCCCCACGTGGACTCGTTGCGCAAAGCTTGGAGAACTTGGAGTCCCAGCGCTGAGGCTCGCTCTCATTTCCTCCACCGCCGAGCCAAAACATTTGCTCCGGTGCGGCTAGCTCGGCGCCGCGGCTAGAGGCGACCCAATTCCAAAGCCGCATCTGACCTTTTAACGGCAGTGTGGAAGACACCCGTCGGGTGATTGTCAAGTCAAATCGGGGCCGCTCCTAAATCCCGTCCGTACGCCGTCTTTTGTTTGACGACCGGTCGTCCGTGGCGCCACTTTTGGAAGAGCGTTTGACGTCGGACATTGAAAACCCAATGGGCTTTTGTTATAATTCTCATGTCATCTTATGTTAAGCCAGCAGAGAGAAGGCCTCTGACGGCTGATATTTTCAAATCCCGATCAATTATACGGGAAAAATCAAACTTACACGAGTTAAAAATTGAAGACACGTCGTAGTAAATAATAAAAAATTCAAATGAAAACGACATGATGTACATACAGGAATCTCTTATGATGAATATATAACTATACAAATGATTAAGTCATTGCGTTAAATAATTTTAAAAGAGGACATACGGTGACTAGAAATGTGCACGACGGGGGCTGACTGGAAGGCTCGTAAGTAAGAAACGAGAATGAAATCTGCCCGACGAAATCTGTCATTTATGAGCTGGCTACGGCAAAACATGATGCATATTGCAGTGAAACCCAATTTGAAAAAAAAGATGCCGTCTTCGCCAAGAAGAAAAACAATCCAAGCCTTTGTCCTCCCCACGCCGAGTGGAAAACGAGATTTGACAGGATTATTGTTTCGGGCGGATGCGTCGACGTATCGGGCTTCTTTTATTGGGATGAATGGCCTTCCCTCAATCAATACGTCAAGCCTCAGGTGGCTCCCGGGAGGCGTATAAAATACCATTACGACGTCATTTCGACCTTCGGAAAAAAAAAGAAGCTTCGCGCCCGCCTGCCGTTGCGACGCGTCAACTCGTCACGTCGTTTCTTGGATTGTTTTTTTCTGACGCTACGCTCGTCGTCCCCGTCTCTCAGTCCTGACAGATGTCTGCGGCTATCGCTTGTATCGCGCAGGAGCCGTACAAACCACGCACGACGAATTTCAAAAGGTTCCCCGGGAAGGGGGGGGAGGGGACGATAGACGAGGGCGAGCGAGCTTACTTTTCTCCAGCTCGGCGATCCTCTCCAGAAGCGAATTGAGCGCGTGCTCGGTGCGTTGGCGATGGGCGGCCGTTTCGTTGTACAGCTGGCTCTTCTCCTCCTCCAGCTCGGCCACCTTCCGCAGCAGCCGCGTCTCCAGAAGCCCCAGGCGCTGACCCAGGAGCTCCCGCAGCTGCGGCGGCAAAGGGCTCGGCGCCGCCGCCCCCGCGCCGGACGCGTTGGTGCCGGCCGCCTGCAAACTCTGCTGCCGGAAGAGAGTTGCCCCCCGTTAGCGTCCCGAGCCCACGCGAACGGCTTGGGAAATCCCACGCCGCGGCTTGGGTCGCGAGAGGCGGGCTCGTTATTGAACTCGCCGGGTGGCTCCCGGAAGAATCCCGGCTAAAAGCACGTCCACGCTCAGGCGTTTGGTTCACGGCTCCGTCCGACTGCAGCCGTTTACGGTAGCTGGGATGGCGCCACCGTGGCACGGCCTGGACCCTTACCGCTTAATGCGGCACAAACGGGTTCTCTAGTGCTACCTGTTGAGCCTCCCGCCTGCGCTCCCCTCTGAAGGTTTCTAATTTTCCCCGGATGACGTTTTTCCATCCTCTTTCGGGCACTTTGTTCGGGGGATGCTGTCGCGTATTTGCGATGTTCTGTATGATTTCTTTTTCGCCTGCGAAGCCCTTTGAAACTGTTGGGGGGGGGGGGGGGTATTAATCTGCGAGCCGGTGCGCACCTGCGCTTTGTGACCCAACGCCCTTGGCCGGGATGAGTATCGCGGGCGGACAATGAAATCCGCGCGGGCGGACAATGACGTGACCCGGACTTCACACCGCAGATGCGCCGGGGAAAAATAGGACAAAAAGTGCCTAAGCCCGAACCGACCGGTGGCGAATGCGGATGTGCCGTTTCAGCTTTGGGTCCCGCCCATCTGTTTCCTTCCCGTTGACTGAGTTTGATGAATCTTTTCTGACAGATTGGCGCCGCGGCGATCGCATCAAATTTGCTTCTGGAAGCCGGCCATAAAGTCCAGCGCCGGCAGTGGCGGATATGCGTGAGCGCGGCCTCAATCAGCGAAAGAGGGAGCCGCGCGGCATCGGCGGCGTCAAGTCATCTGCGCGATCGTTCGATCTGTTGCGCGCGCGTCAATCAAGCCGCTGCAAGCTCGCACGCGTCAAGTCAAAGCTTTTTCCAGACAAACGTAGCTCCGACCAATTTCCGTTGTCGGGCCGAAACGTACAAATGAAACCTCATGAAGCACCGTTCGCATAGTCTCGATTGGCCTACTTCACACGCGCGACAAAAAATTCATTGCTTCAAAATAACCTAGTGTAGTTCCGGCTCAAAAAGGATCTTTCTGGGCAGTTTTATCTTCAACAACCCAATGTTTCAGCAGCAAAGTTCGAAACGCGCCGCGGCCGTGCATTTTAATGTCAAACAGTTAACCTTTCTCTAATTGTTGGCGTCAAGGCAATTCGTGTTACCGGGACGCGTCAGCCTCTTCTGAGACGCGAGCAGAACAAACAATTTCTTAGTGGCGTGTTCCCCCGGCGCAAAGCAGAGGTTGCCATGGACCCACCGCATCTTCCTCGCCTCGGGCTCGTCTCACAGGCGGCAATTTGAATCTACGCGTGCGGAGGGAGGCGACGTTCCCGTAGGTGGGGGGGGGGGGGCACCAAAAAGCACGGGCGTCATCTGTATCGCACGTGCGTACGCGAGCGTAAAATCTTTTTCCAAAGCGACGCGGAAGTCTCCATTTGCACGACGTCCAATCTGCTTTTCCGGCGACACGGCCACCTCAACGAGAAAACCAGGCAAGACCGCACGCAAGTCTGAGGCCGTCGCGAAGGCGGAAGTAAACGGCGCGGGCTCCCGTTCACCCGCCATTAGCGGAGCGCCCGCCGGACGGCGAAGGGGGGCCCGTCTCGCCGCTGTCCCGTTTGAAGTCGGTCGGGGCCGGCGCAAAGGGGGCGCCCGAGAGCCGGCGCCGGCCGTTTACGCGCGCGTTTACCTCCAAGCTTTCCAAGCGGCCTTTGAGCCTCTGCATGGTCTTCCCCAGCTGGTTGATGGTCTCGCCGGGGTCCCGCGGCAGGTCGCCCATGGTGTTCTTGCCGTAGTCCTTCCTCCTGGAGCCGTGCGCCCGCGACTTGCCCGCCGGCTGCGCCGAGTCGTCGGCCGCCGCCTCGCAGCGCGCCAGCTTGGCGTTGAGCTCCTTGATGGTGCCCCGTTGGCCCACGATGGTCTCCTTCTGCTGCAGGATGTTCTCGCGCAGCTCCAGGACGGCGCTTCGCAGCTCGTCCTCCGCCTGCGCCGGCCGGGGGGCGGCGCAGCCGGGCTCGGCGCCCGGCGGGACGGCGTTGCAGACGAAGCGGCCGGCGGCCGGCGCCGCGTCCCGCAGGCTCGCCGCCGCGCCCAGCAGGCAGACGAGCGGCGCCAGCATCCTCCCGGCGCTCATCCCGGGGATAACGCGGCAACTTTTATCTTGCGCCCGCGCGCGCTCGCTCGCTCGCTCGCTCGCCCCTTCCGGTGTCCGCCGCGCTCAGAACAAAAGTAAACGACCGTCCCGTCCGTTCGGAAAATGTCCCCCGACGGCGGGGGTGACCATTTTTCTTTTTCTTTAAAAAAAAAAAGGAAAGATCCGGAGGAAAGTTAGGAGCGCATCTGCTTGCTCCGCCGTCTCCCGCCGAGTGTTTGCGCGGGCGCGGATTACAAGGAGGAGGAGGGGGACGGGGAGGGGACGGGGAGGTGCTTGGCGCGTCAGCCCGTGCGCCGTCATCCAGTCTCTCGGGCGGATTCCAGCCAGATGCTCGCTCTCTCGCTCTTGCGTTCATTCATAGTGCGCACGCGCGACAGCACGGCTGTCAAACTAAAGGCTCGGGGGCCAGACCCGGCCCGCCGCATCCTTTTACTGATTTGACTTCATCATGTCGATGCCATCCTTGAAAGTCTTCAACTTTTGGGAGAACACGTTTTTTGTTCCCAAGCTCCCTTTTGACCAGTTTTTATCGCCAAACTAGGTGTGTGACAAACACGCATGAAGATGCGTCCCTGGCGTTGAATGCCTTAATTCGTGTCTTCTCAATGATCTAAATTTAAGTGTGAATGCTCTGTCGTCAGCAAGTAGCTCCGCCCCCCGAATATTGGCGTTCGAGCCATCATCCCGCAAGAGGTCGGTCGGGCGACTGTCATTCAAGAATGTTCTCTGTGCTTTTTTTTTTCTCTTCTTCTCAATTAGGGATGTCAAACATAGGGCCCCCAAACCGGGTTTAATCCGGCCCGCGTGAGGACTTGGTCAAGCGTAAAAATGTCAAATTTGAAAAGCTTTCCCATTAATAGTAACGTTGATGTTTTATGATTGATAGTGATTATTTTGGGCAGTATTAATAACGCTGTCGTTTTAAAGTTCTATAAGTATACGGCGTGATTTTATGAGCCCGGCCCACTCGGCAACCCGTAACCAGTTTGTCGCCTCTGTTTTAAAGGCGGCGGCGAAGACGAGCGGCGGCGAAGACGAGCGGCGGCGAAGACGAGCGGCGGCGAAGACAAGCGGCGGCGATGCGGCCAACGTCCCTCCCTCCGAAACGTCGTCAGCTCTTCAAAAGGTAGGCCGTTTCACTTTACTTTCATGACAAAGTGCTCCAGGTTTTCAATGTCATCGATCGCGCACATTGGGGGGGGGTCAATCAAAGGTCAAAATGACGTGCCTGTCGCACTAGCTTTAGCTAGGCTAAAATAGCGGCGGGATCGAATAATCAAATCAAAACAGCTACCGCAAAAGGGTTCAAAGGCTCCCGGTGACTTTGCGTTTAAATCTGTGTCCCCCAACAATTCGCTGCGCTTTGCATCCTACGCTCCAGTTGCCATTTTGCCCATTTCCTTTGCGCTTCTCTTGCCCCATAGCAACCAACTTTTATTTCTTGCTTATGCTACGGTTTAGCTTTTTACAGCACCTCGGTCAGCTTTGGCGCATTTTTGGCGCATTTTTGGCGCATTTTTGGCGCATTTTTGGCGCATTTTTGGCGCATTTTGGCGCATTTTGTCGCTCGATTATCTTGAACGTCTCCCGGACCCTTCCGGCTTAAGTCAGCGTTTCATGTCCTCGCGCGGCAGGTGACGACAAGAAAAGCTACCTACCGTATTCACTCGGCACCTTCTTATTTTCCAAATCTCGAGCAAAAAAACGGCCCGATTTCCTTCTTTTTTTGATGAGAGCCGGAGAGATTTGGCGGTGTGCCTAATGTAGCGGCCGCCAGTCATCGAATGGCGAGTGCGGAAGCCATTCAACTTCAAGGTCACGCCCGCCTTTGACTTGGCGCTGGAGTGCGTCAAGGCGTCGGTTGAAAAGGAAGCCGTCGTGCGTCTTGGCTATCCAAGGACGTCAAAAGTCACGCTCGCTCTTTGGGGCTGTGAAGCCTTTACATCCTGCAGGATGTCGGCACCGAAATTGTAGCGTCTCATTGGTTTCTCTTGGCCGCGCCGCCTCCTCTCGGGCACGGGTGCGGAAGTCCGGTCCCGGGGGCGCCCCGGATCCGAACGCAGCCGATTCAAAGCGTTAGGAACATTTTCAAACTCCCGCGGAGCTTGCCGCTAAGATCATCATACCAATCGGGCGTGTCGGGGAGAGAAAACCGCGAAAGGTGCAGGCTAGCCGCTCTCCGCCGCGACCGGACTCCCGCACCTGTGCTCTGGGCGGCAGAGGCGGAGCTAGATTTTGCTTGGTTTTTCTGGTCATCAGCAAACGGTTCATTGGTCATCAGCGCACCGCCGACAAAGTTCTTCACTTCTCCCGGCCGGCTGTCCCCGCCGGAGGGCCCGACCGCCGCCCGGCTTTTAACGAGCGGCCCGAGGCGGACAACAAACGACCTCGCTCGGAGCCGGACGTTACATAATTTGCGCCCGGCGAGTCGATGGCGGTTTATCTTGGCGCCTTCTTTTCCATTAGGAGTCTTTGTTGTAAAGAAAACAAATTGGATCGAGTGGAGGGCCAGCAATTGAGTACAAGCGCCGGGATGAAATGCGCTGCTTCACTTGGGGTGCCGGAGGGGGCGGGGCTACGCCTGGGCAACGCATGCGCAAAAATCACATTTTTCTCTTGGCTGCAGGGAAAATGAAAGAGGAGACCTTGAAGAAGGTTGCTTTTGTAGAAATCCCAAAATATCTCCGTTGAACATTTTTCTCAATAACTCACCACCTTTGCGACATGAGCCTGCTTTTGAGGGGAAATGTATTTAGACTGTATATACAGCTCGCTTTTACCGTTTGCAGGCTTAGGCCCGCTGTAGAAAGCGTCGCTAGCCGAGAGGGAAAACATCGCGTTCCCGTTTTGACCTTCCCGAAACCGACTGGCCGCCAAACGCGACGGCCGGTGCGGCTCGCCCCGTCCGTCGCAACCGAGCGTCACTCGGTTTCCCCGGCGACGGAGGGCCGCAACACAAAGAGGTCGCCGACCCCCGTCCGCCGCCAAATGCCGAAGAGCGTTAAAGAAAGAAAAAAATCCTCGTTCCGTATACTTTTCAGTTCTTCAAATCCAAGGGAAAGTCTTGCCTTTCGCCTTTCGCCTTTCGCCTTTCGCCTTTCGCCTTTCGCCTTTCTTGAAATCCAAGTGCGTTTTCGCGCCGCGCACCGGAGCTCGATGATTGAGAGGAAAAATGAAAGAGCACGCAGCCGCAACACGCGGGACCTTTCCTGCCCATGGAAATGCGCTGCCGCTCGTTTTCGTTCCATTCCTTCTTCAGTGGGAAAAAAAAAAAAATCACCATTTTTTCGAAAGCCATGGGAAGCTCTACAAACGGCCGCCGCTGAAATAAAGCGCTAAAGTCATCAAATCCTCCGCCATAGTCATCGGGAACTTTGCTAGGCCATTAAGTGCTTAAGTCATTGATTAGAACTTGAATACCTGATGTAATGGATGACTTTAGTGCCATTCCCCAAAGTAATTGATGAGTAATGAAGTCCCTAAAGTAACTGATCGGTACTTCAAGAAATGACTCATAAGTCATGGATTAGCGCTTACGGTCGAAAACAGCGGAGCGGCAAAGCGGATGAGCTCCGTTGCCCACCCACCGCGCGTCTATAACGAAACAAAACAAGAGACGGACGGATCGGGCGACTCCTTTCCTGCGTGTTTCAACGTGCAAGAGTGTAACGCGTATCAGGAGGCCCCGCCCCCTCCCCCCACGGTGCGCGATCGATGCAGGGGCTCCGCGTGACGACTGCCGGGCGTCACTGCGGGCAAGCGCCGTCGGAAACGCTTCTCCGGCTCTCCAGCCGCTCCGCGTGCTCCGCGTGCTCCGCGTGCGCGCAGCGCGTTTTGACAAGCCATTGATGTCGGGGGCGAAGACTCAGAGTCAGATAAAAGCCACGTTTCCGACGCCGGCAAATTATACATGAAATTGAAGATATGAAAATTGCATGCGGCCAATTCAAGGGATGACAGGGGTTGAATATGTAGCACGTTTTTAGAGGCTGACAGGGGTTGAATATGTAGCTCGTTTTTAGTGGCTAATATGTGAACGGAGCTCTTTTTTTTCTGACAGGAGAATAAGAGCCGCGTCGCACTCGGCGGCGTTTTTATACGGACGGACCAAAGCTCGGCTAACCGCCAGTAAAACCACCGTACTTTGTCATTTCTGCATTTTTACCATTCCAAATTGTGTTATAAATCTCACTCGTACAAAACGGTGGCTGATTATAAAACCTTTGGAAACTTTTCGAACAACTGCGAGAAAAACTGTACCGCGGACCGTCGGCGGCCTTATCGTTTGGCCGAAGAGTACCTGCGATGGAAAGTCTGTCTGCCGTCTTTTAGGCAACGCGGCGAAAAGTACGTATGCAAATGGCGTTTATCAAGTACGCCGTCATTTTTCTTCGTTTATTGTTTCCGTCTTCAAAGCGATTTCAAGTCCCCCATTAGTTTGAAATGAAGAAACGCTTTGCTGGCCTCTATCTTTATCTCCATTTGGAGCGCTTTCAAATCCTATATCTTCTTTGACGGCCCATTTTGGCGGGCGGCAAAATTGCTTTTGTTCTCTTTCTTTCTCACTAAAACGCTCGGCGCCCCCCCGGCCGCCGCTCGCCAGGCTGGCTCTTTCGCGCCCGTGTCGCGGAAAAGAAATATTGCCGCGCTCCGCCGGAAGGATCCTCAACGCGCAAAAAACGGCATCTTAACGCGCGTGAACGAGGACGGGCTCCAAAGTTCGCCGGCCGCGACCGAGGCCGTCGGCCTTCCGGATTCAAAGCGGGGATTTGAAAATGAGACGGCGCGAGTCACCAAACCAAGCGGGGCGCTCGAAGGATCGGGAACGCCGAATACATCTCGTTTGAGTGACCGGATGGAGGGACGCGCACGTCGGTTCGGCCCGCTCGCTTCTTTTGTGTCTTTTCGGTTGCCGGCCCCTGAGCTAGTCAGACTCTGAGCGTGAAAATTGTCAACCCGGGTTCAAGGCTTTTTCTTGGGTTTTTCTCTGACGTGAACGACTTTCTGTTCCAAGTGGGCCCCCTGCCTTGGAACCGTAGGCTGTTTGTTTTGTTTTCATTTCCGATTGAACTATTGGCACGCGCGGGCCAAAAGTAATAAAGCAAACCAAAGAGGAGCGGCGAATAGATGGTCATGGTGAGAGGCCAAAGAAGGGATTTAAAAAAAGAATGATAGCCTAAGGGAAAAACATCATCATGAAGCGCAGCGGAACGGGGCTCCAATTAAAACGGGGAGGGAAACAAAACCAAAACAAATGAAAGGGAGGGCGAAAAGGGAGAAGGAAAAGAATCGTTGCCTTTGCCACACCTGCGCCGACGATCCGGGTCGACGTTGGATAATTCATAGGCCGAGCGCTCGGCTCCGCAAACTCTGGCGCGCGTTCCACCTGGACTTCTTCTGCTCGCAGATTGTCTGCATTTTGCTGAGAAGTGGAAGTTGCCCAAGCGCGACTTTGCGACTTTGCGACGCTCGCCTGCGAGCGCTTTCGCTCGTCGGAAGGGACCCGGCGGTTGAAAGAGCCGCCTCTTTGACTCCATTTTAAGACCACAAGCTTTCGGGATTGGCGATGCGTCGCGAGTACCGACCGCGGGTTTTCCCCACTGCAAGACGCGGCATTTTATTTTCTCAAAAGCTGACGTTATCGGGCGCGCACCGACGCAAGCGACCATAAACACGCGGAAGACTCGACTTTTGGTCCGTAAGACCGCACGTGAAATGTTTTGGCAAAAGCCGTCAAATCACGCGGCCCGCGCTCCATCCCCGCACCCCCCTCCCCTCTCGCGCCGCCCGGTCCCCGCGAAAGCCTTTTTGGAGCGCGTGCCGCCGATTCGCCGGGGCGGGAGGGGCGACGGACGGCTCCGTACGAACGGCCCTTAAAAAGACGCCGCCGAAGCGGCGACGGTCCGTCGCGCGGAGGCGGAGTCGACGGCTCGGCCGAGGGGACGGCTCGGCTCGGCTCGGCTCGGCCTTCGTTCCCCGACCCGCTTTGCGTCCCTGGCCGCCGGCGCCCGTCGTCTCCACGCAAACAAGAAGCGGCCCGGCCCCATCCCCTTTATTTCCCGCGGGGGCAGTGGGGAGGTGCGTTTTTCAGCGGCCATAAAAATCAAGCGCCGTCAAGCTTTCCCCCGCGCCTCTGAGCGGGGAGCTTTTATTGCTGCGTACGGCGCAGGAAGTGGAGCGTTATACCCGCCGCAGGAGTCTTTTCAGCTCTAAATTGAGAAAGGCTGATCTTTTCCAAGATGGCGCCGCGCACGGGGGCGGCGGCGCTCAGCTCTCCGAATTGCCGCCTTTGCGGTTTTCTCGCTTTCCTTCGGCGGGACTCTCGAGCGGAGCCGTTGCGGAAGGGGGCCGGGCGAGCGGGCCTTTTCCCCAAATTTGCAAGATGAAAAGACGAAACGGGAAAAGCTAGCCGTGCGGCGAGAGACGTCGGGGAGGGAAAAGCAGGAAACTAGCTGGAGTTCCGCACCCACGCGCCGCTTGCGCAGGAAAGCTCCGCCGGGAGTTTTGCCCATTTACCAGCGTGAACCCCCTTTTCCTTTCGAGGTTCCGCCTTTTGGTAGGCTGGACCGTAAGCGCTCGTGAGTCAAAGTCGAATCCGACCCGACGGACCGTGAGAAACGCGGCCTCGGCCGTATTTCCAGGCCGCTTGATTTGCGAGCCGGCGGACTTAACGCCTCCGCTCCGAGTCGGAGCTCGTGTCGTAGGCCTCCTAAAGCGGCTTGGAGTTGAAGTGTTTTTGGAAGCGACGCCCCGCGTGGCTTTCAGCTTCCCCGCGCGCGGCTTGGCGCACTTGAGATTCAATTTGGCGTGGGAGCCCTGTGGCTTTTCTCTCCCTTGATGTGAAGAGTTTGCGCACCCGATGACAAATCGAGCCAAGGGGTGGGTCACGTGACCCAGACCTCGCCTCTCTCCGCTTCCACTCGGGGGGGGGGGGCGTCTCCTTGTTCGCCATCCTCGAAACGGATCACGTCTTTGCAGAAAAGCAGCCCCGAAGCCCCGAAGCCCCGAAGCCCCGCCCGGGGTTTTTCTTTCCGGGATCCCGCTTAGTTCCTGAACGGCTCGCATAGAAAGACGCCGTGCACACTGGGACCAAAGGTGGCAGTGGACCGCATGCGGTCAGCGCGCGTGAATAAATAAACGCTCGACCGCACAGTATACGCCACGTATGATCCCAATGAATAAGTTATTAAGCGTATACGTGCGGTTGCGAATGAAAAGTACATTAACGAGAACGCCTTCAGCGGCGGACTGACAACTCCGCATGAATAAATAATGGAGAAAGGCTATCCGACGCACATTTCTTCAAATAAGCAGGCGCTTGCGAGGCCTTGCGAGGCCTTGCGAGGCCTTGCGAGGCCTTGCTCATCATGACGACATCAGGAATAGGCATCAAATGAAAAACCTCCGGCCAGCCAACCTCCGCGTGGCGGCGGAACGCGCTCGGGAAAAATCAGTTAAATAAACAGGGACGCGAGCACCTTGTCGGGCTTCGATTTTGAAGTTGTCGGTAGCGCGGCCGGACTTGTTCGCGCCAGGCGAAACGAGACAAAAACCGCATTGTTCCGAAATCCAGCTGGCGTTACGCTCACGCCGCCCGAGGCTCCGCCGTAGCCAATGGCGGCGCCGGCGCGCTCCGTATAGGCTGGCCCGCGGGAGGCTCCGGAAAACCAAAAAGTATTACCGTCAGTATTTGATTGCAGGTGATAGCAAAACCGCTTCCATAGCCGCACGCCCGATTAGTTCAGGTCCTCTTCGACCCTCCAAACATTCGCACGCACGACATAGAAAAAATCCATTGCGCCCGTCAGAAGCCGGGTGAAATCGCCTCCCCCCTTTGCCTCCCTCCTCAGCCGCTCGCCCAAATTGAACGACGCGGAAACGAGCGAAGATGGCGTCTGGCCTTGTGGGGTTCAGGCAACCTAGAGCGTTTCGCGAACGACGGGCGAGGAGGAAGACGAGGGGCTTTGACGGACAAAGACCCGCGCCTCGGCGCATCTTCTAACTGCCGCGTTATCCCGATTCGGGGCGCATCATCATCATACTGTCAACATCCTTCTTCCGAAGGGAGCCCGGGGGACGGACTCTTCCCGGGGGATGTGGAAGCGTCGGGTGACAAACAGCAAAACCTTGAGGCGCGCGCTCCCCGACGCCTCGTTTCCACGCCGGATCGTCGCCTCTCCTTTGGAAAAATTGCGAATGTAAGGGATGCGTTCCTCTCACGCGCGGAACCTCACTCAAGCGGGTTATCGTAACCATGGCAACCGGCGCGTACCTAACCTTTTTTTTCCCCCTCGCGGCACTCGAACTCGCATATCCAGCGCGGGCGATGCGAGCGGCACTCGTATGCGTGGCGGCGGCGGCAATAATAGCTTATCGACCTTGCGCGGCGTTTGCCGGGAGGCTTGAGACGCGCGGGAAATGAACTGAAATTTCAAGTTAAAAGGCCTCGGCGGCTTTGACGCAACAGATCCTTTGGAATTCCGGCCCGCCTCGCAATCGGGTTACCTTAACTCATTCGACGACTTTTGTCGTTTAGCGGGCTTCATCGAGCCCATTTTTAACAAATCCGCGCGATTCCGCGAGGTAACGGAAAAAAAAGGAGCTCTACATATATCAATGAAAATATACGGCTGAGGGTGCTCAAGTCATGTCCGATGTACGTCCGGAGCCCCAAATCAGCGCAGGGTCTGCAGGCTTGTGGGCAACGGGCGGAGGAGAAGCTAGAGCGGCGGAGCTTGCGTTGGATGGCTTTGGATACGTTATATAGATGGCGTGTGAACCTTTTTAGCGGGTGCGGGACTCTTCAAGGCCGGGCGCAGTCCGGTCATCTTCTCCAGATGGCTGATTTCGTTTCAGCGTTTTGCCTTTTTATCGTTGGCGTTGCAGTGCGCCGCGTCCCGGGCGGCGGCCCCGGTCTCGTTCACGCGCAAAAGCCTTTGCGGCGCGCCGCTTTTGCCGGCGTGGAAAATGCCTCCAACCCGAGAGGGAAAATCAGATTGTTTTTTTAAGAAGGAGTTACTGAAAGATTCATCAAATCCTGGTTGGACGGGCGTTTCCATGGCAACACAAGAGTCTCCGGCCGCGAGAAGCCGAGGCCTCGTCGCCCGCCTCGAGGACTCTTTGATTTCGGCGTACCCGGCCGGGGACCGCCGTCCGTTCCCTAGAGAGAGAAGGACTGAAAAGTTGCCCCCTTTGGCTAATTAGACGCCAATTAGGCGGCGCCGACGCTCGCTCGCCTGCCGAGCGAGAGTCCTCGCGGCGCAATTTGCTCCAATTTCAAGGCGTCTTAGCCCGCCGTCTTTCACGCAGGAAGACGAATACGGAGCGCGCGCGTCCGTGGGAAAACAAAAGCCAAAAAAGTCAAGGCTCTTTGGAGAGACTTTGCAAAGCGGAAAAGGCCAAATGATGAAACGCGGGAAGGAAAGCCTCCGACCCGCGAGAAAAGAAAGCCGCGTCTTAAGAGACTACGGCGCAAGTCCCGCTTTCCGTTCGGCTTTACGGGCCCTTCCCAGCAGCCGGGGGGGATCGGGGGGGGCCGAAGGACCCTGCTTCCGTTTCCGGATCGCTACGTGCGCAAGGCGGGATTTGCCGGCAAAGTGCGCAATAGTCGCACGCCTGACCCTTGCGCCCTATTCCGGGGTCCTTTTCGTCCACGCCGTTCCACGGGGTAAGGGAAAAAAAACTAGGGGGTGGCTCAAAACAACCCAGAGTCGAAAGCCAGCCTTTTCATTCGGGTCCACGCTTCGGTCCGCTTCGCCTCTCGGCAAAGTCCCGCGCGCGCCGGCATGAGAGGGACATCGGACCGGGACTTGCGCCCGCTCCATAAACGGTCGGGCCCTCTATCTCTTTATTTGAATATTGGCTCCATTTCTTTTTCAACCCAAACCAGCCTGATTCTTACATTTTTGCCTTGCAAAAAAAAGGCGTTTTATGGAGGGTGGAGGCAGTTCCAATTCCAAAATGGCCGCTCCTTCAGACGACAACAAAAGGGTGGATTTTACGACTGTTTTTTATCTGTGGAGTATAAACACCCCAAATCCGAGTCGGGCCGCATTGAACGTATTTTTTACGGGCAAGGCTTTTGGATTGACTTCCCCTTATGAGAAACTTCAAACGGGTGGATCGGGATCCTGATTTGAGGTCTTTGAGTGCCATGGGCGAGAATTTTTCTCATGTAAAACATTTAGGTTGTGACCGGTGCCAAGAATTCAAGAAGTGGTCGCCCGTCTATGGAACCAGCGCATGCATATAAAGGCAACAAAAGCATCCACTCGGTAAAAATGCAAATGCGTTTAAGGATAACAAATCCTTTTCCGTATATTCGAGTCAAAAAACAGCTTTTGCACCGCAAAGGACCTTGGCGAAACGTTCGTCACTACACGCACGCACTCGCGCGTGCACGCGCCATTAGACAACCGTCCTGACTGACTGCAGAGATTAAGGGATTTACAAAATAAATAAACAAATAAAGAAGAGCGACCGTCAGTTGATGTGGGCGGGGCAACACGTGATTGAGAATTTTCGCTCTTGTTTCACGCTCGCCCGTCAGTCACGCGCGTTTTTTCTCACCCCTCCCTTTTCAACGTTGATAATAAAGATCTTGGATATGACGTCAATCTGCCATTCATAGTGGCGAGAGGAACAAAACTGAAGGACAAGCTTTTGCTTCGGCAGCTCAAGGATGAGGACGAGAGAAATACACGTCTCCTTTCTTACTTTTTTTTCCCATCTTTTCATTCAAATAAATGTTGGGGTCACGCACATCACTATTCAACAGATGGGGCCACTCGATGTCGGGATTATATAAAGACGGAGGCGGGCGGAGGTGGAGCAGGGTTTAGCTTACACTGACACCTCCTGGTCGCTTGTCGGAATCGCAGAATCCCGCGCGTTTTCCCCATCCTAAAGATTAGGATCGTTTTCGAGCTCGTGCGGATCTTGCTAATAAGCTCATCGTTTGAATCGATTGTGCCCGGCAAAACATGCAAGCTTTGCGCGAGCGGAGTTCCGTGTCCCGAGTTCCGGAGTTCCTCAATCATGTCAAGCGCATGTGAATCATTCCTACGGTTGCCGATTTGGATCGCTGCTTTTTCCTTCTCGCGTTTCCGTTCGGTTCCGTCGTCACGCCCAAAGTTTTGCCAAGTCCCAAGGTCATCTGGTGGAGGTCAACCGAGGGCGATCAATTCATGAAACCATGCGTGAACTGTGTGCGTGCGCGCGCGCGTCCTTCATTAAAGATGGAGCAAGCGAGTGGTTATGACTCGTATTTGGTGTCGCTGTTTTGAGCGCTAGAGGGCGCCGATGGCCTCCTTTCATAAACCGGCATGCAAGCCGCAAGGATTTCCATTCTTTTGATCATGTCTGACCAATAGATAAGAGTAAGGCTGAATTGCATTTTTTTTGCAACAAGTATTGGAAACATTTTTTGGCGCTTCCAATTGTTTTTGAATCAGTTAAAGATTCGCCATTGAATTTCTACGAGCCGACGTTTGATGCGTTGGCAAAAGCGTTTACCGGTAAATGTCACGTTGCAACAAAGACGCATAAATACAAGGAAGCGACGAGAAGTTTTTCAATCTGCTGGCACGAGTCCGCCTTCGTTGCCGCCGTCAACGCTGTCCTTGCCGGCGACGAGAATTATCGCCGCGTAAAATACTTGTCGTCTCCCGCTGTCTGCGTTTTTTTTTTTCTTTTGTGAATTGAGCGATGGCACTTGTGGCCGGCGAAAGACGCCATCGCCGTCGGCGTGTTCCCGACAACGCTCGGCGCCGCAGGGGTCGGCGGGCGGGCGGACGGCAATAGAAGTCGTTACTCGTGACTTCCGAACGGCTTGCCGGTGGCGTCGCTGGCACAAAGTGGAACATTCCGCCGGCGTTCACGTCAGCATTCACATGTAGCTCGGTGGCGCTCCCTCTCGGCGCAGGTAAACTCGGCAGATTCATATTGGGCGGGGCTTGCCGTCTGTCGTGCCGGCCTCCGGGCCGCTTGGCCACGCCCCGCGTTCTTTCACCGCCTTGAATTCTTCTTGGTGGGTTTTTGTCTTCTTCTGTCACGTTTTATTCATTCTCTTTGCACTTCGCTGCTCTCCTTGAAAAGAAGTAGGGCAACCCCATTTCGATTGGGGCATGTTCCTTCCACGTACGGATGCGCGTATGCACGCGTGCATGCGTATGTATGTACGTATGTATGTATGATTCGTTTTGAATGAAGCCGACCTCGGTCTTTCTGGCGCCGAGAGTCGCGATGGCAATTGTACGTTTGCGTAATTTGGGTTGCCGCGACAACAGAGTGCTCCCCGCCCGCCCGCCCGCAAGTGGGGTACAGTTGACGCCTTGCCGCGTGCGTGACTGCGCCCTCATCCCGTACTTCAATCATGAGCATCGCTTCTGTAGTCTTGCACAAAAGTAGCAAATTCCAAGCGGCGCCGTGTTCGCCTTCCGCCTAATGAGCTCTCCGCCTGGAGAAACTTTTTTTTTTGACACTTGCTTTCATAAGGCTTAAGTTTGCGAGGTGAAATGAGAGGTCGCCCAAAGTTTGCGTATTCGATTTACATTCTTGAGATCTCTTTGATGCTTTCACATTATCATAAGAAACTTTCAGGAAGTCAGAGCAGCTCGCTCCAAACATGTCTGCCGATGATGGGAAAAAGTTCAGCATAGGTTTCCGCCCTCGCGTCGTGCACGAGCACAAAAGCGGGCCGCCCGAATGACTTTCTGACAAAGATTTCCGTTTGGGCGTTTCTAGCAAAACTCACGAAAATAAAAAGCTCTCCACTTTGATTTTGCGCGAGCCAAACGGTACGTATTGTCATTCGGGCGTATGACGATAAGGAATGAGTAAATAAAGCGGCCTGCCTCAATTCACTACTTGCCATTCACAGCCGATGTATTTGCACTTGCTTTCTTAGTCCTGGTTTCACGAAGCGAAATTCAACCGGACGTTTTGTGTCATTTTGCTATTTAAATATGTTTTGCATCAAGGAATGGCTTGCTGATAAGAGCGTTCTGGGATGGGTTTCCACTGCAAAGCGTCACCCTTTCAGCTAGCGATGGATGTGCAGCAAATTTGCGGCCTTTCTCTCCTTGCCTCCTGGCCAGGAAATACCTGATCGAGGTAGACCGGGGGAGGGCGCCGGCGAGTCGCGCTTTCCATCTCCGTGGCCCGGGCGGGGCGTGCTCTCTTTTCCGCCTCCCGCCCGTTGGAACCAGCCAACCCCTGGCAAAAGTCCTCCGTTTCACCATTGACGTCAAATCGTTCAAGGCGGCCGCCTCTCGGATGCGACAAAGGGGGCTGTCAGAATGAGGAGAACCAGCGTGTTGCCGTCGCGCCTCAGCGCCGCTCGGCTTCCGCTCCGACCGTCAAGCGTCGGCGCCCGCGGCGCGCTGGAATCGCGCGCTTAATAGCCGCCGACGCTTTACGGTACGACTGCAAAGAGGATCGTGCGTATAAACCTCAAACGTTAAAAAAAGAATGCGCAAGCCGTTGTCGCATTCCGCTCTTTGTATGAAATCCTTTGCATTTCCAAAGATATTCCGATACCGTATCGCTCTCATCTTTTGGGGCGCGTTCGGAAAAAAGGAGTGGAAACGCCGTCGTTGAAATCCCCGCCTATGCGCGACAATGAACCGAAGGCATCGTTTGCGTTCAAGCGTGGAAGCGCGCGCCGCTCACCTCGCCTTCATTTACTTCATAGAAAGATAAGGAGCGCAAAGGAAGAAAAAACCCTAGAACTAACCCTCGGGGCTCAGCGCTTTTATGAAGCGCGGGCGCCTCAACACTTGCGTTTGTCGACAGAAATAAGCGCCGTTTGTAAAAAACAAAGGACCTTAAAATACGATGATCGTATCATTTTGATTTCTAAGGTTTAGTCAATACCGCTATACGCCAGCGAAGCACTATGCCCATTTGTCACGGTCCGAGTCGACCTGGCCTCTC
This sequence comes from Hippichthys cyanospilos, assembly GCF_059441005.1. Lineage (NCBI taxonomy): Eukaryota > Metazoa > Chordata > Actinopteri > Syngnathiformes > Syngnathidae > Hippichthys > Hippichthys cyanospilos. The sequence continues at coordinate 18,808,999 of NC_142384.1, forward strand.
AGTTGCCCCGTCCCCGTTTGACTTCACTTCTATATCCCTGACTTCGTACTGCGTTTACGTACTTGACGGCTGCCCGACGGACGCTCCTTTTGCCGCGCGATTCTCCATGGCACATGGAAGAGCATAGCGCGCGCGACGCCGCAGCGCCTCTCCTTTCCACTTTGCCGCTCGCTTTCAGGACCAAAAACGCGTTTCTTGCTCTCGACTTAGAAACGGCGGAAATATCGATCGGCGTTGGGTTTGGGAAAGCTCGAGATCCGAAGTTTCCGGGTGGGCTGATCGGCCAAAGTGGCTGATGACGGATTCCCTGCAAGTCCGCGGTACTTTGATGTGCATCCATCCGCACTTTGTGCTCAATGCGCCAAAAGCAAGAGGAGGCTCGATGTTATTTTTTTATTTTTTTTGTGGGAATAGAACTAATTTGATGTCTTTTCTTCTCGGGAGATATTTTGTGTGTGTGTGTGTGTGTGTGTGTGTGTGTGCGGGCTTTGCCAACTTTTCTTATAGACAACAAAACGCCATAAAAGTCACTCCTCTGGGATCCATTGTGGCGTCTCCTAAACAGCGGGGATGTTTGCAAAGAAACGAGCGAGGCGCTTGAAAATGTCCAAATGAAAAAGCGCAGCGCGGCGTGGGCCGCCGGCCGCGTTGTCGCCAGCATGCGCCGCCGCCATCCGAGCATTCGCACGGATGCGACTTCTTCAGCGGCGATGGACGGTTCCGATAAGCTCTTTCTCGTGTGACTTTTCCCTGCCCGACCTCCGACTTTGTCCTTGCGCTTGTTTCCGTGCCATTTTTTTTCCGTGCCGGACGCTCCTGAATGGACCGTATCGTAAGACTCACTCGCACGCGTTCGAATGAATTGAAAATGCGATGAATAGCAAAGTTGACCCTTCTTTCTTTTTGCATTTAGGGCATCCGATAACTCATTCCTTCCTGCCCTTCATTGAGAAGTTTTTTTTTTTTTTGATAATTCATGGATGGCTTCGAGCCTGTTTGGAGCTGGTCTCGGGTAAGCGCACCCTTTCAGCTTGTTCGGGCTTGGAAGAAAAGCCTTTTTGTACGTGCCAAAGTCCTCCCGAAGTATATTTGATGAACGCGACAAAAGGAGATTTGAATTTGGCCAAGGGGGCCGTTCTAAACTCGGGGCCGCGTGTTTATGGAGGCGGCAACTCGGAAGGGGATAAAGACTTGCGAGGCACCGGCGCGGATCGCTAATGGCTCCCCGCCGCTCGGCTTCCTTCCGCCGCCGGAGGGCGGGCGGAGTTTTCCGGCTCCGCCCCGGCGTACTTTGAAGCCGCCGTCGTTTCCCTCGAACTTCCGCGGCCCCGGTGCCGCTCTAAATACGCGGCCGGGCCTGTCTTGCGCCGGTGCCCTCAAGCGGGGGGACGGACGTGGACTCCATCGGGCGGCTAAGCCTTGCCCGGCTAAGCCTTGCCCGGCTAAGCCTTGCCCGGCTTTGGCGGCGGGCCCGAGCAAAAGCGCCCACGCAAGTCCCAGGCGCGTCATTTTTGACGGGGACGCATACTTTCAATTCATTCTCTTCTCTACAATTTCTCCGGTGTGTTTCAGCGACACGTCAAATACTACAGAATCGGGTGACGATGAGCCAGAGAGTAAAAAGCAAAAACCGAACGCGGCGGAGGATCGAGAAGAGGAACAGAGCAGACGTGTTGAAGCTAAACAAGCGAATACCCACAATAAAAAGCGGATTTTTCTGACCTACGGCCGGGGCGAGCGCAAATCCATTGAAAGCGGCCCACGGATTAGCATCAAGCGGCAAACTCCCCTGGGCGGGCGGGCGGCCGGGCGGGCGGGCTCCCTGCGGAGAAAGGGAGGAAAGGGACGCGGAAAGCCATCGGATTCGTTGCAGGCTAACTTTGTAATTATTTACTCCATTAGCCATTAGTGGGCCACACAAAGTGCAGCCAATCGCGAAATTAGAAACTTTATCCGGATGCTCCCGAGCTTTCAACGCCTGTGCGAAGAATGCTGGCGCGACAAGGAATTGCTGCGCCTGTATATATTAGGACGCAGGGGGCACACTGAAATTGCGCATTTCGGAGGGGGCACGCTTTCTACAAAGCTACGTAGCGTAGAACGCCGCTTCTCTTCTCAAAGCGGGCTCGGCGGCCTGACCGCGGGGGCAAAGGTTAGAGCTTGATTATTCGGTCGCTAGCGGCTCCCCCGAAGCCTCTCTTTTTATCGGATTCCGAGGCACCTGCTTACGTGAGCCCCCCCACCTTGCGGAAAAAGGACGGGAGCCAACTCGGTGCGCTCAAACGTTCGGTGGCGGAGGAGCGAGCATTTTGCTACGCTCCAATTTTGAAGCCATTTGTATGGGGACATTGTAAAACAAAGCGCGGTTTGATCGAATCCAGAAAGTGCTTTGAAATCAACCAAACGATATCTTGCAAGATTTTTGCTCGCGTTTGCTTCCAAAAAAGTCCATATCGTCTCTGCGGAGGCGCGGCGAGCTTGGGTAAATGCGGGCCGCGGTGGATAAGGTCCTCCTCCGGAGACATACCGGCCCATTTGATTGCCGGCCGCCATCCATACAGGCAGCGAATGGTCCACCGGGCGCAAAAAAAAAAATCCATTCTGCCAATAATGTTGATTGCGACAATTTTCATTCCAGCCGTGATTCCGCGGGGTCGTATTGTGCTCACGCGAAGATCGGAGCCAATCGAAGCGGCTCGCTCCGATCTCTCTTCGGCCGTATTTGTTTCGATCTTACAAAACTAGTCGGGGACGCTCCGCGTCTTGAAGAACTGCGATTTTTTTCGCTCTCGACGCCCAGTTGCACAATGTTCCAATTGATATGCTCTTGGTTTGAGGTCATTTACCCGGAAGCGTCTTCACGCGGACGCATTTGCGAGGCGCGAGAAGAGAGGCGCCCGTGAAGGAATGCCGCAGCTCCAGCAAGATGTGGAGCCCGCGTCGGCTGCTGCGTTTGCGTGTTTGGAACGCATTCGTCATGGAATGCGCGCACGTTCCCGACCGAGGTTATTAGGGCGACTCGCGGCCGCTTTCCTCCTCCTCGACTTTGGCTCGCCAAATCCCGGCAAACCCACGGGCCCCGGGGCAATCCGTCGGCCGTTTGCAAACGCGAAGGGGGCAGACGTTGAGCGCCGCTCGCCCGCCCGCCCGCCCGCCCGCCCGTTCGCTCGTTGGCAGAATCGGGGCTCCGTTTGGGCCGCGCCTTCTTCCCCGCACTGACGCAAGTATCTCCAAGCTCTTTCCGTCACGCCCCGGGGAAACAATCGTAGGCAAGTGCATATCAGCGGGCGGAGTGAAGGTCGGTGGGAGGAAAGGGAAATTTCATCTGGAGGCGCCCCCGGCGGGAGGCGTGACGGCATCCAAACGTCAGCGCCGTTCAGCGTCAGCCCGCGGGCCCGGGCTTCCCGTCGGCGCCAGTCAACGTCGCCGTGGCAATTTTGGCTCCTTGTTCCTCCCCCGTTTCCATCTCCTCCACTTTCATCAGCCGCCCCGTCGCTCACGTATCCGCTCGATCGTTCACGAGTAGGTTTGCCCTCTTTTCGGCCGGCCGGAAGAGGACGTGAGCCTTCGCTGGATGGGTCAAAGGACCCATCCCGTGAGATTTTGAAGGGGCCATGTCATATGTGCGTAGAAACCACATATTTAATTTAATTTAATTTCTCATTAAAAATGCGGCACCCGTCTTTGAAACCAGGAAATGAAACGTCTCGTTTGCCCTTATCTCGACGCTCAATGCTACGCGCGTTCTTCCGTCGGTTCTTCGATTCCGGCTCATGAAGAATGTGACGTCGCCGCGGCCGGCGCCGGTTTGTGACATTGCGGCTCGTGTCGGGCTCGCCCCCGACTCGCGCCTCTCCCTCGCCCCTCATTTGATAACCAACGGCCGACTCGTGACTCGGGAGGCGCGGCTCATTCGCCAGCGGCCGGGGCGCCCACCTTCGGGGCTTTCGTTCACATCCCGCGTTGGGCATCCTCGCTCCGGCAGCGAGTCCGCCGCTTGAGATTCCGCCGGCTCGTGCATGAAATATGAATGCAGTGCAGTCTTGCTAAGACATGAAATATGCATAGGACGAATACCGTGTCCAAATAACGTGGTGGAGTGAGTGACAACCTTGTTTGTTGCACGTACACACACACACACACACACACACACACATATATATATATATATATATATATATATATATATATATATATATGTATATATTTCTTTCTTTAAATATGTTCAAAAAATACAGTTTTGTATGCATAATAAATAATCAAATACAAGGAAAGACCAATGTGCAGGGAAAAGAAAATGCCCCAATCAAAACCTGTGGTTGTACAACTTTGTGAACTGCAAAGACTTGGAACGGAATAAAGTGGTGCTGCCACTGATGCCGCGGTGACGCCGGGTGTCAGCCGCGTAATGATAGACGTTAAAAAAAAAGACTCACGAAGTAGTCGTCGCGATGTCTTGTCACATTAGTTGGAAATATGCGCTAACAGACAAGCTGTAAATAAAGTAGGTTTAAAAGGAAACATAAGCCGATTGTTGATGACACGGACCAATGGCGAACGCGGCCACGCCCGTCGGGAATGGCTTCGGGGCCATTCTAGCTTCTGTGAGCAGCAGCGCGACAAAGCTTCATCTTCGCGTCGCATATGAAAGTAAGTAAGTCAGCCTCCTACTTGTCGAAAAAAGATCGCAAAGAACAAGCGTATCCGTTTGGCGCGGCAAAACCGAGGGTTAGGGTTGGGGTCGGGGTCGAAGGCGCGCCACGTAAATAAGCGGAGCCAAATAAGGGCCACAAGAAAAGCGTGACAATCACATCCGAATCCGGACTCCTGCGAACAATACGCATGGGTTTAATTTCCGGGTGTCCAAGCGGTCCGCGCACAAGAAGATCTTTGAGGAGAGGCCCCGTCTCAGCGGGGAAGAATATCACGCGAGCCACGGGTGCTGCCGCATCTGCTCCAGCGTGGCTCGCTTCTCCGGGTCCAGATTCAAGCACTTCCACAAGAAATCTTCGCATTCTGACGAGGGAGCCACAAGGGAGCCGAGGCGTACGGCGCGCCCGCCCGCCGTCGGCGCCGCGGTCTTACCTTCAGATAGAACCCGATTCAATCTCAGCATCTGCGAAAGGAACATGACGGTGTCGAAGCGCTCGGTTCCGGCCATCAGCTCGAAAAGGAGGGCGCCCAGATGCCAGACGGTGGTGGGGCCGGCGCTGTAGGTTCGCCTGAGGACGTACTCCGGAGGGGCGTAGCACAAGGTGCCTGCCGGGAGCAGATGAGAGGAAAAGCGCAAAGGCCCCGGCGGGGGGCCGCCCCTACCCACCGTTATAATCCCGGTACGGCTCGTTGCTCGCCAAGCAGCTGCAGCCGAAATCGATGATTCGCACGCGAGGGACGCCGGAGGTGGCCTCCAGAAGGATATTTTCTTGCTTCAGATCTCGATGGAACACGTCCACGGCGTGCATGTTGATGGCCGCCGCAACCAGCTGCTTCATGATGTTCTGGCGAGAGCGGACGTGAGGCGGAGAGCCCACGTGAGGTCGTGGCTGCGGGACCTGAGATGGCCAACGCTTTACCGTGCTTTGCACTCCCGCTCGTTTAGCTCGCGGCGACTACTCGGAGGCGATCATTCGCCCGTTTTGTTTTACGCTGGCCGCGCTAAGCGGAAGAGCGACTGATCCGACGCCGGCAGATCGTTGAATCGTACGGTTTCGCCCCGGACGAGAAATGTCCACGGGTAAACCGCGACGACCTCGATTTGTTTTGTTACTTCGTTACGGACATCGGAAACGAGAGATTGTTGATTTCCTGAGCCATCCGTTAGCTTGAGAGGTGCCGCGCGTCACCATCTGACCACAAGTTTGATTTTCTCTCGTTTTACGGCGAGTTCAAGAGGGTCGCGTTCGAAGACGGCTACTCAGATGAAGCAGGCCGCAAAGAGAGGAAAGTCCGGGTATTTTCTTTCTACCTGGTGACGCTCGGTGCGCGTGCGTTTCGAGTACCTTTGCCTCACGCTCCGGCAGGGCACCGATCCGACATCGGGTCACGTAGGTGAACAGGTCCACGGACGGGACCGGCCTCTCCATGACCAGGACGATCTGGTGCTCCAGGTCGTATTTGTTCAATAGGGACACCACGGCGGACTTGCCGTCCGAGTTCTTCTTGATTGACGCTTGTAGCATGAGAAGCGCCTCGACGGGGATGTCCTTCTTCGATCCGTTGATGTTCTGTCGGAAGAGCGCCGGGTGAAAATTGCGCTTCGTTCGTGTTTGTTCTCAACCCGCCGCCCAAACGGAATCTTTGAATTTGATCGCCGTTTTGCCGTATAGTCCCTTCGGCCGGTGGTCGCTAGCCGGTTGAGAGAAGCGGTGTCCTTGACGCGAAAGGTTTGCCTAATATGAGCGCTTGCAATCTTTGACTTAATTCTGCAACTCCCAAAACTCAAAGCCGCCACCAATCGGGCCAAATGTCCCAAAAATCAGATCGTCCTTCCGGCAAGATTAGACCGGGGACAATTAAGATCCCTCGGGGTACGGTTCCGGATCGGATTCGTCCTGTCCCGGCTTATTAGTCCATTTCTGCGGTGTCTGGTCAAGCACTTACCAAGGGGACGCTTTTCACCTCTTTGGGGATGTATTTGATCGCCACCTACGGAGTCATCCATATTCGGTGATGGGGTTTTTCTGAGGGAGACGCGCCGAAGACTTACCGGAAAGCAATCGCTTTTCCTGTAGCCGGCGTAAACCGATCCGAAGCCTCCCTCGCCGAGCTTATTAACCTGCTGGTATTTCTCTGCGAACAGGGCTACGCACACAAGCACGGAGGGGTTTTCGAGAGCCCGTTCAAGTTGCTCCTCAGTCATTCTTTGGGCTTTTCTCCTTTTGGACAAAAGATGACATGATTTGAAAACCGCGAGCCATGACTTTACCTCGATTGGTTGCGGCCCGCCGGGAGGTTGGCACGCCTTTGAAGCCGGCGCTCCTCTTTATCCGCGTCACCTGCTCAGCGCTGGCCTCTTTCTCGGCCTCCCCGAAAAAGACCGCCGACAGCTCGGTGGCGATTTGAGCCCGCCTCTCGGAGCCGCTCGCTTTCCTCGAGTTCTCGCCGGTCGTCTTGACCGGCGGGGGTTTCACCGGCCCCTCGCTTCTTTTACCCCTCCGTCTCTTTGCGAGGGCGCGTGTTGTTTGGCCCGAGCTGCTTTTGGTTTTTTTCACGGGCGCCTCCTCTTTCGACAACTTTGCGGACTGGGCTTTCTTCGCGAGCATCTCCGCTTTTGTGCTAGACCTTCTTTCGGTGGCTTTAGGTGACGTGGTCTCGACCGGTCCGTCGCTTGGTTTCCTTGGCTGTTTTCCACGGGCTCCGAGTCGTGTCATCGACCTTCGCCCCAAACTTGTCAGTGGCGGCGCCTTCTTGGAGCTTTCGCCGTGTTTATCCTTCTGCCTCCACCCAACAGCCTCTGGTTTTATGCTAGCTTTTTTCCTGTTCCCCTTATAAGGCGCCAATTTTAAGGCCTTTCCCCTCGGTTTCTTTGAGGGAGTCTTCCTCCCGATCCCTTTAGGCGGCGAGGCCTTTACTGTGCCCTGGCTTGGTTTTCCCCTCTGCTTCCTTATGAATTTCTCTCTTTCTTTGGTCGACTTTCCTCTCCTCCTTTTCACCGTCTTCAAGCGCTCTTCAGACGCTTTCTTTTTACTGGACTTCGCTTCGAGGTGAAACCTCCCCCTCATTTCTTTTGCCTTCCCGCAGCCGTCAGACGTGTTCGTGAGAGTGGCCGATCTTGTGTTGGACTTTCTGGTGGCGACCTTGGGCGCCAGAGCCCTCCCAGGCCCGGCAGCTGGTTCGCGCCTCTGCTTACTCGGGAGGCTCTCTGATTTTGTGTGCAGATTTTGCCCGGTCTTTCTTGCGGCGACGGCGTCGACGGACATGTAAAGGCTGTGCCGGCTCCGCTTTTTTGGGAGGGCCTGGGATTTTGTGTCGGCCTTCCGTGCCGGTTGGCCGTCGGGGATAGAACGGACGGCCGCCTCTACGGCTTGGCTGGATTTTGAAATTGCGTCGCCGTGTCTCTTTGTGGGTCGGGATCCATCGCCGCCGGCTTTCCTTTTTCGTGTCCAAACAACACAGTCCGCCACCAAAGAATTGATTTCTATGTTTTCTGGAATGGACAGAGAAGTAGGCATCGAGTGTGAGGTAGAAACACCAGGATGTTGAAAAGTATCATGTTTAGCGCCAGGATGCCCAGCATTGGGATTTTCTACCTACGAAGACCGCCGGAGAATCGATCGGCAGGAAGGACTTTAGCTCTAAATCACCCGCGACCGGCTGAAGGTAAAGTTGTTTTGCAACTTCAGCGTTTGCGGGCGATTGCGGATGCGTGCCAAAATCCTTCCAGTGTTTGAAGGAATGACATGTATGGCACGTGCAATCTTTGAAATGCAATTTAATGTTAGAGGAGTCCAAAAAAAAGCACAATTAAAGCCTTTAGCTGTCAAAGAATTTTGGATTCCCGTTCATCCTCGGCGGTCACGTTTTCGATTTGGCATCGGCGGACTCGGAGCGTCGCGGTTGCAAGCAACGCACCTGAGCGTCTGTCGGAGGACGGGGCCCGCAAAAGTCGCAGTCCGTCATCATCCATGTCGTTTCATGGCCTCCACGGGACGACTTTCCAGCGGCAGCGATCTCATTCGTTTCCAAAACTTAGCGGGAGAGGAGAAGCGCGCGCACCGATTATTGGCGGGTTCCATTGTTTGGCGTCGACAAAATAACATCAATGTCACAGCTGGTACAGGGTGATGTCATCAAAGGCGAATCAAGTAGTGTGGTAATTGCCCTGGCTAAAAACCACTGATGACAACATAAAGAATGATGAACTTTTGACAAGTTGCGGAATTGACGACAGCTCTTCCTTAATTATTGGAAGAGATGGTTAGCGTCGGTAGCTCTGATTTTGGAAAAGGGTGGTGCTCCCTGCCCTATAGTGTCCGGCGTCGCCTGTTAGCATCGTGCTAGCAGAAGTCAAAGGTAAATGATCCTTGTTTTACTTTTACCTTGGTAGTTTAGTTTGATTGCGTGTGGGTTTTTTTTCTGCGCAAATGTCCCATTTGTTGGTCGAATGTGTAACGTGTGCGATTCCTTGCGGTTGTTGACACTCGGTGAGGCATGAGGCAGACTCGGCGCTTGTCCAAAACAAACAAGCCCTCAGCCACATCCAAATAGCCGCTTGGGAAACACGTTCCCTTGCGTTTGTTGTCCTGAGTCACCCCGTGCCAGAAAAAACAAACAAAAAAAGTACGTTGACGAAAGAGGACGGCGGCGACACCGGGGCGGGATGACTTTGCGCGGCCCCGTCCGCCCCGTGCCCGCCGGCCACGGCGCAACGCCGAGAGAAGCGGCCTTGACCGCGACCTTGCCTGAAAGCCCCTGACCGCTCAGAGGAATCCCATTTTCTCGACTTGAGCCCAGCCGGATGTTTATTCTCCGCGCTTTTCATCCTCGTCTTGTGACGGAGGCTTCGGAAGTGTTGAATAGGAAATTTCAAAGTAACGGCAAAGTCGGGGGCGGGCTTGCGCTCGCGTTTTTGTCTCCCCGTTCCGCCATTGCGCGGGTCGGGCCGGCCCGCTCCCGCTGCGAGCGCGTCCTCTTGTATTTGCGCCTTACGTGGCGAGGCCGGCCGCTGACCCGCGCGTCAACAAGTGCCGGCGCCCGCTGCCGCTGTGCCAAAGTCTAGCGGGATAAAGTGCAATGGCATTTTTGTTGGTTGTTTCCCCTCCGGCGAAGCAAAATTCCTCTGACTGGATTGGCCGAGAGGTGTGCGCAGCTCCCACTTGGTCAGTGCCATCAAGGTCCGCAAACGGAAAGTTAGCACGGTAGCAGACGCCTTCCAGGCACGGACGGTCTCCCAGATCACACCCCCCCCCCTTGCCTCTCGGCTTTCAAGGTCGCCCCGAACTCGCGCCTGATTGAAAGTCCCGGCGCTCAATTTGACGCGCGAGCGTTGGAGATCAAGCCATGGAGGCGGCGCGCGGATATCATCATTCCAAAGCCGCGCCTCGCCGCCATCGGCAAACGCTTAATACGCTTGCTCTGGCGCTTTTCCGTGGCAAATTCATATTTGGGCCGCGACGCCATTTGAAAGGCCGGCGGCGCCCGCTAATCCGACGCGAAAAATGCAATCACCCAATCACCCAAAAGATTGACCGAATCGATCAAGGAGGCTCGTAACTAAAGTGGCGGCCCGTCGCCTTTTGAAATCCGCTGGCGATTTAGCAAGCCCGCGAGAGGATATCGATATCGGATTGAAGGACGGAAGGTACGCAGGCTCCCTCTATTGGCGCACAAAAGAATGAGCCGACGGATCGCCGCGTCGCGTCTGATACGGGAGCGCTCGCCGGGCTTTGCCTTTCGGGCGGGGTTCCGCTTTTGCCGGGAGGGGAGGGCCGCACACCTGACGGCAATTTGTCATCAGGGGCTTTTTAAGAGCGGTCGGAGCCGGAGAACCGCGCCGGGTTGTTCCCCGGCCGCGCTCCGAGTCGCCGCCGTCCAGTTCCCGGCGGTCTAATCCCGACTCCGTCTCTTTCCGGTCAATTTTGCTTTGTACTTTGCCCCTTTCGCCACGTTCGACCGTTTTGTCGTTACTTTGTTTCCTCGTCGTTATAGCGGCGGGCGGGCACGTCCGCCCTACGGATCAGAGTCTCAGGTTTTCCGAAAACATGCGCGGCGGGTGTTTTGGACGCGCTGAATCGGAGGTGTCAAACGCATCTTGCCTCGCGGGCCGCATGGAGGAAAATGTATTTGCCGTATTTTGTAAACTTCAGTATGGTAACAGATATACTTGTGGTCAAGCGGAATATGTCGGTGCATAAAGAGGCCACTCATATTGCTGTTTTGTTTTGCTAAGGTTAAAAATGATAGACAATTTTGATCCATAGTAATTAGCGGGAAATGTTTTCTCTTTCCTGCGTAGGGCTTTGCACAATATAATTGAGAAGCACGGGCGCGAGAATATGTTGTTCCTGCAAACATTCGCAAAGGGGGCTCCTGGGAAACGGGGTCCCCGACTCCGAAAAGTTTCGCACCGAGCGTATGCGGCGGCGCGCGTTTTTGCGCCCTCTAGCGGCGATCGTCGGCGCCGCATCCTCTGACGGTCTCAGGCGGCGCTCGCTTGTGCAAGCCAATGGTTTCGTCGGCTCCGTCATGAGCGTGACGCCCGCGCTACGAGGCTTCCGTTCTAGTCTCGCAGCGGTCCGCGCGCGCCGCACACTTGCGAGCGAGACGAGGCGGCGTCAAGAGCTGCGGCCGTGGCGGCGCCGACGCTGGCGCCCGTCGTCCGACTAACTGCGGAATTGCGGCATCTTCTTGATTCGCAGGACGGCTTTGCCTTTTCTCTCGCTCTCTCTTTCTCATGATCGTTATTCTTAATATGGAAGAGCGGACTTTCTTAGCGCGTTGGATTCGAGCTCAGAGGCTGAAGATGACCGCTCGCTCGCCCGTTTGCTCACAACTACTCGGAGCGCCCCAAAGCTGAAAAAGACGATGGAGCTTTCAAGAAATCCCGCGGAGAGCGCAAGGTGCGCCTGAGGCGGGCGACAATCGGGATGATGGTGTTTCGCAGGTTCCGAGTCTTGCTGCTCACGGTCTTCCTCGCGGCGTGCGCGGTGCACGTCATGATCGACCTGCTTCCCAAACTGGACAAGAGCACGCCGGGAGCGGGCGGCGGCGGCGGCGGCGGCGGCGGCGGCGGAGCCGGCGGCTGCCAGTGCCCCCGCCGCCGAGCCGGCGACGACGGCGACGGCGCCTGGCCCAACAAACACACGCTACGAATCCTGCAGGATTTCAGCAGCGAGCCCAGGTCCAACAGCAGCGCCCCGCGGGCCCGCGGGACCGACGAGCGCAAGCCGCTCGTTGGCGAGGCCGGCGGGGCTCGCGCCGGACCGGGACCTCGACTCGCGGCTCTTTTTGAGCATCCTTTGTACCGGCTCGGACTTCCGCCCCTCACCGAGCGGGACACTTTGTTTGACGTCAACGCGGACATCAGATTTGATCCCAAAGCCACGCGCCAGCAAGGATGGTAAATCCCCCCCCCCCCCTCCCCCGCCCGTCCAGCCACGGTTTCATTCAGCTCTGTCCATCCGTCATGTTCATCCATTCACTACTCCTTCGGTCCCCAGCGGTCATCCGTTTGTCCACGCAGTAGCATTTGTGTTTAGAACCCGTCAGCCATTTATCCCCCGTCCAAATATTCCACTTCTACGCACTTCTACGCCTATGTATGTATGGCTTTGTCCATCCGTCTCCCCGTACAGTTTCTCCATCCGTTCATTTATCAACAGTCGTATACCTCAGGGCTGTCAAACTGCCTTTAGCTTGTTGAGGACAAAAGTGGGACGCACCAGTAAAATCCCGCTATACTTTTGGATAACTTTCAAACAGCCGATTCAAAGGTATCCTTCTTGGCCATCGCAATCAATCACGAAGGCCGGATCAAAATAGCTCGCCGGCCGACACCCCCGATCCGCTTACAATCGTCCGTCCGGTCGTATGGCTCCCTCGATTTATCGGCGATCCCTTCTCCCGTCCGTCCGTAGCTGAAAAGGAAAAGGCTTTTTTGAGCCTTTGGGTTTTTGTTTGTATTTCTTCCTTCCTTCCCCCGGTGTGTTGCGCTTCACTGTACCGCGCTTGTAGGAAGTTTGACACAACGGAGGAAAGCGCTTTTGCAATCTCGTTGCGCGCGCTCTCGAGTCGGCGCTTCCTCTTTGGGGGGGAGGCACCTCCTTTCGCGACGCCTCCTTTTCCGAGCCCAAGAAGGACAAAAGCGAAGCGCCGGTTGTTCCGCAGGGCCGGCGAGGACGGCGGCGAGGACGGCGGCGAGCGGCACGAGAGCGCCCCGGCGGCAGAGGCGGCGGCAGAGGCGGCGGCAGAGGCGGCGGCAGAGGCGGCGGCAGAGGCGGCGGCTGGGGGCTACCCCAGCTGGCTGCGCTTCCACATGGGTATCAACCGCTACGAGCTGTACGCCAGACGCAGCCCGGCGCTGGACGCTCTGCTCCGGGACCTGCTGACCCAGAAGATCACCGGCGTGGGTGAGCCGAGCGCCGCCTTCAAGCGGCTTTGTCCGCTCTGCCGCCGCGTGGCCCGCGTACGGCGGGGGGGCCGGGTCCTTCGGAAAGGCCCGGCTCTCGATTTGGCCCTCGCCGACCCAAAGGACCGGATGCGACACGCGTTTCCTCCGAGGTGGTCCGGGCACCTGCTTAGGACGGGGACGACCCGGGACCCGCCCGCCGGAGGGACCGCCGGGGAGGGGCCGGGGAGGGGGAAGTCCGGCCTTCCCCGCCATAAGAATACGGCGGTAGAAGGCGGACGCGAACGTGGCCGGGGGGCGCCGGGGCCGCGATGAGTTTGTAGTCAGGCGGCGGAAAGAAAGACCTTTGGAGCGCAAGGCGCGCGCGAGTATGATGACGCGGCGCCGCTCGCATGTCAGCTGGCAAACAATGGCGCAAGCCCGGCTTTGCTGGGATTTTTTTCCCCGGAGGAGGGGATTACCTTGGCTTTAAATATTTATTTGGGGGGATTTTGACGAAACAACAAAAAAGAGAGCCTGGAATTGAGGTCGCCTCCTCGGGGATTGCGGCCCAAGGTCCCATCTCGCCAACGCGCGTGCCAAACGAAGGTCGGAAGGTCCTGTTGCGCCACGACCTTCTGACGCGAGGGCTCGCCGGCGACGTGTTTCGTCACCCCTGAGCCGACCCCCGGGAATATCTGCTCTCCTTTTCTCTCCCCGCCAGCCATGAAATCCGGAGGCACCCAGTTGAAGTTGATCATGACCTTCCGCAACTACGGCCAAGCGCTCTTCAAGCCCATGAAGTAAGTAGACGCAGCGCAAGCGCGGCCTCCCGGTCCATCCCCCGCCGGGCTCGGGAGCTTTTCTGACGCCGCTCCGCTTTTTGACCGACGCGCGCCAAAAAGAATCGGGCGCGGTCCGGATCCCTCGGCCGGGGTCCCCCCGGCAACGCGCGGAACCTGCGGCCTGCGATCAAAAGTCATTGCTCACACGGGAGAAAAGTACCTTCGACGGGCCGCCGGCGATTCAATTGGAGAGGCATTCTTTTTTCCTTAGGCGCAAGATTGCCTACGCTTCCCCAAGCCGCCGCGCAGACCGGCTAGCTTTAAAGGGGCCGTGACAAGATCTTGAAGTTCCGCCCGCAGAGAAGATGTTTGGCACGTTGGGGACTGAATTTCTAAAAAACAAGAGTTTCATGCCACCAATCTTTCTAACCGAGCGCTTTGGTTTTAGTCACCGAGGCCAAAATGCAAAATTCGCATGTTCGGGGGCCGCCAAGACTTGAAAGCTTTTTCCTTCTTTTTTTTTCAATCGGAGCTGAGCCGGCTACGGCGCCCTACACTTAAGACAGCTGCGTTCAACCGCGGGTGCGCGCGGGCCCAAATTTTGCGGGGGTGAGGGAGTTCGGGCGCGGTCGGGACTTGCAGTCAGGAGCGTATGCGCGCGGGGGGCGGCAGCTGTGACGGCCCCGCCGCGGATTTGGATCAGTCACGGCCGCGCCGACGCGCAGGAGGAAGAGTGTGCGCAAACCCTCGCGCTGGCCCGGCCCCGCTCAGACGTGTCATTATCGAGTCTGAAATGCGGGACGGGGCCGATTCCCGGGCTCCTCACCGGGAATGTTGGCGGAATGCTGCGTTTTCACCGCGTCTTTTTGGGGGATTTGTGGGACGGGATGCAGTGGAAAACAACAGGCCCGTTTTCCCAAACGACATAACGGCGCTCAGGTCGAGGCCATTGGAGATATGAAGGCTGCGGCGCCAGTCAAAGACGCTCACTTGAACAACAACAAAGAAAGTCGTAAAGCGAGCTCGCGGTCTTTTTCGAACCTCGGCTTCCGCGTGGGCAAACGGGCGGCGGGCTTCCTCGGCCCGGACCCGAGGCCTTCTCCCATCCCGGTCGCGCGCGTGCCCCCCGATGGCCTGGCGGGGCGACGCGGGGCCCGCTCTCCGGCTTCCTGGCTTTTGCCGCTTCGTCCGCTTTTCCCCTCGGCGCCCGCCGCCGCCCGGCGTTGACCTTTTCCTTCATCTCGTCCTTCAGGCAGACGCGGGAGCAGCAAACGCCTCCGGACTTCTTCTACTTCTCCGACTTTGAGAGGCACAACGCCGAGGTGGCCGCCTTCCACTTGGACAGGTCGGCGCCCAGCGAGCCGGGCGGGCAAAACCTTCTTTTGTACCGCGCGCGCTTTCGTATGGCTCCGTGGGCCGGCGCGACGTGTCGGGGACGTGCGCATCAGAAGCAGAGGCGCGACGACTTGAAGCGGGAACGTTTGAATAGGATTTGCGCGCTTGACGGCTGTCCCTTCGCCTCCAGGGTGCTGGACTTCCGGAGAGTGCCCCCGGTGGCCGGGCGGCTCCTCAACATGACGCGGGAGATCAGGGACGTGACGCGGGATAAGAAGTTGTGGAGGACTTTCTTCATCTCGCCAGGTAAAAACGCCGCGGGGCACCGAGCCAGCGGCCGGCAAGTCCGACGGCGGGGGGGGCGGACGTTGCGGCAACGGCCAAAACAAGAGCGCGGACTAGAGTGGTTTTACGCTTTTCCGTCACGCCGCGGACTAGCCAGCGCTTGATATTTTCACCGGGGGGGGGGGGGACTCCGTCCGTCGGCTCCCGGCACGGGGCGATCTTTGACCGGTCGGGTTTGGCCTCAGCCAACAACGTGTGCTTCTACGGCGAATGCTCGTACTACTGCTCGACGGAGCACGCGCTGTGCGGCAAACCCGACCAGCTGGAGGGCTCCCTGGCCGCCTTCCTGCCCGACCTCAGCCTGGCCAAGCGCAAGACCTGGAGGAACCCCTGGAGGCGCTCCTACCACAAGCGCAAGAAGGCCGAGTCAGTGGCGCGGCGCCGTCGGCTCGGCTCCGCCGACCCCTCGCCGTCTTTTACGGGTGAGCTCTCAGGTGGGAGGTGGATCCGGACTACTGCCGCCAGGTCAAGCGGACGCCGCCCTACGACCGCGGCACTCGACTCCTGGACGTGATGGACATGACCGTCTTTGACTTCCTGATGGGTACCCGAGCCGCGGAAGTGGGGGGGAGGGGTGCGAGCGCGATAACGGGGCTTTTCCCGCGCAGGCAACATGGATCGCCATCACTACGAAACCTTCGACAAGTTTGGAAATGACACCTTCATCATTCACCTTGACAACGGAAGAGGGTAAGCGCCGTTCTTCCGCGCGCGAGATTTCGACCGGCCGCCGATGCCGCCCAACGTTTTGCGGGGGTTGGAAGTAAAAGCGGTATTCACGCCGGACCGTGTTCCCAGCCTTCCAAAGTCCGCCCGAGCGGGCCGATGGTCAGGCCGGCTCGGAGAAAACAAAACGGCGCGCTCGTCCTTATCTGCGCTTTGACTCGCCCTCGCCTGGCGTGTTTGTTGGAAGCGGACGGCGGCGGGTTTTGGAAGGCGTGACCCTAACGCTGGATGTCTCCTTTCAGCTTTGGGAAGCACTCCCACGATGAGATGTCCATCCTGGCCCCTCTCACTCAGTGCTGCAGGTCAGAAGAGTACAACATATGAGTCCCCCCCCCCCCCCCCCCCCCCATTTTCGTCAGGAATGACCGGACGCTCCTTCGTCCCCAGGGTGAAGAAGTCCACCTTCCTCCGTCTGCAGCTGCTGGCCCAGGACGACTACCGGCTGAGCGCCCTGATGGAGGAGTCCCTCCTGCGAGACGGTCTGGCCCCGGTCCTCATCCGGCCTCACCTGCAGGCGCTGGACCGCCGGCTGGGCCTGGTGCTGCGGGCGCTGGCGCGCTGCGTGGAGAAAGAGGGCTACGCCAGCGTGGTGGAGGAGGACGCGGACGGCCGGGCCGCCGGCAGGTAGCGGGGGGGGCAATTGGGTGGATTCCCGCACCGGTCCGCCTTTGGTTTTTCTCCCGTCTGGCGTCTGCGGGTCGGGACCGAGGCGGGCGTTAAAGTCATCGGCCGCGGCCGGGACGCCCGTTGGGTCGGGCCTGCACGAGTAGCCCGCGCAAAAGGATTGCCAGTAGGCTTTTTTTTTTTTTTTTGTGCTCCGGGCTCCGCCGGGATTCGGTGGCTTCCTTTCCATGACTTTCTTTCACCAGCCTTCCGCAGAGCCTCACGCCGGTCAAAGTGGCACCTTTGTGACACGCGTGTGTAAAAATGCCCACGTCGGGACCGGAAAACTGGCGGGATACCGGCCCTCCAGCTATGCTGTATAGCGGGGCTGTCAAACTCAGTTTCATGGTGGGCCGCATTGTCGTTTCTGTCGGAGGGCCGCTATGTCAAATCCATTACCTCGCACGCTTACCTAGTTTGGAAATCGGAGGCTGGCAAAAACTGTGGGATCGGGAATATAAAAATGCTGGGACAGAGACGAAGCTCTTTTGTGAAGAAAAAAAAACCAGCTTGCTGCCACTCACAAAGACAATTCCGGGGGGGCCAAGGCTTTCGACTTTTCTTTATCGCTTCCATTGTAAATAGGAAGTGGAGCGTCGTTAAGTTTTCCGCTTTTGCATTGTGCCTGTCGACATCCGTTTCCTCTGCTGCGCAAAGCCCAATAAATAGATAGAAGAATCCACCCGGAGGCCGGGTACACCTTTGTCATAGTAAAGCAATGCGTGCGTGGACTTTTTTTTTTTTTTAT
Organism: Hippichthys cyanospilos; assembly: GCF_059441005.1. NCBI lineage: Eukaryota > Metazoa > Chordata > Actinopteri > Syngnathiformes > Syngnathidae > Hippichthys > Hippichthys cyanospilos. Next base: position 18,826,646 of record NC_142384.1, read on the forward strand.
GACGGGTGTATTTCAATGAACACTGTGGTCGTTCATTCATTTGAAACCTTCATAGTTAAATAAAAGGGAAACTAATCATATCATCTCCAGCAGGGAATGCACTAATTGGTCTTACCATTTGTTCATACATATATTATTTTCGAATCGTCTTCGAGGTCACGGGTCAACGAGGAGAAGTTCTGATTGAGGAGTAAACCTCGAGCCGTACGAACGGAAGCCGGGCTGCTGTCCGTGGTCCCGAAACGCCACCCTATGTAGTGCCGGCACCGTCCAGCAGAGCGCGCAAGCGCACGGCTCTTCCCGGTAGGAAGCGGCCTCCGCTCCAGGTCCTCCTCTTGCTGCCGCTAGGTGGCAATACCGCGATGCGTTCAGGTTCCCTAAGCTCGGCGCGTCGCTAGCTGCCGCTTCACGTTGCTTCGCGTTCGTGCGTCTTGCTCCTCGGCGCCGTTCCTCCGACGTCGTACGCGTAGCCTGCGTTTTGCGAATGATTGCGACGCCCGCCGCCCGCCTTTGCCGCCTTTGCCGCCTTTGCCGCCTGGTAACAGCCCGCTCGCTGTCGCCGACGTCTCTATGGCAACGGAGCACGCGCACGCGTCCCTTGCCTCCCGTTGATCCGAGGCGCGTGTTTTGCCCCGCCCCCTCCGGGCCGACCACGTAGCCCTCGGGTGAACTTGAAGGGCGGGCGCCGACGCCTCCCTCAGTCAGCGTGGCTGCCCTCGCCAATTAGCGGGAAAAATGTCACGGGGGTGAAACCGCCCAAAAAAACTGAAATCTCGTGCTCGTCGTCATTAAGCGGACGCTATCGTGAACCGAGCTCTGGCAGCAAAACAGGAACCGAAAGAGCGCCTGCAAAAGCTCCCTCACCTTAGCCTACAACGCGGGGGCGAAAGTCCAGTCCTGGAGGTTCTCCGGTTTTCTGGCCTCAACACCCCCGAGCGAAAGCGTTTTCAAGCTCCCTCCCGCCGAGCTCGCCCGCCAACAATCGGGTGTGCCGACGAGAGAAAACGGCAAAAGACCGCACCTATGCGGGGCCGCGCTTTCGCGCCTATACTCTACAACGGGGGCGCGGTGCCTTCTGTAGGTTTGTTTTGCCCACGCACCCCATTCCCGATCATTTCAATGGGGATCCGTTGGGACGCCCCTGCGGTTCATTCGTCCCGTGCAGCCTTTCGTTTATGCCCATCTTGGCCACCGGGAGGCAGTATAGTGCAATGGTCCTACTCGTTCTTGGCAGAGGATCAAGAGCAGGCGCCTGTTAATTGACGATGTCCGTCTCCGCGCTTCGCTCCGCCGTTGGACTTTAAGTTTCCCGACCGCTAGCACCCAGCGGCGCCTTCCATGATGTTAGCCGCGCTCGGGTCTTTCCTTTAGTTGTGGAGAAACTTCAACTGGGCTGGCTTTTTTCTCATATTCGCTCGCTCTTCGTCCAAGCGAGAACGCGCTTTTCGCTTGTCTTTTTCGGCTCGTTTTCTCACCTGCCGCGCAACTCCTCCACCGTGGGCTTGCCGGTAAAAGAGACAAAAGAATGACAATAATAATAATAAGCGTGCGGGCTTCCGTGTCTCAGCTCCTGAATAATTGAGGGCGCGCCGCAGCTAAAATGAGGAAGCGCCGCATTTTCTTTCCAGTCGGAAGGCGGATGGAGAGCGCCGCTTTATAGCGCGGCCCGTGCGCGTGAGACCTGACCTCCGGCGTCCGTCTTCAAGGTCAAGACCGGGCCGCCCGGCGGCCCGCCCGCCCGCAGGCCGGGGGAACCAACCCCCCGAATCAATCGCTCCCCGCTACGCATGCGCGTCCACTCCGGTGGCACATGCTAGGCGCGCGTGCGCCGCTCCTGTTATTTGGCTTTTCCTAAAAGCCCGCCCCTTCATCCGGCAAACGACAGGAGCTTTTCTCCCGCCTCCTCTGGCGCTCCTTTCTTTTTTTTCTGCCTCCGTCGAGCCCAATCAGCAAGGCCTCATCATATCCAGTGCTCTTACGATGCTTTTTTTTTTTGTTTTGCTTTATTTATTTATTATTTAACCCACATTTATTGTTTTGCTTTGCATTTATTTGATCATATTATTTATTGATGTTTATTTTGCTTGTTTTGTTTTGTTTTGTGAGGCACCCCGGCTTCCTCCCACACACGTACATAAGCATGGAAACGGCCCACGCGTCGGACGTAAAAAGTCTACACACCCCTGGGGATCAGGGGCCCCGAGTTCAAATCCAGCTAGCTCCGGCCTTCCCGTGCGGGGTTTGCATGTTCTCCCCGGGCCCTCGCGGGTTCTCTCCTCCTCCCACACTCCCAAAATCATGCACGGCAGGCGTACCTCACGCTCAAAATTGTCCTCGGCCGCGATGGGGCGCCCGGACGCTCGTCGGGACACGCGCGGCCCGCGATCGGCCGGCAACCGGCCGAGGGTGTGCAAAGCCGGCGGTCCCGGTGAGAATGAGCGCTTCTAGAAGACGGACGGACGCGAATGGGAGGTTGCGCTTTTCCACTCGCTGTCCGTCGGCGGGCGGCGGTGACTCGCCGGCCCAAGCGCGGCCGTTTCCTCGCTGGTGTTTCTTGCGAGGCGTTACCTGACGCGACCGCTCACGGGCAAACGCGCGACCTTCGTGCTCCGCTCACACGCGGGCCATTCAGGCGCGAGTGAGGAAGAGGGGTGCGATCGAGGACGGGAGCGGGCCCAGGCGGTCGAGCGGCTCCGGCCGCACCTCGCACCTCGCACCCCGCGCTTCGCAAGGTCATTTATGAGGCAAGTCTTGACAACTTGATTTGAAAAGCAAAACGGTCGGAATGACTCCCCGCCGACGGCCTCCGTCCCTGCCGCGTCCTCCCCCTCCGACGCGCCCCCCCATATCCCCCCGCCCGCCCTCCCTCCCTCACCCCCATACCGCCTCCGAGCTAATTCCATTATACATTCCCGACTGGAAGGAAGAGGAGCTGTCTTCTAATTGCTTTCTTATCCCCCCGAGTCCCCATCACTCTCTCCCGCCGCCGCACGCCCCCCCCCCCCCCCATTCCTTCGGCACGCCCCCTCGCCCTGCATGCACTCTCAACATGGCAGAGGGAGAGAGAGATGGGGTGAGAAAGGGAACGAGAGAGAGAGAGAGAGAAAGTGGGGTGTGAGGGGGTGGAGTGAATGAGTAGAGGAGAGGCAGGAGCTGTTGGGGGGAGGTAGAGAGAGAGAGAGAGGGAGACGGAGCGATTGGACTGAAGGGGGAGAGGGGGAGGTCGCGAGAGGGAGCTGGAGTCAGTGAGGGAGCGGGGGGTTCAGAGGGGGAGGAGAGAGAGAGAGAGAGAGAGAGAAAGTGGGGTGTCAGGGGGCCAGGGTGAGTGAGCAGAGGAGAGCCAGGAGGGAGAGAGGGAGAGAGCGAGGGGTCAAAGGGAATGGGTGAGCAGAGGATCGAGGGAGAGGACGTGAGGGGAAGGTAGAGAGAGGGAAACGGAGTGAGCACAGGAGAGAGAGGGAGCAGAGGAGAGGAAGAGTGGGGGTCAGGGAGGGGGAGGCAGAGTGAGCGATCAGCGGAGAGAGAGCGCGAAGGAGAGGGAGGGGGAAGTGAGGGAGGAAAAGCGGGTGTCAGCGGAGCAGGGGAGAGCGGGAGGGAGGGAGGGAGGGAGAGAGAGAGGGAGAGAGAGAGAGAGAGCGAGGGGGCGGCGGCGGCGACGGCGGCGGCGGCGGCGCGAGGCTTTCCTGGGCGAGAGAGAGCGCGCCGTTGCCATTCGCAGTCTCGTCAGCGGAAGGCGACCCCGGGGAGTGTCGGCCGCTCGCCGCCGGACGTCGTCGGCTCAGCAGCTCAGCAGCATCCCCGCACCCCCCCTCCCCCGCATCCCCGCAAGCCCGCGTCCCCGGCAGAGGACGAGCGGACCCCAGGCGACCCAGGCGACCCAGGCGACCCAGGCGACCCAGGCTCACCGCTAACAGGTAGCGCCCGGGTTTCGCTCCCCTTCCTTGCTCGGCCTCGCCCCCGCGTGAGCGCGCGCGCGTTCGAGGACGGCCGGGAGCCGGCGGCTCGCGTGACGTCAGCAAGCCTCGCGCGCGAAACGCCACATACGTCGCGGCGCGCGCCTCACGCTCCCCGATGACACGAAACGAGCGAGCGAGATGTTCTCGCGACTCGCGGAGAAAGCGTGTAGGTCTCGCGGATGCTGGCGACGTCCTCGCCCGCCGGGGAGGGAGGCTGCATGGTGCGCGCGCGTGTTCGAAACCGGGACGGAGCGCGTGCGCGTTCCGCACGCTGACATCCGGCCAAAGCGTGCGAGCGAGCGCGATGAGAGGCTCAAGGAGAAAAGGTGAAGGGCGCGCGTGCGCGCCGCATCGCCATGGCAACGCTGCTCCGTGGCCGTGCGCGCGCGTGCGCGTGCCGCCGGTGATGTTTTTAGATGCCGGCGGGTTTTCGCTGACTCAACTGTACTCCGTTGCTTCTGCGGGAAGTTTTTCTCTTCATGTCTCGTGTGTGAAAGTGGTTTTCCCGCATGATGCAAGACAATGAAAGGAAGCCGATTATCATGCAAAGGCGGGCAGCCCGAAGGCACCTTGTCATTTCGCTGGCGTCATTGCTACTTTCCAAAATGCTGCCCACGAGGCCGCCCTGTCCGTGCGTGCGTGCGTGCGTGGTGCCCGCCCTTGCTTTTGGCTGCTTGCTGGAAATGAAACTGCAACTTGGTGGACCTCTTGTATCCGTAGGACCGCTTGTTTGGACGCCACGGGTCCCGGCCTCGTCTCGAGGGTCAAGACTTGCTTTTCGAGCGCATAGGTGTCCCGGAGGCTGGCTATCCGGTATGCTTTAGGTCTTCTGGCATCACCGCTGCCGATTCGGATCGTTTTCAAGCGCTCGCTGATCACCCGATCATTCGAGTTAGGTGTGTTGCGCACCTCTCAAATTCCGGTCCTCGAGGGCCGCGATCCTCTTTATTTTCGCTCGTAATCCGACCGTCCCGAACATGCGGGATGGCGTCCCCCGAGGGCCGGACTTTCAGACCCGTGTGATTTTCTCCCCGCAACACACCTGAATCAAATGCTCAGCTGATTAGCAAGCTCTGCGGGAGCTTGAAAACCACCCCGATCGTTAGCATCAGCGTTAGCAACGTGCAGGTCGCCGGGCCCCCCCGCGGACCGGAGCGGGACGCCCGTGTTCCGCGGGCTAGCTTTGAGTGGGATTTAGCCGGAGGTCAGGCGCGTTTTGGGCCATCCGTTGTGACGGCTACCGTAGAAAAAGCTTTGCGTGAATGGAAAGGGCACCCGCACTTGCCGTTTGCCGGCCGGCCGGCCGCGCTTCCCTTCTTCAACTCGGCTCACCTTTTCGTCGCAGAGAGGAGAGAAGCTAAATAATGACCGAAGCCCCCACCGTTCATTCACACACACACACACACACACACACACACACACACACACACACACCTATTTTTGTTTTCTTTTTGGGGGGATGGGGGGGTGCCACGGTCTCGCTCTGGCAGGGTCTCGACTTTTTGAGATGGCTCATTGCAGTTTGTTGATTTCTGTGGAGCGCGAGCGGAGGAGCTCGTTAGAGAGGACTCGCACGCGGGGACGATGTTTGTCCTTGATTAGAGGGACGACGGAACGCGGCGCCGCTCGGGAAAAACGCGCGGCGGCGCGGCCGCTAACGAAGGTGCCGTTTTGTCAACGGACGCTCGGGAAGGGGGAAGAAGCGGCGGACGTGGGCAGGAAACGCCAATGGAGAAAAACGCGCCTCGGCTTGCGCTCGGGCCGCGGACGCCTCGGGTCGCCTCCGAACCGGAGCGCCAAAGAGGGAGCGCGGTCCGGAGTGGGAGCTCCGTCCCAAAGACGCGCGCGTCTTCATTGGTTTGGACGCGTGGCGCTCTGGACTCTACCCATCGAAAACTGCCGAGCGCAAGCTATTTTCAATCCAACTCTCCTTTGCGCCAACGCCGCTTCACGCCTTTGGATTCCGGTTGAACGGTGGCGACGTCGCTCACGCCGAGCTAGCTAGCGGGCGAGGTCGCTCCACCGCCGCTCGTTCGTCACGTTTCCGAAGCGGTTTAGCCCATCCTTTAACGGTTCGTTCATTCGCGCTCTGCTTGGCTTGATCTTTGTTGGCTGCTGTTGAGATTACACTTTGGAGCGGGGAAGGACGCTGCGGCTTCGGTCGGGATCCGCTAACTGAAGTTACGAGGGGGGGAGGGAAAAAGGAAGGAAGGAAGGAAGGAAGGAAGGAAGGAAGGAAGGAAGGAAGGAAGGAAGGAAGGGCAGCTTTCTCCCTTTTGCTTATGGTTCCACGTAAAGCCGGGCTTCCAGCAGCTGCGCTTTGAAACTGCGGCGCTAACGGGGCGTTTGATTTTTTTTTAGGGGGGGATCCCGGCATCCAGCGGCGTTCGGGGGCCATCTCGGTTTAATGAAGGGTTTGTGATCAAATGTGTCTGATTAGGGCATAATGAAGGAGACCCCTTCAAGAAGCCCCCCCCGACGAGACAGAGGGGAGGAGAGCAAGCCCCCTTTTTACTGCGGCTTCACTCAAATACACATCACAAAATGGACTTAAAAATACGGGTGTGCAGTCTTTTCGGAGCCCGGACCTTTCTGGGAAAAGTTGTCTTTTGGAAACCAAACAGAGTCCTCTGGGCCACCTAAGTCACATTGAGGGACAGAAATAGACGCACGCCATAGCTTTACCCCCCCCCCCCCCCCCCCCCCCGCCCCCGCCCGCAAGGATGTGTCAAACGCGGCGCTTCCTTTTGAAGCGCATTAGCGCCATCCCATATTCAGCGCGGCTGTTGCTAGGCTGCGGGCTTTTTTGGGCCGGCCCGCGTTTTGCTCCGATCCGCGCGTCTGCGCGGCGGGAGCAAAATAAGACGGCGGTCGCCGACCGCCGGCCTCCGGAGGCTGCTCGTCCACCGTTTTAGGAGCGAAGCGGCCGAAGGAACGGCGGCCGAAGGAACGGCGGCCGAAGGAACGGCGGCCGAAGGAACGGCGGCCGAAGGAACGGCGGCCGAAGGAACGGCCTCGCCGATGATCCCGTCCCGTCCTTGCGAAGCTTCGTCGTGGACGTCCTCTCTTGTGCCGGCTCAGTTTCATTACTAACGTTCCTTCATCCAATCGGATTTTGCGTTTGTCTTCACAGCACACGTCGAGCTTTGCGCGTCCTCCGATTGCTCGCTCGGAGCAAAACGCGTCTCGGCCAAGTTTGGCGCGCAAAGCTGAAGACTTTGCGCATACGCTCCAACCGTTGAAGTTTGGGTCCCGTCGTTACGTAACCACTGATTGTGATCTGCCTCCGTTGTTTAGCGAATAATCCGTCTCTGAAATTGCCATGAGCGATTGTAATAAGGGCTAACATTTTGCATCAACCTGGAAGTAACAAGGATGTTCTGCTCTTGTTTAGTTTTTTTTTTTTTGGGGGGGGGTTGCCAGTGTGAAAGCGCTAACGCATCGGCTCTTAGCATGTTAGCTTGCGTAAGAGTGTGAGTCACCAGCTTTGCCGAGCGCACTTTTAAACACGGGAGCAGTCAACAAACCCTGGGCCATCTCTCTGCCCGCCTTTATTTATCTGTGCTGACACCCCGCATCCCACGCGTGCGCGCGTAGAAAGCACACGCTTTAAAGCAGGTATGTACGGTGGCCCCAAAGTGCAAACCGCGCAAACGAAATACAAAGCGAACAAAACAAAGGTCATCGCAAACAAAAGCAAAATGCACCAAAGGAAGCACACCGTAAAAAAGAGCATGCGTGAAAAAAGCAAACCAAAAAGAGTACGCAAGAAAAAAGAAGCAAGCAAGAAAAAACATGCGCACAATAAAAAGGCACAAAAGAAAAGAAGCCAAGAAAATGCTCTTTTTTTCAATCTTTTTTCTGGATTGCGTTTTTTCTTGTCTTGCTTCTTTTTATGTGCTTCTGTTTTCTTTTATGCGCTTGATTTTTTCGCATGCTCTTTTTTTATGGTGTGCTTCTTTTTTCTTGAACGGTTTTTGTTTGTTTGATTGCAGGGCCTTGAATATTAGGCGCACCTGCAAAATCTAATAGCGCGGAATTATTGTCACATTACTGACGCGAGTGTTAGCTTTGTGGCGACCTCATTAAACGATGCTGGAAAAATGAAAGGAATCTCGCCCCTACGTCCGATAAACTTGGTGAGCAATTTCCTGGCTTCCTTGCGCTCCCCTCTTTCATGGGCCTCTTTGTCCGTGCGTGCGTGCGTGCGTGCGTGCGTGCGCCTGCACTTCCTGTCCTCCTCCTGTTTTTGTCACCGTGGTCTCTTTCATCATCCCTTCATCCTCCGGCACTCGAACCTCCCCTCGCACGGCTCCATTTTCTTCTTCTGCCCCCCGCCCCCACCCGCCCCATCTTCATCCCGCATCTGTTCGTCTCCCCCTCTTCCGCATCCGACACGCCCCCCCCCCCCCCCCCCCCCCCACTTTTTTTGCACTTCATTAGCGGCTGCGTTCTTTTTGTTTTGAAGGGCTCTCCCCCCCCGCGGCTCGCACGCGATGGCCAATTCCCGTCTCATTCGGGAGCTGGCAGACGCGCGCCTCGCTCCGCCCCTCCACTGTTCAACATGCATGATGTCATCGTCAAGGTTAAGAGCTGAGGCGCCAGTGGCGCAAGGCTCCCCGGGGTAACGTAGCCAGGGGGCGCGCCCCGTCGCTCTTATCCAAGTAACAAATATTTGTGGGAACTTTCAATCGTTTCGGAGGTTCGGGCGCGGCGGCCCCCGGACCCCGACCCTCGTCGCGCTCCGGCCAATCCCGCGCCTCGGGCTGGACTTCGATGTCTGTCTTTTTGCGGCCATTTTGCCACGCAAGCCGTCTTCTTAAAGTTGATATTGAATTTCCTGGCCGCCACCCCGCGGAAAAGTATTTGGCTACGCCCCCGCGTAAAGTGGAGGAAAACCCTACGGGATTGGGTTTTGTCCAGTCGCTTCCTGACTTCGGACCCCCTCGAGTGTTTGCCGGCCAATTGCGGGGCACGCAGAGACTTCCGCGCAATTGGGTGCCTCCGACAAATCTGGCACGCGTCCTTTCGGGGTGCGGGGGGGAGAGGAGAGGAGCCGCGCCGGCTCGGGGAGAACACGCCGACCAGGTGGATTTCAACTCGGGTTTCCGAACCGTGAGGCGGGAGCGCCAGCGGCCGGGCCGCCCGCCACGGGATGAAATCTGAAAAGTCGGCCACGCCATAAAAAAAAAAACCATGGCGCTATTTCCCTATTCGGGACTCGAGGCGTGCGTTTGGCCTCCCTCTTTGTGGCCACGTGGCTTCACGCGAGGAGGAGGCGCCGCTCTTGCATGGATAATTCATCGGCATGCCAAGCGGCCGCGTCTGGGCCTCTTTCTGTTTGTCCGTCTGTCTTTGCCTGCGTGCGAGCGGGCGGGCGAGCGAGCGAGCGGGGAAATCACCTTGCCAGCCTCCCTCCTCAGTCGCCGCCACGAGACGCCCGCCCGCTCTCTCCCTCTATTTTTATCGTCTTCGCACACGCATACGTCAGTCCGTCCGTCCGTCCGTCCGTCCGTCCGTCCTTGGGTGTCTGCAGCCAGCTGTGTCTTCGGGCCATTAGTGACCCCCCTTAGCTCCCCTTCCTCCTTCCATCCATTTTCCCCATCACCGATTTCTCCGGCAGACCCCCCTCCCCCTCCCCGCCCCCCTTCTCGTCCCCCTCCCTCCCCCCCCGCGACCACGGGCCTCGATTGTCACAGCGAAACAGTCTGGGGTTCGCCACTGCGCCAAACGCGACAAGCCGGCGCGCGCACGCGCCGACGGAGGACGCGGCAGCACGCCGTTCGTCCCCAAAGAGCAGAAAGCCCCGTCGGCGCGTCCCCTCCTCCGTCGGCGCGTCCCCTCCTCCGTCGGCGCGTCCCCTCCTCCGTCGGCGCGTCCCCTCCTCCGTCTCCTCCCGCGCCCTAAGCCGAATGCGGCTTCCTCTCATTATGCCGAAGCCGTCCGCGCCCTCCCCCGCGCCCGCTCGTCATCGTAAAAGCCCGGTCGCTCGCTCTTCCCGATGGCGTGTCGGCGCCGAGGCCGGGGAGAGGGTTTCGGCCCCGCCTCCTAGCGGCTTGCGTTCGGTTCGCACGGAGGAGGGAAAAACGCTGGGGAAGCGGCGCTCAAACGGGCCAAAATTCACAGCGGAAAAGGACGGGCGAGCGGCGGCCGACGAAGCCGGGCTCTGCCGAACGCGAGCGAGCGTTTCGATGGCCGCCGGGATGTCCGGCGTCTTTGAGGCTTTGCGTTTTGGACATTGCGCTTTGCCGCAGTAGCTTCTATTCTACGTGCCTCGCAATGCGCTGCTCCTTAAACAGTGCAGAAGCCGTGACTTTTCATTTTGGGGGTCGGGAAAAGAAAACGTATTCATCGCCATGTAAGTTTTCCCTCTGAATTTCAATTTGACATGTATTTTGTACGATGACGTTACCCCGTTTAACATTTTTAAATGCTACCTATTGTCCTATTTTTGAAAATGGCAACAAAATGTATTTGCTTGCAATCCGAATGTAAATAATATTGAATTGAATTATAATTGTCGTCTTTAAAAGTCTTGCTTGGTCTTTGGATCAAGTAGCATGCGTTTTTCCCCCATCTTCTGAGAGCACAAATCGTCGCGCTCCACCTAGAGGATGCGTAGCGTAAGCCCAGCCACTACTGTAGCTTCTGTTCCGCGCGCCTTATAACATGGGCGCCCTATGTAGGAAAGCGCTCTTAAAATACACCATTGGTTGAAGGGGCGTCTTATAATCCGCTGCGCCTACAGTGCAGAAACTGCCGTAGGAAAGCACGAATGTGTGCGAAACGCACTTACGGTATATTTATTGTTTTCAAACGTTGCCGGGCGAAAATTAGGCGGATCTTTCGGAGAAATGGAAGTAGTCCTGAAGTATTAGCGCGTTCGCGCCCGTTGCGCCCGCTATCCCGAATCTCGGAAGTCTCCGTCGCTCGCTTCGGTGAGACGAATGGGCGGGCCTAACTGTGATTGACATGCCGGGAAACCGCCGACAAAATAGACCCAGCTCCCAAAAATAAAAAAAAAATATAACCCATGATATCATTCCCATGGCCTCGCCGACTTTCCTCTTGCCCCCCCCCCATTGACTTCCTCCCATCATTACGCCCCCCAAACCCCCTCTTTCCTGCTCTATTGATTAAGCCATTCAAAGCGTGCTTGTAATTCAACTGTACGCCGCTGTTGCACTTGACTATGCAAATGAGGAGTCCATGAAGGGAGGGGGGAGCAGTTCCGGTGTGGCTGTTGCCATGGAAACCTTTCATCAAACATACACGCGTTCGAGGACGTGCTCTCTCGCTCTTTTTCACACGTACGTCGGCGGCTTTAGTGTGCGTGCGTGTGCGTGTGCGCGTAGGTGAGCGTGGGCGCGCGCGCAAAACCGAACGGGACGCATTGGCTGAAATGACCTCACGGTGCCCTTGGCTGGGTTGTCCGCTAAAGACTCCCTCCTCACACACACACACACACATGCACACGATTACCCCCCCCCCCCGCACTCTCCATGTTTATGCAGCCATCTAATCACACTGACAGCAGAACAGCCCTCCGCCACCCTTCGTGCACGCAAACGCACACAACAACGCAATTGCATGCACAATTCATATGCTCTGCGTGTTTTCTTCCCTCTCAGGCGCTCGCGCACACGCACGCTGCCTTTTCAGTACTGTGGGTCATCAACACTGACATCACCCTTTCTCGCCGGATGTTACTTGGGGGACGTTTTTAGGTCAGGGGGATGTCACACTGTGTGTGAGTGCGTGCGCGCGTGCGCGTGAATGCGTGAAGTTTTTCGCCATTTGAGTTCAGTTTGCGAGGCGGCTCGCGGCGGTCGGCGCATCCTCCTCGCCGTCCAGGGACCGGACTTCAAATCCACCTCGTTCCGGCCTTCCTTTTGGCCGGAGTTTGCGTGTTCTCCCCTAGCCTGCGCGGGTCCTCTCCTGGTTCCTCCCGCATTCTAAAAACACGCAAGGCAGCTGCATGGGACACACTAAGCCGTCCTCAGGTGTGATTAGGTGCGCGAATGCTGTGCTGGTCCCGCGTGAGGCAAAGCGGCGCTAGAAAAGCGATGTACGAAAAATGCATTCAAATGCAATAAGTCATCAATTCAGGCGGGTTGTATATTTTTTCAAATACAATCAGTTCCAAACTTGTCAAATAGACCCCCGAAATCCACGTCGTCATCAAAGAGCTCGCTGAATATTTTGCGGCGACCGCTTTGGGAGAAATTGAGCCAGTTTGTTACGCGGAGGCGTGCAATTTGCGATTTTTATTTCCTTAACTTCAGATTGGCTGAAAGGTAACAAATGTACTTGTTGTCAGTGGACTAAAAAGGCTGCTGGTTTGGCAAAGATCTGCAACGGGCGTCCTTGGGAAATGTGCTTTTCCGCAAAGGCTTTGAAAGGCCGCGGCCTTGACAATTTTGGACTCAAAATCACAAGTCCTACAAGTCCAAATCCGAAGGCATCGGCGTGGTCAAAATCAAATAAAAGGTCAGCGTAAACCACAAATACGTGAGCGCGTTCGGCAGCGCGAGCGGTCGGCCGCCGGCCGATCGGCGCTCGGCTCACTCCTCGCGTCTATTAAAAATAAAGGTCCCCGCCCAAAATAGACGGCTCCTTTGGATAAGCGCCCGACCCTTTCTGTTTTGGACAAAATGAAGCATGACCCGGCCATTAAAAGGAGGTCAGGCGCTCATCTTGTGATGCGCGGGGGGGGGGGGGGTGTCACTCCCCCCCCCCCCCCATGGCTGTCTGCGATCGTCCGTCATCGCGGCCAGGTAGGAAGACGTAAATAGCGCGAGGCAGAGATGCGCAAGTCCATATCCAAACAGAAGGGGGGGGGGATTAGAGCCCGGCTCGCTCCGCATGAAATCCCCTTCCCCTCTCTCGGCCGACAAAGCAAAGACGGCAATCGGCCGCATTAGACGAGAGAGGCCGAGAGGGAAACGGCTGCCGATGTGCCCGAGCGCAAGCGACATCGCGCTTGATCAAGGCGCGGGAGGGGGGGGGGGGGGGGTCTTTGGCCCCCGAGCCCGCTTTTGTCTTTTGCGCGGCGGCCCGCTTTTGCCTCCGTCAGCCAGCGCCGGAGCGTGACAGGGAGAAGGGCGAGATGGTTGCCATGGTTACCTCCCGGGAGATGCGCGCGCGCTCTTGTTTATCTCTCGCCGGGCACGCGCGGTCGTGTGATGACTTCACGCGCCGAAAGAGCCCAGCGTCTCGTAAAGTCATGCCTCGGACTTCCGACTTTGAAAATCAGCGCGCTTGCGCCTGGGCCGGCGGGGGCGTGACGCCGCAAAGTGACGGATTAGGCAGGGGCGAATAACGTCCCGACGGATTCCGACGGTCGGTCCCAAATGGGCCCCGCGCTAAACGGCGGCGCCCGCTCGCTTTCGACTGAGCCGGCCGGTCCGATCAGCGCGATGCCGTGAGGGTCCTCGGAAAGTTCGCTTTCAAAAACGCTGCCAACCCCTGCGCCATGGCATTCTCGGAAACGGCCCACTTTAGTCGAAGCGAGCGCCGGAAATGCTGCGTGAGGAGAGCAGGACTGCATTTCCCATGATTCTTAGACAAGAATTCTAGTGTGGCCAAAACATGGACACCAGCTGGCGATCAGTCAAGTCCATTCTGCTTTCCGCTTTTATAGCTAGCAGGCGAGGCCCGGCCGGCCGGCCGATTGGCGTGCGGGCCCGCCGCAAACAAGGGAAGGAAATGAGAAAAGACAAAAGGGGGCGACGTGACGGAGGAGGTGGCGTCTGACGGACAGAAAGGAAATGAGCACGCGGGGAGGGACGCTCCGATAGGAGGGCGGGGGGGGCGGCCGCATCGGCCGGGACGCGAAGAAGGCCCCCGCGCGGAGGAACAATAGCAGCCCGCGAACAAAACAAAAACGCGGCGGAGGAACGACGGGAAATGCCATGCGATAAGCCCGCTTGTGACGTGACGCGATGCGAGCGGCGCTGCCCCCGCGCCCAGCCCGCCACGGGCGGGCGGGAGGGCGCTCCACCGTGGCAAATGTCACCAGTCGCACACGCGCGTGTTGCGGACGTCGGCGCGGCGGCGGGCCCGAACCTCGTCCGGGTGCGCGGAAGCCTCCCTAAAATAACACGTCGGCCCCCTCCCGCGGGCCACGCGGACGGCCGTCTCGCATGCCGCCCTACTTGGCGGCCCCGTCCGTCTCCCGCCTTCCCGCCGCCTCGCTCGCCCCCGAACAAAGCGGGATAGAACCCCCCCTTTTGCGGGAAGGCGTGGAGGGCCGCCATCCTGCACGTTTTCATCTCAAAGGCGCCCGATGGTTTCGGGATGATCACTCGCCGTCCGCTCGTGCTTGGAAATCTTCTGACGGGCAAACAGACTGACCCGTTTTCCTGCGCGATATGCAATGCGGACGATCCTCTTAATGAAGCAATCGGCGATGGGCTTTCACCCCCCCCCCCCCCCCCCCCCCCCCCGATCGTCACGAGACGAGAGTAACGATGCAAAATTTTGGGGTCCAGAACGTCTCGGGCTGGAAAAGGGGCGCGGCTTTAGGAACGGAGCGCAAAGTGGGAAACGGCGACCGCCGGCGGTAGCCCGCGGCGCTGAACGATGGCGAAGATGAACGGCTGATGGCGGGATTGACAATCGGCCGCCAATTTGCCATCGGGATGCGTTTTAAAGAGAAAAAGGAGCACAGGAGACGGCGGCATGCATGTCTTCGCTGATAGAAAGGATGAGAGGGCCGGACGCCGGCGCAAAAAAAAGCAGGGAACGATTTAGGCAAAACGAGGAAAATAGATGCGAAGAGGGAGCGGGGATGAAAGAGAGAGAGCGGCAAGAGGAGGGGGCGGGGCCCGGGCGGGGGGCCGGGGGGAGACCGCACCGCGGCACGCATCTCAAGCTGGCATGAACTCTATCAGTCACTTTCAGGCCCGGGCGCCGGGCACCGGGCCCTGCGCGGCTGAGGCGGATCAAACCCAAGGACGCGGCTCCCCCCTCCGAGTCTCGCTCGAACGCGAGCGCTCAATGACGTTGCGCCCCGCGCCTCGAGACAAAACAAGTTGAGCGTGCAAACGATCGTGCGATTCAATCCGATTTGCCGCCTGTGCCATCCGTTCTATAACCGCGCCACTTTGAGATTAGGAACATTTTTTCAGACTCAATACATACAGAAAGCACTTCTTAGCGGCACCTGACGTCAGAATGAGTGACTGCCCCGCACTTTTTATTGGAAATATATTTATTTATCACTTTTTATCGGAAATATATTTGTAAGACGTGTATGGGATCATTTGGCGCAGTTCCAAACGAAGCCATTTTGCACCTTCCGTCCGTCCTTCGACACAAACGAACAATCCGCGCACGAGCTTTCGCCACGCACGCTCACTCAGATTCTCTCCGTCCTCTTCGCAGAAGGCCAAACGTTAGCGGCAGAGGAGCCGATTCGTTCGACTTTTGTTGATTTGTGGGGAAAACGTCATTTTGGATGCGCGCTTCTGTATAGTTGCTGGTGCGCTCACAGAACAGATGAAAGCCACAAGACAGCCCTTTAGATTTAGGCGAAAGCTCGTGTGTGTTACCGCGCGTTTGAATGCGCGTGCGTGTGCGCCGGCACCGAATGAGCGATGGCGCCTCCGAGCTGCTGCTGGCGCTAATAGCCTCTGACTGGAGGTGACAGTCTTTATCTCTCTCTCTCTCTCTCTCTCGCTCACTTCCTCCCTCCCTCCCTGTCCAGCAGCCAATCAGCAGTCAAGCGCATCTGTCCTTCCTTCCTTCCTTCCTTCCTTCCTACTTTGGCCCCCCTCCCTTTGTTTCTCACTTGCCTCTCACATCCCTCCTTTGCCCTTTTCGAATGGCGCCCCCGCCTCTCCCGGTCGTCCTCCTTCTGCCGCTTTCATCTCGGCTCCTTACCCCCTGCCACCTCTCATCCCGCCCCCCCACCTCCACACACACACCCTCACGCCGTCCTGTCCGACCGCTGGCGATGACACGCGGGAGACGGCGGACGCCGCGCACACAATCGGCAAAATCCCGTTTGTTGGTCCATGAACGTTTGAGCTGAATGCATGCGGCCACATTGCGTGCGTGTGTGTGTGTGTGTGTGTGCGCGCGCGCGCAAGTGTATACGGTGGAGCATCAGCGGTGGTGATTAAGCCGTAGCAGAAATGACTGAGATGGAAAGGTTTCAAAGCCGAAGCAAAATTTCCCATAGGAAATAATGTGAGTCCAATTAATCCGTTTCCAATATTCACTTAAGGCTTTTTACAAGCACACTTCTATAAACGCGCTGTAAATATCCAAAGTTGCGCAGCATCCATTTATGATTGCGTGTATGTGCCAAAAGACCGCAATTAATGAACGAGTCAAATGGATTTCCTTTTCGCGCCCTCTCACCGGGCCGCAAACCTTGCCGCCGGAAATCGAATCGGCCGGAGACATGGTAACTCCGACGCGATCCTCTGTTTGTCAAATTGCCGTGCGTGAAGGAGGACTCGGACGGACTCGGACGGACTCGGACGCCGGTTCGGTCCGCTCGCTTCTTCGATCCGAACCTCGGCTCGCGCGAGCCGCTGACGGATCCACCTTCCTTGAATGGTATCCTATAAAACAATATACTCATCTTGGCCGTACTTCCGGCCTTCATTTGGGGGAAAAAGGTGCCTCCTATTTGGCCACTTGAAGTGGATGAACCAACACGTAACGTGGAAGAATTAATGGCGCATTGACAGGGAATTTACTGAGCTCGTTCCCGCATTTTTATACGCGTGCGGCAATACGCCTTTGCTGTACGGCAAGCAAGGGCGCTTTTATTATTTTATCCAAGCTTTTATTTTGAAGCTTCGACTTTTACCAGGATGTGTTGCGCAGGTTTTGCTTGAGTCTTGAAGCTTAGCGCCCTAACAAACAAACAAAAAGCTTTGCCCTGTGGAATGTTTTGTCGTCTGCCGAAGGAATCGATTCTGGAAAACCAATGGCCGAATCGCAGCTTATCGATTGGTCTCTTTTTCTTTTTTTACACCAAGAGAGACAGCGTTCATAGCCCAGAATAACCACGGGCAAATGACAGGACAGGCGGCCGGTCGGGGACGGGTTGCGGGGCGCCCGTCTCGGCGGGGCGCCCGTCTCGGCGGGGCGCCCGTCTCGGTCGTCCTGATGTGGAGATGAGAGAGGAAGCGGGGGGGGTTGAGCCTTTTAATATTCCGCGGGCTGCCTGCGCCGCGCGTCTTCGCATTTACCATCAGGCAAACGCAGTCCGGGGCCCCCAGCGTTGCCGGGAGGCCCCCAAGATCCCGTCAAGCGCGTTATTGCCACTTTTCTCCGAGCTAGGCAAAGTCGGTCCATCTGCGAGTCGTTGGCGCCGCGCATGCGTAAAGCAGAAAAAAATGGCCGGATCGAAAGCGAACTGAAAGCCGAACGGAAGCTCGCAATAGCTCATCGGTCGGATTTCATGAAATAATTCATGAGCGGATCGGACGTTCGCGGTGTCGCTCGCAGACTTCGCCTGCTGGCTCGGCGTGACGTCACCTTGATTTGCATGTCGAACTCGAATCGGAGGGCGAAGACGCGGTCGTAAAGCCGTAAATGTTGCGCTCGCAAGTTTCCGATTGGTTGACGCAACTTTTTTCGGACGGCCGTCTTACTCCTCGGCTCTCACTTAACCGTCGGGTTCCATCCGCGCCGCACGCATGCAAACGAAACGCAAAAGGCAAGCGTGTCTGCGCTCTTGTCTTTCCGCGTTGCGTTCGTCCGGCCGGCAGCTTGCGTCAGTCAGAGCGCGATTCGGATCTTTCCGCCGCGCCGCGCCGCAGCTGTCTTCGCGCGGACGTTTGCTCCGTAGCCGACGTGAGAAAAATCAAAGCGTGTGTTTCGGTCCCAACTAGTTTTTGCTGCTCTTTTTTTGTCGGGCGGACGCCAGGAGACGGACGTCGTCTTGCCATTAGTGCGTGGACCTTCGGCAAAGGAAAACGCAAAACGCGTGGGCGGCCTCGTTTCAAGGGGTCCGTCCGCACGTACGCAGCAAGGCGGCGTTTGATGTATGTTGTCGTCCCGACGCCAAGACGGGGGCGCGCATGCGCGAGGATGCCTTGTGGCGCATCCTTTTTGCGCGCGCTGCGCGCGCCTATTCTCGGGCGCGCGCGCCGGTTGGCCTACCTAGCGGGAAGTGGCCCCCGCGGGCGCCCGGGAAAGGAAGGGAGGGAGGGCGGGAGGGGCGGGGCGGGGCGCGCGGCGTCTCTTTGCGTTCGCCGCCGCGCCAGCAACGACAACGCGCGGCGGGGCGCGCGCGCCTTTCTCATTCGGCCAAAGTTGCCTCGCGACGGCAGATTTCATTTCTTTTCATCAGCTTTTTGCGCAGACAAATCCCCTCTCTGCCTATAGCTCATATGTATGCAAATAAGCGATGCTATGCAAATGAGGCAGGTAGCGGCAACGGAGAGGAAGTGCCAGTGCCGGAGGGGCGGGGCGGGGAGGGGAGGGGAGAGGAGGGGGGAGGAAAGCCGAGCGAAGCCTAATGAGGTAAACAGGAGGTGAAAGGAAGCGATGGGGCGCTTTGCCTTCCGCAGAATATACCTGCCCGCGCCGCGCCGCGCCGCGCCGCGCCGCGAGCGTGCCAGCGCAACCGCCGTTCCCGGCACCCCGAAAAACAACAGCAGCAACGCAACCGTTTGAAAGTCAAGGCCAAAAGCACGTCGAAATATGGAACTTCTTTTTTTTCCACTCCGTTATATACACGCTAACGTAGAAAATAGCGGAATTTCTCCCCAAAATGAAGGCCGCGTCTTATATTTGGGAAATCCCAGTCGGTGACGAACGCGCTTTTTAGCGCAAAGCGTCCGCTCGGCTTTTGAAAACATTTGTCTGGTCGCGCCCACCTGAGCGCCGGCGTTTTTGTCGCGTCGCCCGCCTGCCGGCATGTTGTGGTTTGATGCTAACCGATAGCGTCTGGATCCCATATTTCCTTATATGTTTGCGCTAAGTTAGCGGAATTGCTGTGGTATTGGAATGTTCGCCTTTCGCTCGCTGAATGCTTTTGGATGGTATTTTGCGTGGTTTGCCAGTATTTAAAGCTTGTTTTTTTCTCCCTATCGACGCTAACCGACGGCGTCTCCGTCGGACGTTCCGTCGTATGTTCGAACGGAGCCGGCGGAAGCTTGTCATTGTGTTGGAATGTTCGTGGCTAAACGCCGTTTGTCGGCCCGTCGTTTTGCATTGTTTCCTTTTCCTCTCCCGAGACTCGGGGCGTGGGCCCAATTTCTTGCGTCCCCGCGCCGCGCGCGACGGACGGCCCTTATCGCAAGCGGGGCCTCGCTCCCGTCCGATGAAGGTATTTCGAAATACGTTTGGCTTTTTGGCTCAAGCCGCGTCCTTCAACGTCACTCGCGCAAGCCGCGCAAAGCTTTGAAGAAGCTTTCGGCCGGCGTGGTTTCCCGCCGCCCCGATCCTATGCCAACGCTTTTGTCGGATGCCCGTGTTTTGCGCACGGCTTCCGCCCGCCTTCGTATCCCGAAGACGCGTCCCCTCCCCTCCCCTCCCCTCCCCTGCCCTCCCCTCCCCTGCCCTCCCCTCCCCTCCATCCATATGCGTTTGTTTTCTCATCCGTTTCACGGAAAAAGGATAAACATCTTGGAAGAGAATTTTTCAAGCGGCCTTCTCCTCTTTCACCATCTGCCGTTTCGCAAGGAACCGGAGAAGCGTTCTCTCTTCTTTTTTTCCCCATCTGTGGGCGGAGCAAAGTTCTTTCCGTTGCACGGCTGGTTTTTTTTCCAAGACGTCCGCCCCGCGTTTGCGCCCGGCAATGAAAAAGCGCCGCCGGTCTTCCCCCGGCGACGGGCGGCCTTTGTTTGCCGCCGGCGCGCTAACGAATCCAAACGACGGCGCTTAATTGATGAGACCGCGTGGGCCGTCCAAACTCGCCGCTGCTAAACGGGAGTGCGTGGCGAGCGCCTAAAGAGGACGGTGGTGCGTTGCCGTGGAAACAGGAATGCATGACACTAATTGGCTGGGCGCTGGTTGCTAGGTGCCTTCTGGTCCGCGCATGCTAACTTTGGACGGACGGACGGACAGACAGAATGGATGGACGGGTGGATGAATGGCAAAGTAGATGTTGAGCTAATAAAACTATGATACAAATACGCACCCTAATAGTGTATTCGCCGCGCTAATGTTCCAATATTTGTAGTAAACAGCGATCATGCCGCATGTATGTTTTTGTCAGTTTTTGTTTGCTGTGTTTTTTCCAACGTCCGGGAAAGAGGCAGGTTTGATTTTCTTTTTTTCCTTCCGAGCTCACGGCCTGCCGACAGGCGGTCAGCGGCGGACGTCGGCGGTCGCCAAGGCGACGCTCGACGATTTGACGCCACGAATGGATGTTATTCCGGGCCGCCGCTGTCGAGTCGCCGCGATCTCGGCCGGTCCCGATTGAGCGGCGGCCGCTTCGGGTCGCCGGCGCCTATTTCCTCCGTCATCGCTCCTTGTCAGTGCGCATTGTTGAGCGATGCGGACGCCGGCGCGTGCGATTCGCTGGTTATTTGCCAAGCTGCGCGCACGCGCGCCGGCGTCCTCCGGGCGGAGGCGTCATAATCGGTTGTCCGCGCCCCCGCCGGTCCGATGACGGGTTGTCGGGATAAGAATTGAGGAGAGCTGAGCGGTTTTCCGCGTTTGACGTTGGCGATCGGATATTGGGCCCGTCCGCGCCCTCCCTTTGCCCCGGCTTAGTGGGCGTACCGCGCGGCGGGGCATCCCCGCCTCCTACGCGGCGCATTCGCTCAAGTCAGCCGCGCGCCTCGGCAACCTTGCATGACGGCCGCATCTTTGATGGTCCCCTCACGCGCGCGCGCACCCGCCCACCAGCTGTGGCCAATATGGGCCGGGAAGCATGACGCCGACCTTGTCTCTGGTTTGCCGTCACCCGCCGGGGGAACCTTTCTCTTTTGGATTCGTTTGACTCTTCGGGCGGTCGGAGAGCGAAGCGGTCAGTCAATAATTCGCGGCGGCTGTACGGACGGCGCCTCGATCGTGTCCAAAACGGGACTCGTGCCGCTTAATCGGGTCCGTGTCCTTCACCGCTCAGCGATTATGTGCACATTCAACTCGAAAACTAGACGGGCGTTCCGCACCTGCTTATCGCTGCTTTTTTTGTCCCCAGTTTTGACTCAAATGAAGTTTGAGCACTTTTAAAAAAATTCTAAATAAAAGACAGCTCATCAAATATGAATGCGGAATAGTTTGGGGACGTGCGCTTCGGTGGAGCCGCGGTTAGCGCGGTGACCTAACGGCCTAGTCGCCGCGTTCCTGGGGATAGCGGTGATCGCATGGACCGACGGCGTATGGGATTGCACCTACATCCCCCACTATCAGAAAGTGATTGTTACTATGCAGCCATAATGTAACAAGCTTTGAGGGCAGCAAGTGGGTTTCTAACCTGGGCTAACCGTAGTGAATAAAAGTGGGGCGGAAAGAAAGGGTAACCGGAACGGCAGGAGATCCGCAAGGTTACGCGTGTCTTCCTTTTTGTTTGTTTCTCTACTCAACGTTTTAGGTCGCCCGAACCCGACAGCTACCATGACTACAATCGGACTGCGAAAGGGCCAAATCGTCCCGTGATTCAGCGGCGCTCTTGACTCTCCTTTCCCGCGCGGAGGGGCATCACATCCGCTCCATTTTCCTCCTTTCTTCACTAAAGCTCGCTCGACGCTCAGACATAGTCACCCCGACGCGAGCCGAACGATTGTCCGAGCAAGCGCTCGGAAAACGCCCCGTAGGTCGAACCGCCGCTGCGATGATTATTTCCATTTAGAAGGAAAAAAAGTGCTTGATCATGATAGGGGTGACGCGGAGAGGTGGGGACTGCAGATTGCGCTCCCGTGGCGCCCCCATACATCATCTTGATGGCGCGGTTTAACAAAGCGCCTTTGACGTCTGGAGCTGTAGCGGGCCGGACCGCACGCGCCCAACGGGCAGAGAGATGCGTGCTTGCGAAAGGCGGAGGTCTAGGAAAATCGGTCTCATTATCATTAGTTCTCCGTGAGCAACCGCGGGTGCTGCGATGCCCTTCTGCCTGACGCAAAATGGCGGCGCGTGCCCGAGCAGAGCGGAGGCTGCCGCGTCTGTTGCGAGGGAGATGGGAACCGGGCCAGGCACACGGAGCAAGACCGCGATGCGACCGCTGCGGATTTGGCCGCGTGTGCGCGCCTGTCCGCCCTCGGGGTTTGACTGCGCGCCGGGACCGAATCGCGGCTTTTCCCCGCTTTGTGGGGACCTCCGGCTCAACTTGGCATCTCGTTTAGCGTATGGCTTCGAATTGGGTCGAAGGCAAGTTGTTGCGAAACGCATCATTTCAGTGAGATGTCCCCGCTAGGACGGAAAAAAGCGTTGCGAACACGCACGCACGCCCCTTTCGACGGCGCCGGCGGCGGCAAGAAAAAAGGGAGGAAGTTTTTCCTCCTGCAGGTGGAGTGTGACCTTCCTCTGGCTCGCTCCCTGGTGCATCTGTCCGCCCCCCCCCTCCCATCTCACTCATTCCCCGCATCCCGTAGTTTGGCGCTCAGCTGCGTGGCAGGTAATTTGCGCGCTATTGGAGATTAAAGTTTAATTAGTGAGTGAGGAGTCATTTGGGTCTCAGTTGACGGGAGTCCTGTGCGTGTGCGCGCGTCCTTCGTGTTGGCTGGCTCGCCCCAACACATCAAGGCTGATGCCGGGGGGGGGGGGGGGGGGGGGGGGGGGGGGGGGGAGCGGGAGCGGGAGCTCGTCGCGGCTCCGATTCCTGCTTTCATCAACAAAGAACAAAGGACGGAGTCTTCCCCTTTCTCCCCTTCATCTCCTCCTCCTCCTCCTCGTTCTTTCTTTTTTTTTCTTTTTTCTGAATCCCGCCGCTTCCGTTTGAGTCCAGCTCGCTCGGCGCACTCGCACAGGCCCATTGGAACCTCCGCCGCACGCGCGCGTGAAAGCAAAAAGTTTTCGCCCTTCCGAAAAACGATGAACGCGCAGCCGCTTCCCGCAGTCACGTTATCGGATTGGCGGTGACGTCGCCGCCCGCGTGCGCAACATTTGCTCTATTAGCGACAAGAATCAATTCTTCTCCACGCTTTCCTCTCGCGAATAGAGCGATGACACCGGTGACCGGCGCTCCTCTCCATTTGAGTCACGAAGCGCCACCGCAAGATGCTGCCAAAGACGCCATCGGCGATTAGCCCTGTCCCGCAAACGGCGCTATATAGCATGCTGACATTAGCCGGTGGACAAACAAACCCATTCTCGAAGACAACAGTCTTGCGGGGAAAGGAAGCCTTTTCACACAGCGACAGAAAAAGGAAGCCGGTTGGCCAGGTGCCGGCCCACCCTCTGACCCAATCGAGCGCTCTAGCCTAGACTGCGCCAGAACCCCGAGCGTTTGACATGTAAAACATCCGGAACGGGACCCCACGCCGGCAAATTCCTGTCAGCGCCGATAGTCGAGTAGAGCGCCGCTCCCAATTTGGCCGCTTGGAAGGGCCGCGCGCCGCAGTAGTCTTTTTGGTTGGTTTTTTTCTGGTGTTTCTCCCGGAGCCAGAGGCGCGCGCCTTTGAAGCGGGAGGAGGTTGTTGTTTCGGCGCCGCCAATCAATAGCGAGCGCGCGATATCCATCTCCAGACGCACGCGCGCCGCCCCCCCCTCCCATCCGCACCTTCTCCGCTTTGCCCGCCTCGCATTTCGCCTTTCATCTCCTCCTGCCCTCGCCCTTCGCGCGAGACGCTTCCGCTCCTCTTTGTTTTTCTTCTTTTTTTTTCTATCTCCGCGACCCCGTTTTCCTCAGCCGAAAAAAGCCCCCCAGCCAGCCACCCTCCCGCGCTTTCTCGCTCGCCTCCGTCAACACTTTCGAGGAACGCTCGAACCGGGTGGACGTTTTTGTCTACAAAATGATTTTGCGTGTGCAATTTTTTTGGAACCGAATGCAATTGCGCCTTTGAATGGCCGTTTTCCCACTCGCAGAGCGAAAAAGGCTCAGGCGACGCTCGAGCCGGGTTTTCCGGGTCGGCCCGTGCGACGGGTGGCCGAGCCGGGATCGGCTGTTCGCGTTGCACTTTTGCGATCGTCCGCGAAAACAAAACAGCATGAAGGAAGCGCAACAAAGCCTGCAAATTGCTCCGCCGTCCTATGGCGCCGCAGCAGAAAACGCCGGCTCACGCCACTCATCGTCCCGTCAAATGTCCACTTCATCCACGCTGCCGGACGCGGCGACTTGATTTTTTTGCTCCGGTTTTTCTCAAAGCGCGCCCTTTTGTCCAAGCCTTAAACCCACACGGGAAAAACCTGTGTCAAAGCTCAATAGTTGACTAGCAGCGGGGCCTAAAATACTGCAAGAAGTAGACACCCGGGGTTCAATTTGTCCACGTCAAACCGGTCTCCTCGTGGCGCCTAACCCGGGCAGACGGCCGACGCGTTTGCTCGCGGTTTGAGCCTTCCTTTCTACTTTGTCGGCGCCGCCGCTCGCCGTCCGGTCCCCTCGCGCCCCCGCCTCGTTTCCATCTGCCGCTCCGCCGTCCGAAAACCGCTGGGAGAAGGCTCCGGCGGCCTGCTCGTCTTTTCCATCCTTTGCCGGGTCGGCAGGATGCCCGCTTCAAACGCGCGGCAGATAATGAGCCGTCCTTATTGGGGTCACGTGCCCCGGCGGGTAACCACGACAACGCCCCGGCACAACGGGAGGCAGGCGAGCGCGGGCGTTTGAGCGTCGGCGCGTGCGCGCGTGCGCATCCGTCCTTGCGGTTGCCATGTCAACAAAGCCAGCTTTAGTCCTTGAAAGGGCAGCGCGAGGGAGGCGGCTGCCCGACGGAGCCGACCGCGCCTGCGAAGGCGCGCGCGGGGGGGGGGCGGGGCAATATTTTTGTCGCCGACAAACGGGGAAAAGCCAGCGCAGGCGGCATCCGCACATTTTACGCGCGGGCGCATATTCTTCATCCTCTGAAAAGAGCTGAGTCTGCAGCCAAGTGAGCAATCGCCAGAATGAAATTTGGGGTCCGGAGGCAAAATAGCACGTGCGCAGACTGGCTGCTTAATTCAGTGCACGTGTTCCATTTGGACCCCCCCATGCACGCGTCTGCTACTTCTTTTTTGGCCCAATCGTATTTCAGCCTTTGGCCTTGTCATATACCTTGGTGGGGGGTGGGGGGGGCTCGTTTTTGGGCAAGTTCTTCCAGTTTGAGTCCCGAAGCCTTTCAGCCCCGAAGCTTTTCAGCCTTGCGCGCGCGCGCGCGACGGGTCGGCAAACGGGAGCAAGCGTTGCCGCCGTAAAAGCACGGAGACCGACCCGTTTAGCGATCGGCGTCCCGGGCCTTTTCCCCGGGCGGCGCGCTCGCAGGCTTCCTCCGAGCCGGGCGCATACCGAGCGGCTCTCCCGTTGCCGTGGCGACAGCGGCCCCCCCTCCCCGCTCCGCTCCTCGCCTTGTTGTTGTTTTTGGACGGCGTGCGTCTGTTCCTCCGCTAAAGGTCAGCGGGCATCGCCGGCCCCTCGCTCGACGTCTTTGGCGTCCCGCCCGCCCGCCCCGCCCGCCCGCCCGCCCCCGTTTTCTCGCCGCCTCTTCGCTCCGTACGCCACATGGACGGACGGACGGCCCCTTCCATCGTTCGGCCCGCACAAGTACAAGCATCGGGATTGCCCAATACACGGCAATACGTATCGCGATCGGCCTCGGCAAGGCACTTCTAAGACACGATCTCTTTCAAGACAAATTCCTTGAAATGGAAAACTAGGCTTGAATGTGGAGAAAAAGAAACCCCGATCATTCAAAATAAGAGCAAAAAAAATCAAACGGGGCTTATATTTTGGTTTTGATTTGTAAAAGCGCCTCACTGATTATTGTAGTCATATTGATTTTTTTTTCAAACGAATCAATGAATGAAGAACCGACCCTATTAATCATAACGCATTAACGTTATCATTAATCATAAAGCATTGAGTTTTTCATTGACTGAAAAAAAATTCAAGCGATGTTCCCCTTCCAAAACGGCGTGGCCAGCAGGCCCCCCTTGGGACTTTTTGGTCTGCTTTTTGGAGGGGGTCGGGGGCGGTAGTGGTTCCGCTCAAGGTTTGGGACAGGCTGAGCACTTGGGTCGGTATCGCTCTGAAAAACGTCTGCCGGCACTTTGCGGGGATCCGAGCGAAGGCCGGAAGCCGCGCCCCCGAGGCGGTTTGCTCCGTTTGCCGCTTGCCACTTGAGGTGTGTACGTTGTGTGGAAGTGAAAGCTTGAAGTGCGCGCCTTTTTTTTTTTTTTGGGGGGGGGGGGGGGGGGGGGGCAATTTGGTGCGGCGCGTCATCCTCATGAGCGCGAGAGCACCAAGTCATGTCTGTGAATGCGGATGAGTCATCTGGCAGCCCAGACATCAGGCAATTGCACACACACACACACACACACGCAAAGCCACGTTAAGTGGCGCGCATCACACAAGCAAAATGCTGTTTGTTTGCTTTTCTTTCAGGCTTTTTTTTCTCGCGTGCTTTTTTATTGATC